>NC_052052.2:139565664-139888997 GCF_903992535.2 Arvicola amphibius | reverse complement strand
GCGCCTGCGCAGAGGAACGCCCGGGCAACACGTGACTCACGGAGGCCACCTTCTTGGTGTCCATTTTGCTTGGGGCCTCAGGCCTTGCGTGGTCGGCTGAGGGTCGGGGCACTGTTTTGGGGGTTTCCTGAGGGCCTTCGGGTGAGCCCTGGGGCGGCTCGGCGCTGTGTCCCTGGCCTGCGGGCGCCTGCAGCTCCTGCGCTTTGCTGTTGGAAGCCACAGTCTCGGGCACTGGGCCGACCGAGGGGATCAGGGTGGGCAAGGCGATGTTGAGGATCTGGAGACCTGGGATGTGCGCCTGTGGGGCGGGGCTGCTCTGTGCAGGCGCATTCGCCAGAACCTGGAGCCCCACTGCGTTGAGGGCCAGGCCTGGCGGGTGCACCTGCGGGCCCACGGTGGCATTGGCCAGGCCCACGATGTTGACGGTTTCCATACCCAGGGATGTGAGCGACTGCAAGGCTGGGGGACTCAGGTTCTGCAGGCCTGGCACGTGGATTTGGCCGATGGGAATACATGGCACCACACTGCTCAATTCAGCTACTCCGGTGGGGCGATTAGCAGTGCCAGAAACTTCGGTGATGGTAGTCCCAGGGGTACCCATGGTTCTGTGAAGAACGCTCACAGCAGGGATGGTAAGTTGCATTGGTCCGGCCTGAATGGGTACAAAAGTGGAGTATGTGAGGCCGGTAGGCACCACATGGATACCTCCAACGGGAACCATGTTGTATGGGGTCCTTGATTGCTGCTGGGAATGCAAGGGGAGGTGGCTGAACAGATGTGTCTGAGGGGAAGGCAAGCCTGGAGGTGGCTGCAAGGTTATTTGCGGCTTCCGTTCTTGGCTGTCAGGGTGAGGTGAGATGGAAGGAGGAATCTGGGCTGCGGGCTGAGGGTTGAGCTGGGCCATGGCAGGAGACAGTCTTAGAGATGATGAATCCTGAAAGACAAGAGACAATGAGCCTTGATATCTGTGCCTCCTTCATCAAAGCAGAGTTCTAGTGTTCAGTCTGTTCTTTTCAATAAGGTAAGATTATATGTTTGTATTTTATAATTGTTGGCTTCCTGAAAATTATTTTTAACATAAAAATCTTCATTTTTAATTTCTTTCCTACTGCATACCAGAAAAAAAAAAAAACATTTTGTAATTTGTAAACCAGTTCCCTGGGTGTCATCACTTGGGACTGACAGAGGGCATGGTTGTATGTTTATGTTGGTGCTATTTTTCTGGCAACACCAGCACCACTTTATTTTAGACACTAGGAAGTGCTGAGAAACTGCCATATTAGTTGGCTGTGAGCACCAACTCAGCTGGGAAAAAATTAACCGAGAAATTATTCACTCATGAAATGAGGAGCTGTTATTAAGACAAAGGTCTGCAGTTGTTCATTTATTTGCTCACTGATTCAGAAGTTGATAAAACATCTACTGAAGACTGAATATTTCGGCACTGGTAGTTAGGTGAAAGATGCTGAGATACAGGCAGTTAGAACACAATGGTAGGGAGGGATGAATTTTGCCTATCCTCCCTTCCACCCGTGAATTTTATCTAAATACTAACTTTTTCTTTTTCTTTTTCTTTTTTTTTTTTTTTTTGGTTTTTCGAGACAGAGTTTCTCTGTGGCTTTGGAGCCTGTCCTGGAACTAGCTCTTGTAGACCAGGCTGGCCTCGAACTCACAGAGATCCGTCTGCCTCTGCCTCCCGAGTGCTGGGATTAAAGGCGTGCGCCACCACCGCCCGGCCTACCTTTTTCTTGATAATACATTCATTTGCATATATATATATATATATATATATATATATGAGCTGTATTCACATTATAATTCAATTTCTGTATTAAACTGACAGATTAAATTAGTTTAGGCTAGAATGTAAAATTACAAGCTTTTATTTTTCTCTAGCGGGAAACATCTTTTAAGGAATAAAGCCTATTGCCTTATTTAACACCTGGGAGAGGGACGAAAACTGTGAGGCAAAGAGAATTATTTGTTGGGTAGGAGGCACGCAGCACACTTTCCCTACCGGAGCTGGGTTCTGGCCTGAGCTTCCTTCTGCAAGGAAAGTTTGCTAAGCTCTCCCAGCAGTTTGCTCATCCAAACAATATGAATGCTTGAGTCATTTTTGTGTCAGGTTAATTTTGCATTGAAGCCTACTAGCTCTTTTGTGGATGGGAGCAAACAAAGCACAAAATCTAGATAAATGCTGTATACATACCATATTCACACTAGTGGAAAAACTAGTCAACCACTGGACCCTTAAGTTGCAGGATATGAGTTTACAACTGGTACATACATATTTTATTGTGATTTTTAAAAAGCAAATAATAAAGGAATATTTTTAAGAGAGGCATCACAGGCTATGGATACAGTATGTGGATTTTTTTGTCAGATACTTTAATAAATATAAATGAATTCTGTCATTGGCTATAACAACAAAAAGGTACATACTCATATGGTCATGGATGAATTTTTTAATTTATTAGGTTTAATCTATTAGGTTTTCCTAATAGAATAAGAGAAAAAAAACCCAAATCCCACCACCGCTCATCTACCTGTATTGAAGCAACAGTCTTAGCAGCTGTAGGACTTCTCAGAACATCAGATTCAGGGTAATCCACAGACATCTGATGGCCAGGAGACCTGGGGGTAACTTCTGGGGACCTGGAGGTGTCTGCATGAGGAACTACTTCATGCTCATCTTTTGCAGTATGTTGCCTGGCCTTTGCTGCTAAGTCTGTCCTGTTGGAGTCTATCTGTACTGTGCTCAGAACAGTCATCTTGGTGAGTAACGCTCTAGGCAGAATGTCCATGGGGTCTGTGTGTACCCCTGAGAAGCAACTGGGAACTCTGAGGTCCTCCTCTACACTCCCGGGATCCTGAAGGCCACATCTGGATGGAAGATGCTGTGGGCTGGCTGTGACGGAGGGTGCTGCTGAGAGCCCAGACTCCGCCTGGCTGTCCTCGTCATCCTCTTCATTGTCATTGTCATCCTCGTCTGGGCCGTCAGAGTCTTCAGGGTCACATCCAGACCGCTCATAACTGAATCTCTGCTTTTCATCTGATATGACAAACAAGAGGGTTTGTTATATTGTGCTCTACAATTACACAAACTTGACATTTTCACTTTTACAAGCTTGGCAACACTGAAGCATGTAGAAGATGGGGCTACCCAGAGCACACACCAGAGGAATGACAAGAAGCAGCCAGTCTAGTAGCAGGGACTCAGGGAAGGACATTCGGGTAAGGGCCATGGTTGTGGTAGCAGGGAGGCACAAGAAATGAGGCTTCAAAGAGAAATGGACAAGCAGAGTGTGAGAGGTATTGGAGATCATAAAGCCTCAAAAAATTAATATAAAAAGATCAACTGTTCATAGCATTTTTCTATTTTCTTGTTTTGTTCAAAGGAAACTCCATTTCCCAAATTCCCAAAGGCAGAAAGGACAAATGGCTGTCTGTACTGCCCATTACCATATCATAGCAAGCTGGTCTCAGACTCCCTTGCTATCACAGGCTTGCTTCCTGTGTCCTAAACTTCTTTAGCTCATGGGCTTCCCCCATCCCCTCATGATCTTTACTGCTATTTTCAATGTTCTCACTCTGTCTTCTTCTTGCCTCCCCCCCCCCCCCCCCCGCCGCCTTCTTGCTATCTTTCTCTGTGTCCTCCCCACCCCCACTCCTCTGCTTTGCTTCTGCTTCCCTTGTGGCCAGGTCCAGTCAGTTGGCCATGTTCAATCTGCCACTTTCTTTTTCTGCTCTAGATTCTTGCAGATGCCTCTGACTGTTTCCTCAGATCTACAATAAAAACCTTCCCTTAACCATGAAGTGGCCATGTCATCCGTATATATGCCTGTATCCTCCTCTTACTAAAAAATAAAATTCCATCACACTTTGATGGTATTTGAATTGTTAGTAAAATAGTTTAAATTTGAACTGTATTGGAAACATGTTTTAATTGATTTCTTAGTAATAGCATCACCTCCTTTTATTAAAAATACGAAAATAAAATACCATCACACTTTGATGGTATTTGAATTGTTAGTAAAATAAATTTTAACTGTATTGAAAACATTTAAAACGATTTCTTAGTAATAATGCTCATATTTAAAGCCCTTGCCGGTGTGTGTGTGTGTGTGTGTGTGTGTGTGTGTGTGTGTGTGTGTGTGTGCGCGCGTGCGCGCAAGTGCGCGCGAGTATGTGGCATATATCACCCATGTAGGTGCATGTGAGAGCCGAAGGTTGGCATAGTAGCTTCCTTAATCATTTCCCCATGTTGTGTTTTATGAGACAGGTCTTTCGCTGAACCTGAACTTGCTTCAGCTAGACTGGCTTGCTGGTGACTCTGGAAGATCAGCTTACGTCTATTTCCCATGCTGTGGTTAGAGCCCTGTGCTGCTATGCTTGGCTTTTTCATGGTGCTGGGGACCAGAGCTCCAGTCCTCATGCTTGTGTAGCAAGCACTTTAATCACTGAGGCATCACTGCAATTCCCTTTTCTTTTTCAGAATTTAATGATATGTCTTCTTGTTTCTATGACTTGACCCATTTCTTACAAAAAAAATGAATATTACATAAAAATACTATCATTAACACTACCCAGTTTTCAAGAACTATTCTAGATGATTCAAGTGATAGTGTTAAAATTCTCATGCATTCATGTGAAACTTGGTTTTAAAAAGTCACTATTTAAAATCTTGCAAAGTAGATAACATTTAAAGGAGAGATGGGAAAACTCTATTTCTTGGTCACTATCCCATATGGGTGTTAGACCATATATGGTTTAGTTGTATATGATACACTCCAAATTTTTTTTTATTAAACTATGACACTGGTTTTGATTTTGGATTGCAGTAAAAAAAAAATATAAAACTTAAACAGAGGGTGCCAGAAATAATAGGTTTTATCCTATGCATGATTCTGAATAGTGGGATAAGATTGTGCCCAGATTGCCCTGCCTTGCCGGGGACAGGGATCAGCCCTTTGTCCAGCGCTGAACAAAGGCCTGCCTGCTAACCACTGAGTAGCTTGTCGGCTTGGAAATGGGATGTCGAGTACTGTCAGGTGGAGTGTTGTGCCACTGCCACGTCTGACACTGTATAAACTACACCCACACCATTCGTCCCACTTCCTCTCAGCCCCGGGGCTTTGAACGCATCATTCTGCCACAGGAAGAAGTATGTTGGTGTAACTGTTCTAGGCTATGCATTATGGCTGCTGATTCTTTACTGTGTCCATGTAAACATGAAATACTGGCTCAGGTTGCAGTTATTCCCTGGTTCCTCGATAGTGTTACCCTGGCAAAAGGAGCCCACTCTTAATTTTTGAAAACTAGAAAAAAAATGCAAACAGAGAAATATGCAGTAGATATTTTTACTGACCTTCCCAAGCATTCATTTATTTTAGCATTCTTTCTGCATGGCAAAAAAAAAAATTCTTACAAAAATAAATTCTTAATAGAAAAAAGTCTTATAGGAACTATGCACCAAAGCATTGGAGGGTGATTTCTAATGGATGGAAAAGACTAGAATGTTTGTTATCATAGATATGTGTTATTTTTACAGTTAAAGTGGTAAAGATAAAATATGCAAAGATTTCTTCTTTGTTTTCAAGGTTCTACTACTATGTAGTAAAATAAACAGAACAACATTAATTAGTTGACTCTTACTCAGGGCCTATGTTAGAATGAGTAATTTCTGGATAAATTCCTGCAAACTCTGGGTGCCTCAGAAAATGGGGAAATAGAAAAGACAACAAGGAACTGGATATCCAGAAGAGGCTGCTGAAGGGGAAGGTTTCATCCCATGCTGACTTTCTGCAAAGTCTAGCTTGGCTGAATCATGCTCTACCCTGAAAATTACTGCTTTGTAAAAACAAAAGCAGGCCTTACTTTAAATGTATAACTTTCCCTACTCAACCAAGAACTGGAATTTAAGACAATCAATAGCCCAAATCTAAGGCAAGACAGTGTCTGCAAGGAAGCAGACAAGAAGAGTGTTGCTAGAGCTGTCAACAGCTCTGGGGTTCTTTAGGTACCTACACCATGAAGCCCGTCTAGGCACTCAGTGGTGAGTGTTCAATTTGGCCCCCAAGTGGGAGAGAAGCAGCAACCTCAGGAGAGGTGAAGAACTTCACCCGGACCCTTCTCCCCTCCACTGTAGAAACAGAAGTCTGATCTAGTGAGGTAAAACACGGCGAGCACTGATGACCTCAGATGCTGGTGACATTCACCACAATGGGGAAAGAAACAGGAGGAAACAGAACTTGCCTCTCTGTGGGAAGAACAACACTATTGCCGAGCCTGGGGAGGGGTAGAGAACCTAAGCAACTAGAGCCCAAAAAGCCAAAAACATGGTGCATGTAAGGAACCCAGTGAGAACAGAAGTGTGCACTATCTTCTGTTTTTGCATCCAGTGCTAACTAAGCTAAAGAGCTTGGAAAGTCAGCTCTCAGGAAGGCCCAGAGCAGAGACTGATTCTGACTTGCAGCCCCAAAGGAAGATCATCAACTGAAATACTGAACAGATACCATTCTTGCAAACCAACCCCCACACAAACCACACGGTATCTTTAGATGAACATGAAACCTCTAGGCAATGATGACAGGCAGCAGCCAGAGTTACTCCCAGGCAATCTGGTGCCTGCTTGACATTGACGACACAGCCAGAAGAGCGTGTCCATTCCAAGCATGAAAATGACTTACACAACTTTAGCATGTAATATAAGATGTCCAACTTGGAACATAAAATTACAAGGCTTACAAAAAAGGCAATACAAAAGAGACAGCAGCCTCTAGAACTAGTCATATTGATATGACATGATGCAGATTTATAACTGATAAAAGATTTGAAATAATGACTAAGGCATCCAAATCTTTAATGGGAAAAGATGAACAACATGCAATGCCTGATGGGAGCTTTAGTTGAGAGATGGAAACTATAGTGTGAATACCCGAGGTTATAGCACTAGGCTGGTAGTACACACTACCAATCCCCACCAATCACAACCTCTGAAACCACCTTGAGAGACAGAAGAGTCCATCTCCAAACCGAAACAGGATGTAGCTTGGTGGTAGAGTGCTTGCCTACTAAGCAAGCATGAGAGGACCTGGGTACAATCCTTAGTGCCATTAGAAAATTAAAAAATAAAACTATAAAATGCTACACATGAAAAATAATGTAATAAGGGTAAGAAAATTGACAAGCTCAGAAGTCTATGTAGATGGAAAATGACTTTAAACAGGAAAAATGTAAAAAATTCTACTGCTGCTGGAAAATGACAGGTGATGGCTGAGTGGCTGTTTCCAAAACATAGCTGGACTTTCTGTATGACTTCTAAGGCTCAAAGCCCAACTTAGAGTTGCATGACAGTTTCTGTAGTACAATCTCCAAAAGCTGGAAGCACGTCAGCTGTCCCGGGGTGGGCTGGTGGGTAATGAGAGGTCGCCTGCAGCTCTGGCAGAGTACTGCTCAGGACTCCACAGAGTGAGGCACCGACTCGGTGATGCGGCACTTCATGTTTCAGTCCAGTACATGCAAGAGGTGAGACTCACAAAACTACAGACTATAAGAATTTATTTTTATTATTACATTGGAGAGTGCATACCAGTAGGCCAGAAACTTTGGGTCCCCCTGGAGCTGGAGTTAAAGGTAGATTCGAGCCCCCCTCCTTGACATGAGTGATGGAAACTGAGCTTGGGTCCTTTAGCAGGGCAGCAAGGACTCCAGACAGAAAAACACGTGTTTTATGATGCTTTTTCCATGACATTCTGGAAAAGGAAGCTATGTGAGTAGTTACGCAAAGGTTTATATGAAGTGACCCATGGGGTCTCAGGTGACAGAACTCTCCTACATGGACATATGAGCACACAATCCTATACATTTGTCACAACCTATAGTACAATACACAGTAAATAAGCTGTGTTACATATAAAACAATTTTGGGATGAGCAAAAATATAATGCAAGGAAACAATTCAGCAACCATGTGAAGGCAATGGGAAGGAGGGTCTTGACCACTAAGACGTGACCAGCTGAGATATGACTACATATTGTGAAGCCTGACTGCTGAGAGCTATGCACACAATCAGCTATGATTGCAATTTTCTCATTGAGGCACGGGGAGAACCTCCACACCTAGTCCACTTATGCTAGAGCTGAAACAATACGGCCAACTGTAGCTGATGCCGATTACAGAGGTAGCCCTGGCTTCTCACTGTGCATAGAGGAAGTCAAAAATGAAGGAAACAGAAAAAGCAAAGATAAATACGGGGCAGAACGAAACAGGAACTTTCAGTATGTATACAAACGGTGTGTGTGTGTGTGTGTGTGTGTGTGTGTGTACACCGACGTGCACACATCTATTGCCTAATTAAACCTTATGATGGAGGCACAAAGAGGTGGCAGTAGGTAGCAATGAGTACACCAGCCAGCAGCTAGGTCTTGGTTCCTCCAGCAAAAGGGACCAGGGGTTCTAAGAGAAATGCATGGCATGACTCTGGAGTTAGAACTTCTTGGGGGTGGGTCCTAAAGAAAGGAACTACTTAGAAAAGATAATCAGTTTGGATCAGACCTGAAGGGTTCTTCCTTTCTAGGGCCAATGCTGGAACCTGAGTGAGACACTGATTTAGCCTCAGGGCCTGGGATGACTGGAGGGATGGAGTGGACTCTGAGTCCACAGACACAGGCAGATGGATGACGATAGTAACTCCATAGAAAAGCTCAGTTAATAAGGCCACAGTGAAGCCACTGACAAGGTCAGCATTCGCTAGACAGGGAATGCAGGGTGTCAAAGTCCTCCACAGGGGTTCAGTACTTCTGAAGGGAAGGCAGTTAAACTTTCAGTGCAGAGTCCTAGCAGATGCCACTTTAGACCTGTGTAATGTAAGGTCAACTCCAGTGTCCAAATGTGCTATGGTCAAGGGGGCTCGAACACAAGGAAGGCTGGGTAAAGAATGTTCATGAGTTTTATAATATATAATAGAAAAATATTTTTTAAAAAAGCTAACAAAAAACTGTCATTGCTTCTAGGTCTTGATTTTGTCTCATAAACCTGACAAGATCCTCTAGACCTGCGTGATCACATTAAGACTTGTCTGGGAAGCATGTTGCCACTATTTACTAGGAGTCAATTCTTAAAGTCTAACTCTTCTATTGATTAATTTCGAGGCATTGAAAATTATGGTACCTGCCCTAACTTAGATGCTTTACATTTGTTTTTAGCCATCCAAGAGTGTTCTGCTCCTTGGATTTCTTACCGAATTGTACATATGAAAGCAGCGTGGCTCCACTCTTGTTCCAACCATCTATACTAGTAGAGAACCTAGCTTTTAGCACTAAATACAAGCAACACCACCTGATCATAATTAAAACAAGCACTAATTAGGGGTTAGAGCAGGTGAAAAATGCAGTTAATGAGTTTTATTGTTGCACTACTGCTCACAAGTGTCAGACTCGAGATTCAATCCTTGCTGTCTGTGCTAAACACTTCCATTCAGCCACATTTAAAACTGACTACAGGATGATCTGAAAGGTCAACAATAGATTATAGTCATTAAGCTAGCTTATTAAAGATACACACGAGCTCCTTGTTTATAGGGAGAGACATGAAAAGCCTCATATAATTATTTGATTATGCATAGTGAACTATATGAAACACAGTCTCCAAGGAGAATGTAAACTAATAATTGAACCTAATTTCATAATAATGCTACATATTCCTAACTATCAAAGTTTAAGAGTGAGTTGCCAGGGTTTGTTATAACTACAGGATGGCTGCTCTGGCTGGTCTCCCTAGACAGAGCCAAAGAAAGAAATGTAGAGAGAACCTAAGGAGATAGCATGCTTTTCTTATAAGCTCTCGTCCCAGGGTTCAGAGAGAAGGGCATTTCTTTCTCAGAATCAGTGTCTGGAATTTCCCAAAGGGAAAGACCACTGTCAACGTTTTGGAAATCTACAAATGAAGAGTGGATCATCACCTATTTGTCAAACAAGGCCAGTATTTTGAAATAAAATAAAATAATATGATGGGTAGCATAGCTGAGCAGAAGGTACAGGCTCCTGGGGACATCTGAACAAAGCCTTAAGAGCCATAGAGAGGCAGACTACAAAAATCATCCCACCCCATGTCCAGCTTGCTTGGAACTGGGGTTATTTCCAGGATATATATGGGCAGCTATAACACTAAGAAGAGTCAACCCAACCCCAACAACTGTTCACCTCCCAGATATGCTTAGGTGGGAGAAGGGCCTCGTATATGGCAGCTGAACCTTATAAGCTCTCCACAGTTCAACCAGGAATGTCCGTGGGCCCAGTCTTGTCTCATACAGGTAACCACACCTGCTCTACTGTCATATTCTGATGACAGAGCTTCACAGCAGGACCCTGAACAGCCTGGTAAGCTCCTGGAGAAGCCTGGTGGCACTGAATTAGAGGTTGTATCCACAGAAGTGGCTGGTTGGTTGTTTTTTTTTAAACTTAAAATATTTTGAACTTTTTTATGTACATGAGTGTTTTGCCTGCACTGTGTATGTATACTGTGTGAATGCAGAGCTGATGGGGGCCAGAAGAGGCCTTAGTACTTCCCTGAAACTGGATTTACAGAGGGCTGTGAGCCATCATGTGGGTACTGTGAATCAAAGCTGGATCCTCTGTAGGAGCAGTGTTCTTAACTGCTGAACCATCTTTCTAGCCCTGTTTGTGGCTTTTTATCAGATCCAGAGAAGATGTCATAGACTTGACCACTTCTCTAAAAACCTCACCAAGTATGAATTTATGAAACTGCTTGGGCTATTTAACATAGTAACTATGACAGTACCCTCGAGACCTTGGTTACCAGAACCTGGCAACTCTGGTCACTACCACATTTGGCTCACTGCCTGTTCTTGTAAAGGTTTTGTGGGGACACAGCCAGGCTTGTTTTTATGCTACAGTACAACCGGAGTTTGCTAATGGTGACAGATAACAGAGACTATATGGTCGGGCATGCCTGAAATATGTGCTACCTGGCTCTTTACAGAAAAAAGCTGCTGGTGTCCAGTTGAATGTATCATATTATCAAGTTGAAATCAAGCCACCATGCTATGACAGTTAACAGATAACCCCCCTTATGCATATGGCTGGAAAGCATCAAAGCCAGCATGCAAACCCCAGTCTCCTGTCGCTATTCCAACATGATAGACTGCCTTCTTTTTTATCATATTGCAGCTATTCCTCATTTTGGTGTGTACAACATAGGCTAATCCCCCAGGAAGATAAATGCTATACTTTATCCTTCTGTAGCCATTAGAAGCCGTAGAAAAGACATAGGACACCCACATTTGCTTAACAAACTCACAAATAAGTGGCTCTTTAAAAAGCTCCATGCAATTTGTTCCTTTAGATACATTCTTCATTCATTGTAAATGTTTCTGACACACGACACAATTTTTAGATCACAAAACTATTCTTTTTTGAACGTGCAATTTAACTTCAGGGGGGAAAGGTAATTTTTAAAGTAGAAATGTCTTTTTCTCCAAAGGGAATGCTCTCTCATAGGCTGGCAACAAGACTTTCCTGGAAGTGTTTGGGAAACAACCTTCTCCCCAAGCCTGCTTGGATGAGCCATAATCTGCCCCCATTGCTGCCAGACAGTGACACCTGCTGGAAGAGCTGGGGCCAGAGCCAGCAACAGCCCAAAAGACAGGGTCCCCTCCCCAACTCTTTCCTTACTAGAGCTAGTCTGGTTTTGTTTTCCTCCTGGGTTAGGAAATACTGGGTTGAAAGCCAAACAACAGCAACCAGGGGAACAGTTTTGTACAGCTTGTGAATAATAGTTCTATTTAAATTATGAAAACAACCTATATGAACACAGCAGGCCAGACTGCAGATCTGTTAGCTTTCGGCAATAAACCAAAAGACCACCCTTGCTGTGTTGTTCATAAATAATTGCTATCAACACTGCATTAAGTATACATCTTAAGGGCCATTATGGTTACTTATCCTACAAAGAAACTTTTCTTAAAAGCAATGGGTGTTTGTATAAGAATCCCAGTGTTGGCCATCTATAGGCCTCGTTTAGAAGAAAAATGCTGCTAGTACTTTTATAAAATTCACTAATTGTTTCTAAGGGTTAACATGATACAGGCTTTTAAAGCTGTGGTCTGAATCATTATCTCATGCATATAGGTCAGTACTTAAAATTCCATTGAAAAGCATGGTTCTCCCTGCACTTGCCCTTTGAGGCTGTTGTCCCTGTGGTGGCAGCTGAGGGCACACATTAACATTCCTTGTGCTGAAGTCTAGCACTCTGTTGATGAAAACATTCTTTGGATCAAAGGCTGAAAAGCAAATTGCTGGTGGCCCCATTTCTAACACAAAGGAGCAAACTAAGACCTATTCCTTATTCCTTATGACCCTCAAAACACAAAGGCAAAATTCCTGAGGCCATATAATTTTATATGGCAAGAATATAGAAATGTGCAGTATGAGGGCTTGAACTTTTCATAAGCATATACTATAATTACAGCTTACATTGCTAATTTTAAGCTAAGTGGAAACAATTTCTAAATTTCAAATGTCCAAATTAAAATGGCTGGTGTACAAAAATGTATATTCAACTCTGCTTGATTCGCCACCCTTGAGTTTGCTCCGCTGAGAACATGGTCATGGATTCATGTAACAGAGGAAGAAAGGGGAAGCTAGGAAGCCCACTCTTGCTAAGGCAGGTAGAGTCATGAAGCTCAGAATCTCTGGCCCTGCCTTACCCCATGTCACCGAGACCTTCATGAATGCTGTCAATAGAGAATGTGCATAAGAAAAAATTATCAACTGATAACTTGGGCAGTGCTACTGGCACAAAAGAACACAGCTATAGGATCCACAGAATACTCAGATAGTAACACCTTCAAGACAATGAAGCTCAGCTGGGAGAAATGTAAAGGAAAAACCTTCAGTGAAAACTGCCCAGGGGCCAGAGAGCATGTGCTGCTCTTGCAGAGGACCAGAGTTCAAGTCATGGCACCCATGTTAAGCAGCTTTCCTGTAACTCTAGCGCCAAGGGATCCAGTGTCTTTTCTAGTCTCAAGAGCATTGCACACACATGCACACACCTACAAACAGACAAACATGCATACACATAATCTAAAAAATAAAAAGTCAGTCTCAACAACAAACAAAACAAGGCAACTGTAAAGGAATAACTCAATGGAAGCATACTTATAAACCTCAACTTTTCCCAGAGAGCTGTGCAGCTGGCCAAGAGATTATCAAATGGTGATGGTGTTTAAACAATGAAGAGCAGAAAACATGCAGGTGCATCTTAGTGTCTAACACGTCTTCATTTAATGAAGAAAAGCTCAGACATCTCTTCATAATGATTATTTATGTCCTAAAGAAAGCAGCAGTTTGATAGCCAGGACCCTAAAAGAGCCTTTTACATGGAAAAGTTCTGTTCTGGGGCTTCTGGAGGATTCCGATCTCCTGGATTTTGTCCTTCTGTTGGCTTTTAAAGACTTTCCCCATTTCCCATGTCTGTAATAATCAAGATCTAAACGTGGAGGTGCACTTTCATGTGTCCTCCCAGCCCTTATGTGTAAGGTGACTTTCATGGGTGTATACAAAATGTGCCAGATCTTTCTTAATTTTCTTGTTTCTTTGTGTGTGTGTGTGTGTGTGTGTGTGTGTGTGTGTGTGTGTGGTGTACATATATATGTGCAAATGTGTGTGGCTGTTCTCACCTACCAGAGGTCAGTGTCAGTTTTCTTCCTGGACTGCTTATCGTCAGAGACAATGTCACTGTTTGCTGTTTCAGCTGCACTGACCGGCCAGCAAGCCCCTGGGATTACAGGCACGCACTGCCACACGTAGCATTTAGGTTGGTTCTGGGGATTTGAACTCAGGTCCTCTTATTGTGAAGCAAACACTTTACCGACTGAGCCAACTCTGCAGTTGCCTAACAGTCTATCCTTCTTTAAGAACCACAGGATCCCATTGCTGATGTAACTACCAGCCTGCTGCCACCTTCTAGGGAAACAAAACCTTTCGCTTAGGGATTTTTAATTGTGTTTATTTTATTGAGATAGGCTATCCCTATTGCCCAGGCTGGCCTGAAAACTTCTGAGTTCAGGAGATCTGCCCGTCCTGAGCCTGCCATGTAGCAAGGACATAGGGTGCCACCGTTCTCAAGATGACCTCACAACTTTCCAGATACGCCAGACTTGGGCTTCCTGGTTCTGGCTTCTGAAAGAACATATGGCTCAGTCTGGCTGCTTTTTTTAAACTACTGCATTCCACAGTGGATAGTTGTGATCTGCTGTCAGAATTAAATGACAAAAGTTCACCTGTATTGAGGCACAAACCCAGGGGAAGAAGGAACTCACTGGGTTACTTCAGCTTTGGCTAAGATCAGCCTGATTTCTCATAGAAGGAATAAGTCTAAGCCAGGACAGAGGCCTCTGAGGGCTGAAGGGTAGACTGAGGGTACAGCATGTCCCTAGCCTATATGAAGCCCTGAGTTCTACCTTCAGTAGTGGAGGGAGGAAAAGACACCCTAACCACAGCCCTGGGAACAGCGAGGGGCTGCGTGGTGGTGACAGTGATGATATGTACTCGGGCCTTTGGGACCTATTCACCACCTCTTCACTGCACAGACAAGTACAAACACATCTGTCCTCAAGAGCTCCATGGCTTAGATATGGGGGGGGGGGGGTCAGATGTGGCTCAATGGCAAGGCCCAGGGTATCCCAGAAGGAAGGCCTGGTAGACTTACCCTTCCAAAGCTTTATTGAAAAATGTCTTGGTGTGGGGATAAACAACTTAAGCCTTCTAGACAAGAGTCTTTTGAAGCAAAGGTGCCCAAATTGGAGGAAGAAAAGGACTTCGGAATGACAGAGGAGGATGCAACAGGCAGAGTGAGTCACAATCAGGGAAGGGGTGGCAGACCTGGAACACTGTGCAAGGGAATTCTGAGTGGGAAAAATCTGTTTGAGATTTAAATTTGACTTCTCATTGATGCGATCCTTGACATCTTCAGGGTTTCTGCTGGGGCAGTGAAGATCAACTGCTTCATGCATCACACCTGAAGATCACTGCTGGTTAGATATCCCTTGTCAGTATTTATTCTAAATAGCTAAAATTATGTATGTTGTTTCTTTTGATTTGCTTTTTTATTTTCACATCAACTGAAGTCCTTGCAGTCTCTTTAGACCCACAAATCCTGCTTATTTGCTTAAATCTTGCATAATTTTATTTTCTCAATTGCTCTAGAAATGTGGAGCAAAGATCATTTGGCTCTTCACCTGTGCCCTGGGGTTCGCATTCTTCAAGGTAGTGATGACACTAATAGGTGGTACTGCTGCTTTAGTTTAACACTGCCCTGTGTTAAACTAGTAGTGATTAGTGTGACAGAGGAAATCCTAAGTAGGTGGGTGGTTTTATTAACAGAGCAGCTCAAGGGATCCGATACCTTTCTCTCTGACAGGTAGAATTTCCCCTTCGGGTGAAGAGCAGATTTGGTGTCCTTTGGTGACTCCAATTTTATGTATAGATACATAAATGCATAAAGACTAATTTGGAATCTTGTTCTTTACTAAGTTAGAGAGAGCACTATTTCCCACAGAATGGAGTAAGGGAAGGGACAGGCCCTGACTTAATCAGCTTTGAATGTCCCCAAATTGTCAACAGTCTAAAAGAACAAATTTTCTCTGTAGAAGTTACTGGAGAAAATGGAGCATATCTTTACTAACCTGGAGAGAGCATTATCACAGACGAGTAGATGCAATGTTAGAGACTTAAAACGTCTGGTATTTAGATCCAGTGACCAAAACCCAACAAATTAAAACACACACATATCATACCTTTGTAATATCTAATGTTAATCTGGACTTGTAACTGAGACATTACAGACAGTGAGGGTTATTAAATTATTAAATAGTATATTACAATTACCATTTGATTACAACTTGTTCAAGCACTAATAACCAAGTATTTCCTATTCGATCATATGGCATTTCTCCCTCATCATTAATTCAATCAACAACTGTTTACTATCTACTGCCACTAGGTAGTGAACAAAAATGTGAAGATGTTTGTGGGCCCCGACCTACACACACAGTGTGTAACATGTGTAGATGCCTACAGCAGCCAGGACAGTAGTTAGATCCCTTGAAACCGGAGTTACAGGTGGTTGAGAGACACCAGAGGTGGGAGCTGGGAACTAAACTTTAGTCCTCTGGAAAGTAGCAGTGTTCGTAATTGCTGGACCTCTCTCCAGCCGCCGGAAGACATTTTCTTGGAAGCACCAAGAGGTTTTACGAATATATTAGAGGAAAAATGGGAAAAACATGGCTATCAAGACAACTTCAAGATTTGTGGTGACACAGCTGAGAGAACTCACAGGGAGGAAGTACGCCTCTTCGTAGGGGAAATGGGGGAGGGGCGTGTGGGATATGTTAATCTGAATATCTACTAGACAGCCAAGCAGAGACGGGTCCCAAGTTTGCAGAGAATAAACAAAAGACTGGAGAAGACCTGTGGGAGTGAGCAACGGCAGAGGAAAGAGAAGGTCAGAGGCCTCCACCCTGGGAAACATCTGGAGAGGCTGGAGAGACGGAGGCACCAGCCAAAGATATGGAAAAAGAATATCCAGCATATTCCAGGCTACTGGGAGGCTAACAACTGGCACAGCCTCCGGACAAAGAGCCCTACAATGAAAGTTTCTGAGTCCTGCTCACTCAACATTTAGAAAGCTAGTGAGCAAAATCTCAATCTATAGTGCCAGAGAGATCTCAGGCAGTCAGAGAGCTTCCAATACAAGCATGTAGACCTATGGTCAGATCACAGAGCACATACACAATCCAGGCATGGTTAGTTTTCTTGTCGACTCAACACAAGTTCGGGCTATCTGGGAAGAAAGAACCTCAACTGAGAAAATACCTCCATCAGATTGGGCTGTAGGCAAGCCCGGAGGCATTTTCTTGATTAATGGTTGATGTGGGAGAGCTAGGCCTACTATGGGTGATGCCACCCGTGGGCAACTTGTTCAGTGTTGTGTAAGAAAACAGGTTGAGCAAGACATGGGGAGCAGGCTGGCAGCATTCCTCTCTGGCCTCTGCTTCAGTTCCACCCATCTAGATTTCTCTCTGGAATTCCTGCCTTGAGTTTTACAATGGACTATAAGCTGTAAAGCTGAAATAAAACATTTCTTCCCCAAGTTGCTTTTGCTCGGTGTTTTATCACAGCAAAGAAACCTCCCTAGGACACCAGACATGCATACACTTTTAACCTTTATGCCATTGCAGAGGCGGGGGCGCAGAGACAGGAGGATGGCTGGGGCTTGTTGGATACCAGTGTAATTCCAGGTTCAGTGAGACCCTGACTCAAGGGAATAAGGCAGGAAGTGACAGAACTGCACACCTCACTTCCTCTTCCTATGCCACACCCAACCTGTACCTCCACACACAGACCCTATCACCCGTCTGTAACTATCACCATCTTAATGGAGTGAGAGCTCTGGAGGAAGACTGAGGCCAAACACCAGTCATTAAGAAAACACAACCCTTGTCTGTCCATTGGGCCGACTGTCCAACTGTCGAATCCAGACAGTGATATACTCGAGAGGAGGGGGAATGGCAGGCTCCTTCTGGAAAACAATGTTGTAAGAATAGACACTATGCTATGTAGCTACATCAAAGTGCTGTTTTTTTCTGCAAATTAAAACCACCAGCATGAAGAAAACCATATACCGTTCATCTATATAGAATATGTATTAAATGAATTGAAGGGAAATCGTCCTGTCTGTGATGGGGGAGGAAACCTGCTGGAGCAAATCAAGGGAGCATGAGGTACTCTGAAAAATTTACTGATCAGCTATGATCACATATGCATTTAAAATATTTATAAACACCATCTCGAACATGAGCACAGATGTACTTAAAATGTTTTTAAATGGAAAAAAATAGAATAATTGAAAAAGCAAGATAAACAGTTTAAAACAACTACCTATTTTATTTTACTTACACTGTAAGCCTACAATAAAGCCAAAGGGAAGACTGTAATTGTTGGCAGAGTGATAGAGAATTGTAAGCCCCCCGCCACATGACACAGCACTCGGGATTCATTTAGTACTTGCACACTATGTTTTACTATTTGATGGAAGCAGACAAAGCTAAGTACACTTACCATAAATACAGTAATCTGAAAAAACACAAACTGAAAAAAGACCAACTGGTAAAAGGAGCTTGTTTTGTCTTAACAGGGAGCCATGCTATAAACTTTGAGTTAGATCCTAAGGTCAGCTTTGGAATGAGAAGAAAATATGAAAGCCAACGGGTAGATATATTTGTGAGCTAGCAAGTCAATCTACCTAGAAATGGGCAGGTATGTCTGTGGACTGGCAAGTCAATCCACCCAGGAATGGGTAGACAGGTCCATGGGCTAGCAGATCAATCCACCTAGGAATGGGTAAATAGGTCCGTGGGCTATCAAGTCAATCAGCCCAATAGGCAGGTCCATGGGCTAGAGTCAGCCCACCCAGGAGTGGGTAGACAGGTCCGTGGGCTAGAGTCAGTCCACCTGGCAATGTGTAATCCACAGAACTACGCTTCTTTGTGGGTTTAGGTTGTAAGTACCAGCTTCCCTTGAGAATTCAGAAGCACCTGCACATGTTACCTACTCCCCTAAGGCTCATCTTGAAGTAAAACACAGCAGTGTGCACGGCACAGCATGGCTTGTTACAGCCTTGACTCTGCACCTGCTCTAGTCAATGGTGGGTAAACAGCCTCACTCAATTCTTACACACTCCTCCTTCCTCTTTAAATTAGAATTGCTCTTACTACCTAGACCACGTCATTGCTCTTGCACATTTAGAAATTAATTCAGGATGATTCACTCAGTCTATTACTGGTTGAAAAGTTGGATTAAAGCCGGGCGGTGGTGGCGCACGCCTTTAATCCCAGCACTCGGGAGGCAGAGGCAGGCGGATCTCTGTGAGTTCGAGACCAGCCTGGTCTACAAGAGCTAGTTCCAGGACAGGCTCTAAAGCTGCAGAGAAACCCTGTCTCGAAAAACCAAAAAAAAAAAAAAAAAAAAAAAAAAAAAAAAAAAAAAAAAAAAAAAAAGTTGGATTAAATAAGTTGATAAATTCTTGAGTTAAGAACAGAAACTTCACAGAAATATATTTATATACTCTGGGCAAAATAGATTAAAAGTTTTTCCCTCTAAACTGTAATTATCTATGCTTGTTATAACAGTATTAAGGGAAAAATGCCATTTCAAAACAATGTTTTCAACAGGTAAATTGTTTTATCCTCAAATGCTTACAGTGCTGCTTTCTTGTTCTTTTCATTAGGGAGGTATGAGAGACTGAACCCAGGCCCCCAGCATGCCACGCAGGCACTGTACCACTAAGTTAAGCCACACTCGTAGCATCTGCCAATACCAGGAGCAGGGTGACCTCCAGGCTCTGAGCTAAATGCTGAGTGTCAGAGAAGCAGACAACTAGGCAGTGGGCTCCATTCATGCCACACTGCATACTGCAGCAGCTCAACAGGGAGAGGGGGAGCCAGAATAATAATCACACAAAGAAGATGGGTCAAAGGCTTTCAGAGGAAACACCTAAGAACAAGGAGGTCAGAGAAGGAAAAGGTTTCTGGCAGGAGCCATGCAAGGGAAAATTAGACACGGTTTCCGAACTGCACAGGGTCCTGTTGCAGTTTAAATGAAGCAACAATGTGACTAGTGCAGGCTGGGACAGGGGTAAGGAAGGCAGGGTGCCATGGGGGGCATGAACAAGGGAGACGGTCCTCTACACAGGACATTCGAGTGTCAGCCTGGGTGACAATGAGAAAAGGAAGAGGAAGCAGATAGTATTCTAAGGACTCTCAAGTGACTTGTACTTTATATTGGCAAATGCAAGTCATCAATTCAAAACATTGGCCAAAGACCAGCATGACCAGACACATGCTTTGGGAAGGTTAATCAAGCACTTAAGAGTAAGCTTCTGGTTCTGTATGTTAACTCTTCCATAGTGGGGCAGGAGAAGCAGGTGGAAAACTGCGGATGAAAACACTGGTCAGGAGTCTACCGCAGAGGTAAATAAAAAGGGGTGGGTATGCGAGATAACTGACACGCTGTAAAAAACACACTGAAAACCACCCCTGAAGGCTTACCTGACTCTTCCGTGTCTTGCTCGTCTATCAAACCCACCGAGATGCCCAAATCCACACACTTCTTGCTATGTGCCTTGGACTTCATGTGTTTTGTCAGATTTCCTTAAAGGAAAAGAATGTTTATTAAACTTATGCAGTATTATTCTGCCATTGCATTTGTCAACTCTGGAAAACTCTATTCTTGCTTCAAACAAACATATACACAGGGCTTAACAATTCCAACAACTAAGACTGTATGAAAGAAAACACTGGAATTTATAGTTAGTTGCAATGACTTTTATATTTGCTAGTGACAGATAGCACTTTGTTTTCAAATCTGTCTTGTCTATTGTGGTGGTAGCTACTTGTGTCTGTTGGGAACTATTCTGTAGTTCTGATTTCCTAAGAATGTGCACACTCCATGCCTCCTTCAGTTCCTGGAGAGTAACTTGTCCACTAGCTGTGTCTGCTGGCTCTCAAAGCAGCTCACTTCCCTGTATGTGTTTACATTTTAATTTGAAGCCCATCTTCTGTAATATGGTCTTCCACAGAGACCTAAGGATCCCAAGTTGTAGAAGGACCTCTATAAGAGTTTTCAACCTGGAACCTTAACAATTTCAGGACATGTTTATTTCTCATATGGCCCAAAGTCAATGGAAAGGAGGGTCAGGTGTATTTTAGGGGCCTTGACAGGCATTAAACCCCAGACCTAAAGGCATGAATATTGTCTTGACTCCCCTATGATGTTTTAATGATCTCCCTACCATGTTAGCTTTTAGTTTCTTTTTTATTTCCGGTACCCAGGCATTTACAGCTTTAAAGTTTGGACCTTTGATGACTATTCTGGGTTGCTTTTGAGCATCATCAATAGCATGTGCAAGGCACAGAATAGAGAACCTACTCAGCACTGTCACCTCATGAGCCTAGCAGTGCTAGGCTATCTGCTCTGGTAGCTGACACAGCCACCTGTGTGAGCTATCTCAGGTGCACAGGGAACACCTGTCTGGAGTGACCATGGATGACAATGAGCAGCTAAGGGTCTCCCAAGGACCCCAGACATCCTGAGTGGACGGTGCTACACCAAAGACACTGCTGATAAGGGCACACTATTTCTTTTGAGAAAACACAGAGCAAAATTTAAATACTGAATTTTGGCGCAGGGAAAAATTAGAAGTGCTTAAAACGTTGGAATCCTTGTTCTAAATGTGGTCTGTATTGAAAGCCCGTGCAAATCTGTTGGATTTATACAGCTTCAGTTTCTTGGTAGATGCAGAATTTGTGGAGTTAGTCACAGTTGTACATGACGATTCAGGCACTACCTGGCATATTCTTGCCAAACAACCACACAGCACCCTAAAGCCAAGTGCTTAAGAAGTTCAAGTCTAAGATGCTCCTGCAGCAGCACATGGTCACTAAGAGGTATTAGCTGCTGCCAGGGGTACCCCACAGATAACACCGGGCTTACATGGTCTGCCTGTGGCTGGCATTTACATTACACTGAGAAATATGGCAGAATGTTAAGCGTAATTAAGACACACAAGGCAAAGTGGTATTTATTATATAAGCCTTTACTTTTTTTGAAGTGTCAAAGTCTTCCCATTTGAAGTGTCAAAGTCTTCCCACTCAAAAGTAAATAAATCAATAAGCAAGTGGTTAAAAGCCATCTTGCTGTGGCTGAGATCTCCATGTCTAAGCCCAAATGCTTTCGTAGTAGTACAATATCTAAGGGAAATTAAAAGGCTCACTAGTAGTTCACTTTCAAAAAGCTTTGGTTTCCAAGACAGACAGACAGACAGACAGACAGACGGAGCAAGGTATGCACTAAGAAACTAATATAAAACTGTACGTGGGTGGATTTGGGAATTTAAGTTCTTAATATTCTCTCACAGTTACCGATTAACTCCCTGAATAGTTTAACAAGACAAAACCTACGTGTTTATATGTACAGGATGTAGCGTTCCAGGTTGTACCTTGATCCTCTCAGCAACAGTGTTATATGTGTGGTAAGGTTTTATTAAGGTTAGCCTTGTAAACATGTTCCTCTTCTCACAACCCAAGCTAACAGACACTTCTTAAATCAGTGTCTACCGATAAAAGAGCAGTGAACGGTTCAAAGGTCCTCATTTTCAGGCAATACTGAGGACTGATCCTGACTGCTGCCTCCCTGACCATCTCCAGGGGGAGGGAGACCTACATCACTAGCAGAGAGTTCATGACTGAGGACTCCTCTCTCCCCCAGGCTTGCTTGAAACTCTCCAGAGCTGTTCAAAGTTTTCTGAAGAGAACTTTGTTTCTCTAGATCCTTCTTAAGAAATCACTGTTGTCTGAGATAGCATAAAGACACTCAGTTGATACAGCTGCAACTTTATTTAAATGCCAATAAATCTAAGCCAGAAATGCACCAAAACAGGCTACAGAGATGACTGATAAAGACAGCCAGTGCAAAAATAGCAGCAAACAACACAGGCAAATGTGAACTCGAATGGAACAAAGACAGTTTCAATAAAATGATCATTTTTTTATGGGCACTGCTATGTAAGTCAGACATGCCCGTGATTAGATGTGTTGCTGAAGGAAGCCTTACTTTGTGAAACCACTATCTTTAATGACTTGTTACATAAGGATCTGTGAACATGAGCACACATTTTATAATAGCATATTTATTACACATAACAGGAAACCTGTGCAGGGTAAAACTACTTCACCTGAAGGCTATGCTTTAAGTAAACATAAAACAGAAGCATGCCAAACACAATCTTAATGACTATTTTTGAGAGTCCATTAAAAAATTTAGTAGTAGAAAAGTTTAAAAACTTTAAAACTGAAATTTAATGTTATTTGGGTTAAAGTTTATCATAAAAGATAGCTATTTATGGCTAAAATCAAATAATCAAATAATATGAATGATTATGAAGATGTATTCTGTTTATTATTTAAAACTCTTCTTGAATATTTTTGACTCTAAATGAATTTACTTGAGATTGCAAAAACTTATTTCCTTCTTCAGCCCCAAAGTAAGGATTCTGAAAACATGTCAGTCATTGTTAAGGAATAAAAGGTAAAACGAAATAGCTGATCCTTTTAAAACATTACTTTTACTTTATATATTCTAAAACCCTGTAATTAGACATATTTTCCTCAAGGGTCTAGAAACATAAGGAACAAACACTCCAGAGCTGGTAAGATGTAACTTAGTAGCAGAGACAACCTGGCCTCCCCGCAGAAAGGCACAGGACAGCAGTGGCAGCAAGCCCTGTCCTACCTTTCGTCTTGAAGGAGAAGTTGCAGTAGGTGCAGTGGTAGGGGCGGACATCTGTGTGGGTACGTATGTGTTTCTTTAACATGCTCGGTTTCTTACACCGTATTCCACATTCTTCGCATATGTACTTTCCTCTTCCCCTGCCTCGGACGTATACATACTCCTCATTTGACTTGTATCTAATTTAAAGGGGAAAAATGAGCAGGGAAATTGGACACTGTGTCTTTGAGAAAAAAATTGATGAAAACGCAACCTAAAAAATGAAGCACAACTTTTATACACACTCTACAACGATTTTATGTACATTTAAGAAAGAAGATTCCCAGTTTCTGCATCACATCTAAAGTTCTGACAGCTGGTTCTACTTGTAGTCATTCAATGTAATGTCTAACTCTTAAAATTTCTACAAATTAAAGATGCCTGTTTGAAAGTTTTTTTCATTTTTTCATTGTTAAATTCAACACAGTGACTGTAAATCCTAAACTATTCTCAAACTCTGCCAGTCACTGACTCTTGCAGCTTGTTTATTATCTTGAGCTAACGGGAAGACAGCAAAAGGCAATGCACACCTCTCTAGAGAGATTTCCCAAGCCGTTCCACGCTACAAGTCCATGTGGGAACCAGGTTTCCTCTCAGGCTCTTCTCACAGTGCATTTCTTATGAGGCATCATTTCCTCTATCAAAATGGAATTACTTCAGAGATACTAACATGGCTTGTCAGGAAGACTCGCTTAGCTACGAATCCTTTAAATAAAATCCTCACTGGCAGGTCTTCACCCACAAGAGAGCAAACGCACATTTAAAAGGCTAGGATAAATTACAGTTAAGAATAAAATGTGAAAAATAAAAGAGTAAAATGTGTACTTACCCTCCATCAAATATTTTAATTCTTCGTGGTTCACTTTTGATTAAGGAATTTTCTTTATCTTGCTCACTGTTGATTTCAGAGTCATCTTTATTGCTGAATTCAACTACTGAGGACTTTTGATTACCTACTCTCTGAAAGGGGAAACAAAAAGAGAAACTCAGTTCGTTAAGCTGGAAACACAAACACTATAATGTTTCACTAGCAATTAACAAAGCACAGACGAGTGGTGAGCTCAGCGAGTGTGTGCCTAAGAGGGAGCTGAGTCAAGGCCCCTGCTCTCTTCCTCCAGTCTCCACCAAAGTCCCAGACAGCTAAGTGAACCAAGCACCTTCGCTTGGGGCCCAGGAACTTGACAGAAAACCTTCTTTACAGACTAAACAGACTTTATGTTTCACTGGCCACCTGTAAGAGTTTAACTCTATTTCTTTCTTGTCTTTTTTTCTTCTTCCTTCCTTCCTTCCTTCCTTCCTTCCTTCCTTCCTCCCTCCCTCCCTCCCTTCCGTCTATCTCTGTCTCTCTCTCTCTCTCTCTCTGTCTCTTTCTCTCTTTTTTACGAGACAGGGTTTCTCTGTGTAGCCCTGGCTATTCTGGAACTCACTGTATAGACCAGGCTGGCCTTGAATTCAGAGAGATCCTCCTGCCCCTGCCTCCTGAGTGCTAGGATTAAAGGTGTGTGCCACCACTGCCAGCTTAAGTCTACCTTTTAACAGTTATTTCCTTGGAGATGGAAAAGCACTAGCTACCTCTAGATACCGTACATTCTCAGGTTCCTCAAAGGCACCACTAAAACCCCTCCAACTTGGGAGAGCCACGAAGGTGGAGCAGAAGCCCTGCTTCCCAATCTCCATCCCACCCCTCTTGCATTTCTTTGAAGAACATGGTTTCTGTCTCTAAAATAGTTCTCAAAAACCAAACACTGGTTAGCGTGAGTCAGGTCAAGCCAAAGGCACAGTGTAGGCTGACAGTGATAAAAATCTTTGGAAAAGACAGCAGACATCAAAATGACAAGGCATGTGTAGTTATCCTAGAGAGAGTACCATCTTAAGCTGAGGCTATGCCACTTTGTCAAAGCCAAGTGTTAACAGCGAAGGCTACAAGTCCTGTCCTTGCCTTCACAGGAACCACAACTTCCACCAGGACAAGTGCCTTTCCTACAGCAGGACTCAGCAAGACTGAAGTGACTTCCTTGGGCCAGAGAAAGTGCATCATGGAGGAGTGGCTGTGTCCACTGGAAGAGTCTTGAGGAGCTCAGGCTGCTGGCCAGTTCACAGAGGCCAGAGTAGTGATTACGGACACGCCCACCTGTTTTCTTCCACTCCCTAGCAAGCAAGCAGACCAGATTCTCCAGAAAGTAGAACACACACACACACACCTGGTTGATGTTACCCCCTCAGCAATGGTCTTTCTTACCTTCTTTTCCATATCAAATCCCCCCCCGGGGGGCGGCATTTAAGAGATGGACACTGGAACCTATACACGTTAGGCAAGCTCTTTTTCCAGAGCACGTCTCAGCCCTCATGCCCTGTACCTTCTGCTCACTTTTCTACCGTCAAATCCAGCTTCTACTTGCTAAAGACAGCAGGTGGTTAAACAGCTCAGTCATTGCAACAGTTCTAGTGCGCCTGCGTGCTCCGGGCATCACCTGTACACTCTTCCCATTTGCAATCCTGACTGTATTACCATATGGGTTCTACAGAGCAGTCAGCTAGGTGCCCCAGCCTCCTGAGCCACTTCTTCACGGTGAGAAAATGTTAGAGTACAGACTTGCCCCCCCTCCCCACGATGGCACTTAACAACTCCAGAAACTCATACTTCTGAGTTGTGCTTGCTACCATTTCCCTCTGGGGCTCTGTCTGAGTGGACTTTCTTTACTGTCTCTCCATTCTCCACCCTGTGATCAGTCACAATCGTTCCTGAAGCTGACAGTCATCCGGACAGACCTTCCACCTGCTGCTTCCCCCAAGAGATTTGAAATCTAAGTACACCGTGCCAGGACTTCTTCCACGGCTTTGTAACTCTCCCCTTGGGTTCTGGGGAAGGAAAGGAGTATCTTACATATGCCCAACACTGAGTTACAGCCCCAGCTTGGGGGGGGGGGCACGCCCACTGGGACATTAGGAACATAAACCTAGATCTACTTATATCCTCATGGGGAGGGATGGCAACTTGGGGTCTAAGAAGTTACAACAACAAATCTCTGAATCTGTGGCTGCACCTTCCTTCCCTGGCACAGATGGCCCTCTGTGACCACGCACAGCCCTTGAGTTGCACCCATATTGTCAACTCTGAGCTACTGACAAAACCTCCAGCCCATGCCAAAGTCCCTGCGGCCTTTAACTAAATCAATTTCTTCTCATTTTCACATAGTTTAAATATCTACTAATTAAAAAAAACTCATTTATCTAAAGTATCTATCGCTGTTATTACCATCATTGCTATTACCATCATCGACTCAGCTAAGGAACACCACCGTGGAGTGCCTTCCTGGATCCACAACTCGACATCACAATCAGGTTAGAACTATGCAGACTTCTACTGTCATGCTAGTATCACAAATATTTCATGCAGGTAGATTCATAAATGCTTATGGATCTATGTGTTTGTGAGCCTGCAGAAGTCAAAAGAGTTCATCAATAATTCTGAATGACCAGAGCCTAAGGTAATACTCTTCTTTATTTAATTGCTTAAATGATTTCCTATTTTAAAAAGGCAATAATTCTAATGAGAATTGCACATATTACTCTAAATTATAATGTCATGACCTTAAATTATTCCATAATCCTTGATCAAATCAACTCATAAGGGCATGAGTTCTTTTATGCATCTTTTGGCAGTTCTGAGTGGCTCTCAGAGGTTCACTCAGAATTCTGAAGTGAGCATGGTGAGAGCAGATCAGTCGGTAGGAGGCATAGGACAAGTTACTGGATCTTTGTATAGTTCACAAGAGAATATAGCCACCTCTGGTAACCTACAGGTTGGTGTTTCCAAATTAGCCTTGAGAAATTATGGCCCTAATCTTCTCTCAGCTAACAACTCATCAGCGAAGAAAAAATAATAATAATAATTCTAACTCCCACTGAGTAGAGTCAGCTGAAGGGAAAACCAAAAACAAACCAATAGTCAATGCCCGAGGGAGTCATTGCTTGCAAAATATTTACAGACAGAATCACTGCCAGAGCTGTAGGTGATTCTTCCTAGTGTGGCTCCTGGGGAGAATGTCGCCTCCCCTTTAATAATCACCCAGTACTACTTGTCATTCAGAATTAAAATACTTATTGTAAGCAAGACACTTAAAGGCATCAAGACTTATTGAAAGAGACGCCGCCATGATCATCCCGGTACGCTGCTTCACCTGCGGGAAGATCGTCGGCAACAAATGGGAAGCCTATCTGGGTCTGCTGCAGGCCGAGTACACCGAGGGGGATGCCCTGGACGCTCTGGGCCTGAAGCGCTACTGCTGCCGCCGCATGCTGCTAGCACACGTGGACCTGATTGAAAAACTGCTAAACTACGCTCCGCTGGAGAAATGACTGCCAGAGCTCACCCTCCTCCTCTCCTGGCCCTGGGCAGTCTTTCATGCTGAATTCAAACTGAGGTGCCTGGCCGTGGCCCTGTGGCTAGGTCCCCTCACCCTCGAAGGAAGGGGTCAATAAAGATCTTTGCAGACCCAAAAAAAAAAGACTTATTGAAACTAATTTGCACAAACCACATTCGAAGATAAATGATATCTCAAGTACCTTGCTTAAGTTGTTTTTCCACTTGCTTGAATAGACCACTAAATCTGATTGTGAATGGGTGGTTATTGCTTGGCAATACAGTGACTTTGCAGTCTTCTGCTTAGAATTAAGAAGAGAAAGGGCAACTTTTGTAGGCAAACCAAGTGGATTTGGGTTACTGGAGCTCACTGTCCATCCAGTATAGGCTGAAGTTTTCTGGTCGCTCTGAGGCAATGGCAATGACTTCTGTCTTAAAAGATAACACCAAGTAAAACTAGTTGCAGTCTTGAGGCTGGGGAATGACAGCTGAGCGTCTGAAATGCTTAACAGTGAAACAGCAGGGACTGAAAGCTGACAGGGCCCTGGAGTGTTTGCTTTGTTCTCTTGCTGTTTAGAACCTGGCGGCTCCTCTTTCTGGTTGTTGTCGATAGATTTCAAAGGCAAAACACAGGCACTTTCTGAAGGGACAGGTGAATCTTGCACTATAGGAGTCACCGATGTGCACGACTTGGTATTTTTAAGCTCCTGCAATTCACTGACATGGTCTGTGACCACAAACTTAGAGAGGCCCGCTGACAAATTATCAATTGGTAAAGCCTGTGTCAAGCCAGCACTCTCGCAGCTCCTTTCCGGTGCAGGGCACGTGTCCTGCTCTAGGGTCACTCCTTCAAGGGGCTCTGTGGTACAAAGCTGCCTGACCAGCACTGGCTTCTTCTGTTTATTGCCCTCGCCAGCCCTTGAACTTGGCAGCTCCAAGGGTCTAATGTTTGTGTTGCAAACTGCTCCGTTCTCATCTTTAGCCCGCTTCTGATGCTTCTCCATGGCAATGTCTAAACTGTTTGCTGGGGAAAGCATCCTTTTACTTGAGGCTGAGACTTCTTGTTGCGGGGAGAGTCTACCAACGGACATCTTCTGAACTGTGGTCAAGGATTCTGAAACTGAAGCATTTTGGCCTGTCTCTGGAAGAACACTTTTACAGGTAAGATCCTTCTCTGGTGTTGGCAATGCATTTTGGAGTGGGTTCTGTGATTCTGGCATGGAATTTTGCTCTTCACTGACTGGCACTATACTTTGATTAGTTTGGCAAATTGGCATGTTGGACAGATCCTGGGTCACTAAGATTTGTGGCAGGGATGTGACAGTGGCAAAACAGTACACAGGAACTTTACTCTGTGGGGGCACGGGCAGCACAAAGGATGGCAGTCCCTTCGGCCCCTGATTGTTTGGTGGCCTGACCTCCAGTGAAGGCAGAGGGCAGGAGTTAGACACGGGATCGACTAGTTTGGCTGCTAGAGCTACTGAAGCCACACACGGATCTGCTCCGCTTTGATCTGGAAGAACCGGATTAGGTACAGAATGCAGAGGACTAGAAGAGCAGCCCTGACCGGAAGCGAATGCTGGACACTGAAGCTGGTACTTAGGAGCAAAGCTCCCCTCGCTAGGAGAAGACACACACACATTGGGGTGTGCACCTGGTTTGCCGCCCTGTGTGGACACTGGCAGAGACAGTGGTGTGTTCTGATGACTAAGGGGAGTAGGAGTTCTGTTCAATAAATGGACACCAAAGAGCTGTTGAGGAGGGAAGGTATCTGTAGAGCTTGAACTTGACATTACTGGCTGAAGATCCTTGGTCAGGACCTGGGAGTACACAGTTTGTGCGGGAAACTCAGCGGAAGATGCATCGGGAAGCCTTGGACCCTGAAACGCCATTGCATTCATGCTAGGAAGAACAATATTTTGGAAAGATGATGCACTAACAGGAGATAGATGACAGTCGGAAGCTATGTTTAAAGATATCTGCCGGATCAGGGGACCTCGCCTCCTTTCCAAAAGGGGCACGTGTCCGGTGCCCCCAACACCACAAGAGGAGCTGGAAGGCTGGGACTCAACAAGTGTTGCTGGTGTCGCCTGGGAAGGAGTGATGCTCCCACAGTCAAATGACTTACTTCGGAAATCAGAGACCTCCATCACTGTGGGCATGCAGCCGATCTGCTCAGATGCAGCGCGCCTCATTTCCCTGTGGCTTCCAGGGACACTCAGTGTGTTCGAGCCCAGTGGAATCAGAAGAAACTCAGCTTTGTTGGGAAAATCGATTTTGGGGGATACCTCTGCTTTAGAAATGTCTTCTATGTCTAAGGAGGCTGAGAAGCTGGATGCGTGGGATAAGCTGCTTTCTCTGCTGAGACTCCGGGAGAGAGTGGAATCAAAGCTTGACTCAGTTGAAGAATGCTCTATCTCAGCCAGCCGGAGCCTTTTCTTTTTGGGTGGCAGTTTCTCTGTTGGCAGCTTTGATAAGGTTTCGCTGCGCTGAGGCCAACTGAACTTCTCTGACTTTTCTTCGTCATGGCTCTGGGCTTCCAGGTCCCGGTCGGGCTCTTCAGTGACCAGAATTTCTGGGACCTGGATGTTGTGCTGTCGGACCAGTCTCAAGGGCTGACCTAATACATACCGCTCACTTGGCATCTTTCTAGAACTTTCCCGTGGCTCTCCTCTAAGGGCCTGTGATGGTGCCATCTGAGGTGGGTGACCTTCCTCTGGGGAGAGTCCTATCACTTTTAGAGCCCCAGGCATCCCGGTTCGGCCCAGCTCCTGTAAAGTAAAGGTGGTGCCTCCTTCCAAGGGCTCCAGCTTGTCAAATGAACTAGGCCTGCTCAGGGAGTTGGTGTGTTGGATGACAGAGATGCCACCCCCTTGTCGCTTCACTTCCATCTTGTCCTGAGCGGCAGAAGTTAGTTGCTGTTCAACCACAGGGCATTGCTTTAGGTGTAGGGCCTGCTCAGGGACCCTGGCCACAAGCTGAACAGGAGAGCTCTGCATCTGGACGCCTCTGGGCACCTGGTCACCTGCTGTGGCAGTGGCATGTTTGGATGGATTGGGAGCAGAGCCCAGGGCGGGCTGCAGCGGGAGGGCTTCAGTGTTTTCTGGAGATGTCCCGCTTTCGCGAGGCTGCAGGTCCTCATCGTCGCCTACGCTTTTCATTTTCCGCCTTTTCCTTAGCTGGGGTGTCTGTTCCCATACACCTGTGGTACCAGCAACTCTGTAGTGGAGAACTTGAGGTTGGGTCCCACCAGGGGCAGGGCCGTGATCAGGCTCTCTCACAGGTACCTTTGTTTTGGGCCCATGTAACTCTGAACAGTAAAATTTCTTATGATTCTCGAAATTCTCCAGTTTCCGGTACCTGTTTCGACAGGTTTCACACTCAAACATGGTCCCTCGTCCTTGATGGGACTTCTTCTTTTCTAGGTGAGGGGCTGGAAGCACTTTGCTCTGCACTGGCCCGGGCTCACTGGTGGCTGGGCATCCGTGACAGCTCTCATCGGCAGACTGCCCAGAGCCCAGCGTGTGGTTCTCACCGACTGTCGAGTCCTCCACGGCAGCCTGCCTGACCAGGGGCCGGTGATGTCCGCTTGGGGGAATGGACGGGTTAGGTCCTGACACAAAGACATCATCATACAAGGTGCCGATTTTATCATCAAATGACTGGCTTCCTCTTAGAGGGGGCGGCGGAGGGATTATATTTGCAGGGACTGCTGAATATCCTGTGGTTGGCATGGAGTTACTTCTCGTAATAGGCAGGCAGTCCAAGGAAGGAACGGACAGGAGGAACACTTGCTTTGACTTCTCGGTCGGGGTGAATGGGGACTTTGGTATATCAGAGCTGGAACTTGTTCTCCGTCCCATTGGTTTTAGGTCAAACTGGAAGGAATCTTTAAATATGTATGACTTGGGGGAGTCAATGCTTCCCCGTCTGGAAAGCGAGGTTCTCCGGGGCTTCACGCTATCCAATTGCTTATCGTCAACCAGGGCTTCATTGTCAGATATCAGCTTTGAAATCCTTTCCTCCAGAGTTCTCGTGGCCAAGGGTGGGCGCATCTGTCCTGCTACAACTGCTGACTTGTCGCCAGTGCCCACAGCAGCTGGTGCTGGAGCACCAATTCGAGGCCCTGGGGGCCCACTGCTCTTAGCTGGGTCGGGATCCACGGAGGGAAAAGTTCTGGCAAGAGGAGTCGGGGGACTCACAGCCTGATCGGCACTTTCAGAACGTGAAAAGTAGCCAGAATCGGTACTTCCTAAGCTCCTTGGACTCAGCAGTTTTCCTTGCTGCTCCTGAGGGTCGTCTGTGGCCTGCTGCCTTTGGAGTTGCGCATGCGCTGCTCCACTGTGCGCCTCCTGCTTCCCTTCCGACTGCGTCACATCCCCTTTCTGATGGGACTTGTCATCCGTCTCTAAGGACGATGCCCCGGCTGGATGTGACAGTATGTTTGCAACATGAAGATCCTTCTGCCTCTGTGTGCTAGGAAGTTCCGGCTTGGGACTGGTCCCCTGCGGACAGTCAGTTCTTAGTGTGGAAATACTTACTGGGTGGACCACAACTTTTGGTAACTCTGTCAGGGCTTGTGACTCAGAAGGTCTGTCCTGTGAAGAGAAGCCACTGACCAAGTTATCTGAATTGCTTGAAACAGACTTGGGTAAAACTTCGGGATTGGATGTCTTCTTCATTATTTGCACAGGTTGTAGGTCCATGACCCCTGGGTCATTCTGCCTCCCGTCTCCAGGCCCCTCCTCCTCACTCTCCCCACTGTCTTCCACATCTGAATGGACACTAAGTGCTTTGGGGCACTCTTGGGATAAGAACAAACCGCCAGCCTCTGGCTGTAAGACGAGACCCAGTTTGATAGTGTGCGCATGGGATTTTTTGTGCTTATACAGGTTACTTTTAGTCTTAAACGAAAACCCACAAGTCACACAGGGGTAGGGCCGCTCTCCAGTGTGGGAGCGGATATGCTTTAAGAGCACGCTGGGCTTCGCACATGCTCTATTGCAATACTCACAGATATATTTGCCTTGCTTTTTGGGCTTCTGATCTCGCAGAAGAAGATTGCACATTTGTTCCACACTTTGACTGACAACAGAAGCGACATGGGTTGAACTGTAAATGGGCCCTGGGGGCGACTGTGTGGACCTGGCGGGGCTTACTGACGAGGGTGACGCAGAATCCATTTGCTGGTGTGGAGGAGTAACCTGAGTTCTACTGGAGGGAGGCATGAGACCTACAGTTGGTGGCATTGCTATGTTATAAATTGGTTCAAGTTTAGTGTTCTCGTGGGTGTGCAGATTTGTCAGCGATCCTGTTAAGCCCAGACGCCCCGGAAGCTGCTGATTCTGTTGGCTAGGTTTGGGAACAAGGTGGTCGTGTGGGGTATACAGGTGAGAGACAGGCTGAGCTGCAGCTTGCTCATTCTTCTGAGCAGAGGCTTCATGTACGGGGTATGAGGTACACGGAGAACACTGCGATTCGGCAACCAATTCCTGGGAAGCAGGATTAGAGACATCCAGGGAACTGTTCTTTAATTTACAAGGGGGCCGTACAGTTTGATTTGGTCTCAGTTTTTCTGTCTTAATTGCACAAGATGAGCCCTTTTGTGACAAGGTGCTCAATTCTGGCTCCATTGCTTTCAGTAAGACATCGAATGCGGTACTTGTATAGGAAAGGGGCGTGGTGCTACAGCAAGGAGAGCTACATTCACTATCGTCGGTCCTGGTTTTACTACGTGAGGAGCTGGAGTCGTGCTGTCCATTGGGGCCACTGATCCTGGCCGGGTCTGAGCCCTCGGACCTCCATCTCCGCAGCTCTGAGCGGTGGTGGGGAAATGAGGCCTTCTTTGGGGAGACCGAGTCTTCAGATTTTGAGGCCTCCTCAGTCATCCCAGGTATTTCTCCATTTTGCTTGGTACATTGTTTCCCAGTTTTAGCAGGGGCACAGTTGTGTTTCTTATGAGCGTCTGATGCATCCTGGACAACACTGAACGCCGCTGACTCTTCTGTGTTCTGCTTGTGTTTGGTCTGAAGAGGATTCCTCAGGGGGGATTTTGGTATTTTCTTCAAGTGATTCTCAGCAACAATCTTTTTTCGCTTTACACCTTTAAGAGACTCAGAGGCTCCTTTAATGCCAGCCTCTAGGATTTCTGTTAAGACAAAAAAGAAAAGAAAAGAAAGAAAGAAAACTGGTTGGTAAAATTGTATACATGCCATGATTGTTTAGCAACTATAGTTACTATCAAGAGAGCAAAAGCCTCTTTTAACAGAGCCATGTCCATGTGGATATTTTAAGGAGGTTCCCAATCAGAACCCTAGAGAAACACTAATACAGAGGTCATGCTGAGTGGTTCTGGGATACTCTACTCCACTCTGGAGCTAGATCCTTCCCCACTGCTCACGTAACAGCAAAGAAGATACTGACCTCATGTTAAAATGCTTTGGAAGCAAATCAGTTTAAGTCAGAAACTACCTACAACTTCTCTAAACTATTATGCATTTAGGCAATGATTAGTTATCATTTGTTGGATCCTTGGGCATACAAACAGAAATTATTTCTCTATATAACATTATTTTATAAAAGCCAAGGTTTTAATTAATTACTTTCACATCACTGTCACAATGCACATATTTGAAATTCATATTACACTGTAATACCCACTTTGCCTTTGACGCTGATGCAAGTTTACATACAATGTTCTTTTCCTGCTGTGACACGTATGCATGTGCTCTCATACATACACTGAGTGAAGAGAAGCTAGTGACTCCGTTGTAGACACCTTTACTCCCTGGGGCATGACGGGAAGGCAGGAGCACCACTCAAGCGCTGCAGTGAAGCAGCACGGAAGTACCAGCTGTTTTCTGTAGAGCGGTGCCGAGCATGTCTTTTGTATGCTTCTCGGCACTCTTTTATGAAGTGACATTTTCCTCGCTGGCTTCCCCTCAAGATACACACAACAAGGCTTCCTATGACTTGCTTGTGGCACTCTTTGAGCTACCAGACAAGGGTGACAAACTGAGAAACGATGATTACCCTTCAGGGGAGTAGTTTCCCCACCCATTTACCAGAAGCCAGGAGATGACCTGTCACTAAAGTGAAAGCCATTAGACTCTGAAAATACCTCAGCTGGCAAGGATGAGAAGTCACTCAGGAGGGGTGGCCCATGGACCTGAAACTCTGCTTACACCAAGACACATATAGTCCTGACTGGGTACTGATGTGGGATTCCCCTCTGTGTGTTGTGAATACCAATGGTTAATAAAGAAACTGCTTTGGACCTATAGCAGGGAAGAACAGAAGTAGGAGGGGAAAGCTAAACTGAATGCTGGGAGGAAGAATGCGGAGTCAGACAGAAGCCATGGAGCTGTTGCTGGAGATAGACATGCTGGAACCTTGCCAGTAGGCCATGATCCTCGTGGTAAAATATAAAATATTGGAAATGCATTAAATTCAGATGTAGGATTTAGCCAATAAGAAATTAGAGCTAATAGACCAAGTAGTGATTTAATTAATAGCTTCTGTGTGGTTATTTCGGGAGTATAGGCAGTCGGGAAATAAACAAGTGGCCACATACAGCAGGGCATGTATAGTAATTTTATTGTTTCACATACTTTTTGAAATAAGCTGTTTACAAGTGTTCATATTTTTAAATCAGATCTTGCCAGGTAGCCCAGGCTGCCCTAGACTGGGATTATTTATTTATATCACCATGTCAGGCTGTTCTGTTGTTGTTGTTGTTTTAATTCAATGGTGCCTGTCATTGCAAAGAAATCAATCTGTAGGTGAAAGTCAAAATCATGCTGTTTTAAATAAAAGTAATAAAATTTTGGCTTTGTGCAGAAAATGAAAGATGGCTATAAAGTGCACGCAGCCCACAACCCTAGCATTCAGGAGGATGAGGCGAGCAAAGTATATGCTTGCAGCCACCTTGGGTCACACACTGAGACTGCTTCAAAAGAATGAGAAAATAACAGATTTCCTAAATATCTATATTTCCTTGTTATTTCTAAAAAAAAGCTCCTATAGTTAAGGATCAGAAAAATATTTTTGAGCTACATGTTCCTATTTCAGATGCAAGCTGACCCTCTATCAACTGTCACATTTCCACCCAGTTGGAAAGTTGTTTATTTTCAGTCTTCTTCTGTGTCTTTAACTTCAGTATATGGTTACTGTGTGTGTGTGCATCTGTGTCTTTAACTTCAGTATATGGTTACTGTGTGTGTGTGCATCTGTGTCTTTAACTTCAGTATATGGTTATTGTGTGTGTATGCATCTGTGTCTTTAACTTCAGTATATGGTTACTGTGTGTGTGTGCATCTGTGTCTTTAACTTCAGTATATGGTTACTGTGTGTGTGTGCATCTGTGTCTTTAACTTCACTATATGGTTAATGTGTGTGTGCATATGTGTCTTATGATGCTTATGAGTGTGAGTTCACCTTTGCTGTATGCCTACGTATGTGCGCGTGTGTGGATGCACCTGTGTCATATATCTGTGTGTGTGCACCTGTGTTGTACACCTATGCATGTGTGTGCACCTGTGTTGTATGTCTTTGTGTGTGTGTGTACTTGTGTTATACACCTATGCTCGTGGACACACCTGTATTGTATGCCTATATGTGCATAGGTACAATGTGGAGACCAGAGCTTGCTTGCATTGATTGGGTATTCTTTTACATCTCTCCACCAATTTCTAAGGCAGGGTTTCTCACTGAACCCAGATCTTGTCATTTGAGCTACACTGTCTAGCTGGCAAAGCTCTAGGATCCTCCTGTTTCCACCCCAGCAATGGTATTACAGGCATGTGCCACCATATCCAGCTTTTCTGTGGTGGCTGGGGACTGAATTCAGGTCTCATGCTACTTCACCCACTGAGTCATCTCTCCAAACCCTCTCTTTGAATGTATGTACATGAAGTACACATGCACATATATATAAGTACACATGTGTATGTATATATGTGTGTGTGTATGTATGTATGTATATATCTGTCTGTCCATGAATATTTATGTGCCATGAAGCATGTAGAGTTCAAAGGAATTGGTTCTCCCTTTCTACTATGTGTGTATCAGAGATAAAATTTATCAGGCTTGGAAACAAATACCTTTAAATGCTGAACCATCAGGCTGGCCCATTTTGTTTTTGATATATGGTCTCTGTAGCTCAGGCTTGAACTCTCAGTGATCCTCCTGCCTCAGCCTCTTGAGTACTGGGATTATAGGTATGTGCCCCCAATGCTGGCTCCATTTGCATCTATCCCAGCATCTAATAAACACTTCTTCCCTTCAAAGTAGTACATTCTCTACTATCTTCTGGCAGCTTAGTTTACTCAAGAAAACTTTTCTTTTAGTATAGCTCCCAATATACTTTCTAATACAATTTTCTGTGGGGTAAGGTTCTCTTACTTAATGTCAACCATTTATTGTGAGCACCCTCGCAATGATTCATACTGCTTTCATATCAACTCTCCTTTTCTTTCTTTGGTTTCTTCTGTTTGGCTTCCTCTGTAATTCCCGAGTACTTTTCCTTTATGCCAACAATTCCATTTTTAATACATTAAGCTCTTAACAATTTTGATTTCATTTATTAGCTTTGGAGTGAGGTTGTTATTTTATTCTCTTAGTTTTTAATTTCCCATTTCATCTCATTTTATTCTCTTAAGTTCGAGCTCTTTTTTAACATTTATAATGTCATCAACTTAAGGTTACTTCTGTTTCTGTCATACTGTTTCCTTGAAAGATATTTTTGGTCTGTCTTTCATGTTCTCATAGCTTTTCTTTGGATAAAAATATGGAGGCGCTGTCACTAAAGGACACATTCGAGCTGCATTTCCTTCTTGCTTTTGCTAGGAATCTGTCATGGGTACCTGTACGGAAGAAAGTGGTGCTGATGCGCAGAGGGTCGCAGAGGGTTCCTTCAGGCTCTGTCAGAGCGACAGTGACAGTACAAATGATAGTGCACGTGACTTTTCACAGAGGCAGAAGGCGGAGCCTATGACCAGTTCGCCAAAGGTCCCCAGACCTTTATATGGCGACATGGGATGGGCGGGGTCGTTTCACTTGGCAGGCCACAGAACCTCAATTCAGTATGCGTGTATGGACTGTAAACCAGAGCTGGAAATTCAGGGCAAGTCATTTTCAGCAGGAAAATGGTTAGGCTAATTATGGCAGAGCCAGTTAACATAACATTACTGGCCCATTTAAAATAATCCCAAAGATTATACAGCAATCTGAAAATTATGATACATGAAGTACACATGCACATTCTTTCCTTTCCCTGGACAGAGGTCTGGGCTAGAGGCAGAGATCTGGGAATACATAGTGAGAGCTGTTTTTGTAAAAGTAAACAAATGGCCGGCCACAAAGAAGGTGTTGTGGAGAGAAGAGGTCTGACACCAGAGCCTGGGTAATTGCTACATTTAAGGATGAGCTGGGAATCATAAGAAACAAGGTAGGAATTCAAAAGATACAATGAACCCTATGATAGGGAAGTGTCTGGGGACCAGAGCATAGGCAATTCTCACAGCACAGCTGCTCTGGCCAAACACATAGGATGGTATTAAGGCGAGGTCACCAAGCTTGCTGGTCATGGGAATGGAAAGGATGCCCTCATGTCTGAAAACATGGTACGTGGGCTCTGGAGGTCAAACCCATCTCATCCATGTGGAGGAGGGGAGAGCATTGGGCCAGTGGAAGCAGACTGCTTCTAGGGAACACAGTTCTGAAGGGAAACCCTGGATGTTACTGGCAGGGCACGGGAGAAGAAACTTCTCAGGGGAGGAGGGCTGGCTGCGGTTGTAGATAGAAATGTACCCTCCGCAGAGAGGAGAGTGCGGACCCAAGAGGAGAACTAGAATGTCAAATGTATGGTGAAGAGATAGAATCAGGACGCTATGGAGCAACGAGGACAATTGACTGACTGCTGGAGACAAAGAAATGCCAGGCGTAGTTTCAGAGGTGGCACATCTGTGACTTGCTCCTGGCTTGAAGTGGGCCAGAGGGAGGCCCTTTCAAGTCAACGGAGGTTCACAAACATAATGTGTTTAGAGAAGTGTTTAAGACACACGTAGAAAACAGCAAGGAAGCCCTGCTGCACACACACTGTGAGTGGAGAACACTGTGGGAAAGGGATTCACCAGCAGGTCATGCTCAGCCCTGACCACAACGCAGGAAAGGTGGGAATCTGGAACGAAACAGGAAGCCGTGGAGGCTCACCGCCAAGAATGTGATCAAGAAATATTAACGTGATTTTGGCTCCTTAAATCTCACCCATCTTTCCAACCTCTGTCTACTCCGTTTTTACACTACTTAAAGAAAATTAAACTATCAACCCAAAACTTTGTATTGAGAAACAATTTAGCTTTCAACAATGAAGGTTAAAACATGGAATAGGGGTGCTACAGCTCAGTCAACAAGGTGTTTAGTAGTCAAACATGAAAACCTGACTCTGAGACTTAACATACAAGGGGAAAGAAGGGAGGGAGGGAGAGAGGGAGGGAGGGAGGGAGGGAGGGAGGCAAGGAGGAAGGAACTGAATAGAGGGAGGGAGAAGGGGAAGTTAGAGAGGATGGAAGAAGGGAGAGAGGGAGGAAGAGGGAAAGGGAAAGCAAAAAGAAAGGGAAGAGAAGGCAAAGCAAGGAAAGGGAAGGGAAGGGAAGGGAAGGGAAGGGAGGGGAAGGGAAGGGAAGGGAAGGGAAGGGAAGGGAAGGGAAGGGAAGGGAAGGGAAGGGAAGGGAAGGGAAGGGAAGGGAAGGGAAGGGAAGGGAAGGGAAGGGAAGGGAAGGAAGAAAAGGCTGGCTGTGGTGGTCCATGGTTGTGGAAAGTGGAAGGTGGAGACAGGAGGATTTCTGGGCTGGCCAGCTAGTCTTGCAGAATCAGGAGCTCCACCTCAGAAAAACAACAAGAGTGAGAGAGGAAGAAAAGCAACGCCAGCTTCTGCCCTCAATACACACATGCAATACACACATGCACATGTGCACCTATAACTCTCACATACAAACAATACACACATGCACATGTGCACCTATAACCCTCACATACAAACAATACACACATGCACATGTGCATCTATAACTCTCACATACAAACAATACACACATGCACATGTGCACCTATAACCCTCACATACAAACAAAGGCAAAACAAAGAATCAGAAAAATGAAAACGGACTTCCTTGCCAGCAGACCTGTACTAAAATGTTAAGCCTTTAATCTGAACCTATACACATAAATGAGCTCTGGAAGTGAACAGGGAAGGGAATTCTCAAAAGATTGGCAAAGCTGCCACTGCTTTGAAGTCCACCATGCTAAAGATGTCATCACGATGCTGTATTTTCCACATGGCCCTGCGGAAAGCAAAATAATGGCCAGCAAAATGAGGACACCCCAATCCCTGGAACATCCGAGCCTGTTTCCTTCTGCGCTGGAGAGGCAAAATGAGGACACCCCAATCCCTGGAACATCCGAGCCTGTTTCCTTCTGCGCTGGAGAGGCTGGGCCAGCCTGATGAGATTATAAACTTTGGAATGAGGAAATTATCCTGAACTGGAAATGGGAATCTTTCAAATTTCACAGCAGAATCTCTGGTTAAAGAGCAGCCAGGGAAGAGACTGGACCATGAGACTTGGCCTGGCCCCGCTGCCTACAAAGCCGCAGGGGGACTGGGTTATTTATTCCTCGGAGTGAAAGCACAAGAAGACCTGGAGTTCTCAGACTCTTGTGTCAAAGGCCTGGGCCCAGAACAACTGTTCTCAGAGATGGAAGCTTGGAGAATAAGCTGGATTATGGGGGCTCAAACTTCATCAGAGGACTGATCAATTAATGGGTTCATAATCAGATGCATTACTGCAGAGCAGGGATTCAGAAAGTGGGGTTTTGCTCTTCAGTGTCAGGATGTCATGAGATAAATAGTCTCTCCAAGATTCTCTGCTTTACTTCCTGCCCAAAGAAATGAAGGTGGACCACCCAGAAACTGTGAACCAAAACAAAATTTCCATCCTTTAAACCATGTCTTGGGTGTTTTGCTTGGCAAACACAGCTGACTCAAACAGTGTGTGCTTAGCGTATGCAAACTGCTGGACTCAATCTGCTCTCCTCCAAAACAAAGGAGAAATAACTGAACACAAAAGAGTGAATAAACAAATCAAAGGAGAGAAGAAACATTGAACCCTGAAGTCTGAAGAAACCAAGAGTGCCATCGGTTGTGAGACAATAATCAGTCTGGGAAGAACTAAGGCATATAGCCACAATATTGAATCCTGCCAACAGGCCAAATGAGAGAGAAAACAGATTATCTCTTATCACCTCTAGAAAGAACACAGCCCTCTGACACCTTGGTAGAGCCCACTCTATGACGACAGAATGAGTACTTTACACTGCTCAGCCTGTTCAGAGGTGTAGCCCAGTGGTAGACTGAATGCCTCACATGAAGCCGGACACTAGGTTCAATGCCCTGTACCACACACATTAATAATAATCATCATCTTAGTGAATGAAAATAAAAATTAACTGTCTAGAGCAATCGAAGCAGACTATCTCTGCCAAGGTCAAACTATACCACTACAGTTAACCGGGCACAGCATGTCTCCTGACCACAGAGAAGTTCAACCTGAAATAAATAGCAGGAGATAGCTGGGAAATTAAGCAATGCAATTCTAACTAGCTAGATAAAAAGGAAAAGGAAGTCACCAGGGAAACAAGAAAAGTCAAAACAAAACTTGCAAATGAGGAAACCATGATGAATACTTGCTTTACACCAAAGCCATGCACTGCCACTAAGCCACACATCATCACAATGCCACATACAGCCACAAAGTTATGCATCGCCACAATCCCACACATCAACACAACACCAGGCATCACCAAAAATGCCACACACCATCTCAATGCTGCACATCACAATGGCACATACCACCACAATGCCATGCACCACAACAAAGCCATGCACTGCCACAGTGCCACACACCACCACAATGCCATGTGCCACCACAATGCCATTCATTATCGCTCAAAACCAAAGCCCGGTGACCTCTCACTGCATGGCTGGGACAAGAGGAAATCTGGCAGAACCACTGCTGTTCTTAATCATTTCTTGAGAGCAACCAGCTTATACAATAAGCCAGAAGTGATAAGGACAAGTAACATTTTGTGGGGACAGTCCTCCACATCCCAAAGAACTGGCCAAAGGCCTCCTTACCAAACTTACAAAAACCAATCACTTCACCTGTACCAAAACTGGTCAAAAATAAAATGGAAAATGCTTTATTTATAGCAAAAATCTGAAAACTCATAAAAGTAAATTTAATGCCAACTATTAAAAACATGCAGGAAATACAACAGTCTTGTGGTATGATGCACCTGGAGCATGGAAGATAGGGTGAGGAGTAGGGGTGTGTGCAAGTTCAGAGGTACCAGTCTCAAAAACGTCGGGGGGCGGGGTGGTACTTCATGCCTCTGGCAAAAATCAGTATTGTGAAGGTGCCAACTCAATTTTTTCAGATTTCCATAATTTACAAATTTTCAAGGAAAAAAATCCTTCAGTTTCTAATATGACAAGTCATAGTGTTTATTCAGAAAAATAAACCTAAATTAAAAAATGGCATTCTGAAAAGTAACCTCCATTAGACAAGAGTGTTCTGCCAAGGCCTGTAAAGACAAATCATGGCCATGACACAGCATCCCCCCCTCTCCGAAGATCAGATCAGTAGTGAGATGGAAACTTATAAAAGTTTAATATGTTATAAAGCCAGAGTTCACAACCTTAGAGAAAGGATGGCACCATTTTCAATATAAGAGTCTGATCTCGTATATGAGATGAGAAAATAAATGTAGGCTATAAGCAAATATCGTGCAATAAATAAACTCAAAGATTCAATATAAAAAATAAAACCAGAGATGGCTAGAAAAGCACAGGTGATGGCTTGGCTTAGCTTATGCTGAAAACATAGTAAGTTTTTAGAAAGCAAGCAAAAGAAAAGTGATTTAAATACATTAAAACTACAATCTCTAGGCATGTAAATTTATGCAAATAAATATAAAGTAAAAAAATAAAACTGAGAAATGTACCTGTAGTAGATGAAAGGTTGATAGAGTAATGTGTAAACAATTTCTAGGTGAGATTTCTGGTAAAGGAAAATGAAATAATGAAGACCATCTCTGAGAACTGGTGAGCTAAACAAAACACCAGCATGTTAAGCTTGGAGGTAATGGAGCACTAGAAAGATAGAGAAGTTACTAAGTCAAGATCCCCCAACAACTCAGAACATTAGTGGGCATAATCAAAAGGGAACTTAAGGCTGTGTGGTTCTGGCTGTCTAAGCAACAGTAGAAAGGCAGACTGTAGGGCACACTATGAACGGTGTGCATGCTAAGTCCTGAATGGTATCCTCTCTGGAGCTTCAGGGTCCTTGGTCTAGGAGTGACAATGACCTGGAGGAAATCCATGCTCTGTATGCTGCAGTTCACCTCTCAAGGCTCCTCGAGTCAGAGCACTGAAACTATCAGGATCATCTTAGACTGTTACTTTCCTAGAAGCCTGCAAGAGGAAAATTGATCTTCTCTGAAGAAAGATTTCAATTTAGCCTTCAAAATGCTTACATAGTTTTCTAATAAAATGTCCAGTCACCTGAGAAAAGACCATTACCATAAATGTAGTGAGAGAGCCAATAAGCCAGAACAAGTAAAGACTTTATGTGTGCTTATACTGTTGAAGAATACTAAAGGTCTAGAGGACCACAGGGTACCACAGAGACACTGTAGACAGGAAAAGCAAGCAACAATACAGCAGGGCTTAGAACCTACTTGAAAGATTGAAATTCAGATTAGAACCAGAAAAGATAATATGCTGAAGGACACATCAGAGGACAAAAGATGTCAGACCCTAGTCAGTTATGGAAGGCCTTTGGGGGTCTTGCATGGTAATCAGTGATGTGGGATGTCTTTTTGTATATATGTTGCTTTTATTGGCTAATAAACAAAGCTGTTTCAGCCAATGACTTAGTGGAGTAAAGCCAGACAGGAAATCAGAACAGAGATATAGAGAGAAAGTAGGCAGAGTAAGAGAAGCCATGTAGCTGCTGAAGGAGAAAGACACTGCTGCTGAAAGCTTTCAGGTAAGCCACAGCCTCATGGCAACACACAGATTAATAGAAATGGGTTGATTTAAGATGTAAAAGTCAGTTAATAAGAATCCTGAGATAATAGGCCAAGCAATGTTGTAATTAATATAGTTTCTGTGTGACTATTTGGGTCTGAGCAGCCAAGAATGAACTCTGCTTACTGAAGAGTGGGCATTCTTTGTGGAAATAAGATAGAAAAAAAGGAGTTATAGTTTTAAAAGCACCCTGTGCTGCTATTAATATAGCTGAGTAAATATCCCTGTGATATGAATGTGCATCCTTTGGGTACATGCCCAAGAATTGTATTGCTGAGTCTTGAGGTAGACTGATTCCCAATATTCTAAGAAACCACCATATGGATTTCCAAAGTAGCTGAACAAGTTTGCACTCTCACGAGCAATGGAGGAGTGTTCTCCTTATTCCATATTCTCTTCAGCCTAAGCTGTCATCAGTGTTTTTGATCTTAGCCATTCTGACAGGTGTAGGATGGTATCTCAGTCATTCTGATTTGCATTTCTCTGATGACTAAGGATGTTGAACAATTCTTTTAAGTGTACTTCAGCCATCTGAGATTCTTCTGTTGAGAATTCTCTGTTTAGATCTGTACCCCATATTTTAATTGGATTATTTGGTATTTTGAATAATGCAACTATATTCATAGCAGCACTATTCATAATAGCTAGAACATGGAAACAACCTAGATGACCTTCAACCAAAGAATGGATAAAGAAAATGTGGTACACTTACACAACTAAGTATTACTTAGCAGAAAAAGCAATGGTATCTTGAAATTTGCAGGCAAATGAATGGAACTGGAAAAAAATCCTAAGTGAGATAACCGAGACCTAGAAAAACAAACACGGTATGTACTCACTCATAAGTGGTTATTAGTCGTAAAAGAAAGAATAACCAGGCTACAATTCACAGCCCCTGAGAAGCTAGGCAACAAGGAGGGCCCTAAGAGAAAAATATACATGGATCCCCCAGGGAAAGGGAAATAGACAGGATCTCCTGAGTAAATTGGGAGTGCTGCTGGTGGGGAGTTACATAAGGGAACAGGAAGGCTGAGTTGGGAGAGAGACAGAGAGGCAGAGCAAGAAAAGAGACACCTTGACAGAGGGAGCCATTATGGGGTTAGGGAGAAACCTCATGCTAGGGAAATTCCCAGGAATCCATAAGAATGACCTCAGCTAAGACTCCAAGCAATAGTGGAGAGGGTGGCCTTCCCCTGTAACCATATTGATGACTACCTTAATTGTCATCATAGAAACTTTATCCAGCAACTAATGAAAGCAGATGCAGAGATCCACAGCTAGCACTGGGCCAAGCTCCCAGAGTCCAGTCGAAGAGAGGGAGGGAGGATTATATTAGCAAATGGGTCAAGACCATGATGGAGAAACCCACAGAGACAGCTGACCTGAGCTTGTGGGAGCTCACTGACTCTGGACTGACAGCTGGGAAACCTGCATAGGAACAAACTAGGCCCTCTGAATGTGGTGACAGTTGTGTGACTAGGGCAGTCTGTGGACCACTGGCGATGAGACCAGGACTTGTTTCCAGTGTATGAACTGGCTTTTTGGAGCTCATTCACTATGGAGGGATACCTTGCTTGGCCTAGATATGGGGGAGGGGCTTGGTCCTGCCTCAACTTGATGTGCCAAACTCTGTTCACTACCTATGGGTGTTACCCTTTCTGAGGAGTGGATGGGGAGATGAGTGGGGGGAAGGTGAGGGGAAAACAGAAGGAGGGAAGGGAGAGGGAGCTGTGATTGGTATGTAAAATGATAAATAAAAAAATAAAAGAAAAGCACTCTATGAAACACAAGCAAGATAAACAGAGAGAATGCACCTGTGCTCCACAGTGGGAAAGTGTAAAAGTCAAAGACACCATTCTTGGCGGGAAACGTATATTGACAAGAATTTTGAAAACCCAGATTACTTTGAAGGACCAGCAGTTGGCATGTAATATTACAAACTGCCCTAGGGGAAATGAACTTTCATGCCAGATTTCTACCTTCCTGCCCCAGCTGGACTTCTCCAGACGGAAGGTGAAGTAGATACTGCCTAAAAATGACACTTTCAAGAATCTGTCACAAGAGGGACATATTAACAGAGAAACTCAACCCAGGAGACACACACTGATAGAAAGGGTCAAAACAGCAAGCACTAGCAGAGAAATTCAATACAACAGACACATATTAACAGAGAAACTCTACATGACAGGCGCTAATAAAGTCAACACAGCAGATATATTAATAGAGAAATTCAAAACAACAGGCAACACACTAAGAAAATCAACATAGCAGACGCACATTAACAGAGAAATTCAACACTGTTCTTTAAGCAAAAGCAAAGCTTCATAGAGAAAACTCACATAAGGCAAAACCACCAGCTAAAAAGTGACTCACGGGTGAACGTTCCAGAGGCCTAAACTATGCTAAAGACTGAATCTACAAGTCCTGCACAGGCACATTGTTTAAGGTTGTCCCCAGCTTGGCACTGGGTAGTGGTAAAAGCTCAGAGGACACAAGTCTTAGGTCTCTGGAGACATGCCCTTGAAAGGAGGCTGTGGACACTCAGCCTCCCAGCTGCCACTAAGAGAGCGGACACCTTGGTCTCACACACCACCAAGACGGACCTTTCCAAGGACCCAGACGATTCAAGTCAGTCAACCATGGACGGAATCTCCCACAAGGACGAGCTAAAAGAAACCTTTCCTACGTGCTTATTATCTGACATTCTGTCAACATGACAGAATGCCAACTTACACAAACTGTATGAAATGTAATCAAGTACAAAGAATTCAAACACAGGATAACAATGGGCTAGTCAAAAGCAGGGCAACAGATCAGCCCAGGAAAGAAGAGAAATAATGACAGGATCAGTAGCTATGCCTGTGTTAGTGGCCGCATCCGCTTTTGTCCCTGGTGGGGGAATTCCTGTCACTCACCACATCTCTAAATGTTGGATCCTAACAATACTTTGCCACAGTTACAACGTTACCCACCTGTCTTTTAAAGGTATTGCCAAGGTGAGAGTGGGCAATGCTTAGTGCTGGTTCTAACTATCTCACCCTTTCCATAAGCACCAAAGAGAAAGCTACACAACTGTGCGCCCTGAGGCAGGTTCTTCGGCTCTGCCACAGCAAGCCTGGCAGAGCAGTAACAGAAGGATCACTACGACTAATGCCAGGTGCTCTGAAATAACTCTATCTTCCATGTTTCTCACATGCTCTAATTTTGAAGAGTGAACCACACAAATTAGAAACCCAACAGGGTAAAGTAGGAAGGAAGGAGGGAAGGAAGGAAGGAAGGAAGGAAGGAAGGAAGGAAGGAAGGAAGGAAGGAAGCCAACAGGTAAAGCCTCTGTGGTGGTGCATACTTTAATCCTAACACTCTGGAGGTAGAAGGAGGCAAATTGCTGTGAGTTTGAGGCCAGCCTGATCTACATAGCAAGTTCCAGGCCAGCCAGGGCTAGATAACGAGATCCTTTCATAAATAAATAAGAAAGAAGGGGGGCTGTAGAGCTGAATCAGCAGCTAAGAACATATCCTTTTCTTCCACAAGGCCTGAGTTCATTCTGTCAGGGAGTTCCCAAGGGTCCGTACTTCCAGCTCCAGAAGAGCTAATGCCTCCTTCTGGAATCCATGAGCACCAACACACACACGCCACACACACACACACGCCATACACACACACACACGCCACACACACACACACGCCATACACACACACACCACACACACACACGCCACACACACGCCATACACACACACACCACACACACACACGCCACACACACGCCATACACACACACGCCACACACACACACGCCATACACACACACGGATGCACAACTTAAACAGAAATGAAAAGAAGCCTAAGCCAAACTATTCTCATGTATTTTTGCAGGTTCACAAAATCCACGAATAGGAGGTTGACTCTGCCTTGATTAAAACACGCACCGTGAGAAACAGTTACATCTCCCTGCCCTGAAAGTCTTTGCAGTTGTTTTCTGGTTGTTTCACTTTCATGAAAAAGATTCGAAGACCTTAGTGATTTCTTTAAGGAAGTCCAAAGATCTCTACAATTTGGGGTTGCTTTCATCCAGCTCCAGGATTCTGTCACACGAGGGCCAAGTCCACAAGAGCCACATGAGATAATAATTTTTCCAAGCAGCAGGTGCTCTCAGGATCACTATCAGATGACACTCGGAAAGCCTCCAGTCAGAACCACTGGAAGCTTGACATCTATTACAGCAGGGGATATGGCTACCAATTTGACAACTGCTTAAAGAGTGTTCGCTCTTTAAGAGTTTGAGTGGTTTACAGGCATAACGCTGACCCCTAGTCACAAGAAAAGTTATAAACTGTATAAGATACTATTACAAAGGTAGGAAAATGTGGAATTTCCTGCACATTTACAATATTGAACTGTCAGAAATGTGGAATCCTCACGTCAGGGTTCCCCCCCTCCCCATGCCAGGGTTTCCCACCCACCAGGCTAAAAAGATGCTGATATTACACAATACACGTACAGAAGAAGAGTCTAATTCTTCATGCTTAAACAAAGTCTTGAGGAAAAATCAGTTTGTAGCTGTCTATAGACTCCATCAGAGGTTAAAGAATGAAGCTTTTTGTTACTGAGACGAACACCAACAGTTTGTAAGCGTCACTGTGCCAGATAATTAAAGATACTAAAAGAAACAATTTGCTTCGGATAAGCAATCTAGGAGACATGTACCACGAGAAATAAATAGCTATTTAACTACACTTGAGAAATGAAAGCAATAGTGTGCATTGTTCATGAGCCCAACCTGTTAGGTAAAGGAATCCATCTTCTCCCACTCCCCACCCATCTTTATTGATTCAGCAACTGTCAAAGACCTTCCTATGGGCACTGGGAGCCAACCACAGGCAAGCTCAAGCTGGAGGGATTACAGGAAGAGACCCATGGCAGGAAATGGAAGGGTGGGAGGGAGAACTGAGATGAAGACCTGAGGGTCACCATAGGGAGCGCTGCCTTGACAAAAGGGTCTCCTCTGCAGTCCCCAGAAGGCTAACTGCATGCTCAGTGGGGGGCCTGACGAGCCATACCCCACAAGATGAAACAGCCATGGTCCCTCTGAAGTCGGGGTGGTGGATGGTGTGGGTGGGAGGAGATGGAGCCCCTGCACTCTCTCCCCACAGGGCACAGTGCTCATCCACAGCTTAGCTCTCCCTAGCTCCAGCTATTTGTGAGTAACCATACTTGAAAATTTTACATAGAAAACTTTAGAAATAAACAATTCATAAGTTCAAGTGACTTTTGTGATAGTACCTTGCTATAAGGACTCTATTTTGTTGTTGGTTGATCTTCATCAGAGAAATGTAGATGGGGGCAATCACAGCTAACAAGGGACTCAGCACTGTGCACTGGGCCTGGACGGCCAACCACTGCCCAGACCCTATAACACATGCTAGCTTCCCAGCATCCCCAGCATCCTCATGCCTATCCTGGCCATCCACCCAAATGCATCTGCTGCTTTCCAATCTTTCCCAGAATGAAATAATTTCGTATCAGAGCCTTGGTGAGCAGTGCAAAATTCTAAGTCATTCTCCCAATATGCCACCTTCCTACAAAGAACAGAGGCTATGGAATGCTCTGGGTAGCAGAACAAGAAAGAGGGCTGTGGTTTTGATAAAATGGCACTTCACTTTGCTATTTGCATTTCCCAAGTTTATTTTCCGTATCTCTACTGCTTCTCTGACTTCAGTCCATCTCCCTCCTTCATTTCTATTTTCCATTCTTCCCTCCTTGCATTGTCCTCACACATCTGCGGTCTTTCTCTTGTCGGCATTGTTGTTTTCTGTTTTTCTTTTTTCTTTTTTTTTTTTTTTTTGGTTTTTCGAGACAGGGTTTCTCTGCAGCTTTTTTAGAGCCTGTCCTGGAACTAGCTCTTGTAGACCAGGCTGGCCTCGAACTCACAGAGATCTGCCTGCCTCTGCCTCCCGAGTGCTGGGATTAAAGGCGTGCGCCACCACCGCCCGGCTCATTGTTGCTTTCTTGAGGAACACTGAGCAAGTCCCTATGGAAGGAGCCAGGTCTGAGCTTGCTTTTTCTTTTATCTGTTTTTACAGAGGCTACACTGGCAAAGCTAGAGAAAAGCATAAGCGGATAAAGAGCCACACACTCTCTCTTTGAGTCAACCTGTAAAATTTGTTTAAAAAATACTGAGGTGTGCGGTACAAAGTTAACTGTCTAAGGGCAAACTGTAACTGCCCGATCACTGGCCCAGGAGCTGAGTGAACACCTAAGATCTGCTGTTCTACAGTCCTCGGGGGTGCCGGCCCAGTGCATTTCAGGCCACACACATCCTTATCTTAGTTACTCTTCTCAAAAAATGAAGCTATAGTAATAAGCACATTATGTAAAATGTAAAAGAATCGAAGGCAAATGGGATTTTTCAACATTTTCATTTCTATACAACCAGAACACATCTGCTAGGCAAACAGGAGAGCACTGTGTCATGCAATGGGTAGCGACTTCCCTCATGCTAAGCAGGGTGACTGCGCAGCTCCTAGCCACCAGCACTCCGCTGAAGGATACGCTGCAAACCGCACACACTGCACCTTGTAATGAACTGCTTAATAAAATTCACGTCATGTTCGTGACCTAACTCTCTAATTTAATTACCAGCTTGACAGATACTCAGTGGTGCCCTTAAAAATGAGGAGGAGGGGCTGCAGCGAGCGTTCAGCAGTTATGAGCACTGGCTGCTCTTTCCTGGAACCTATATGGCAACTCCCAATGGTTTGTAACTCCAGTTCCAAGGAATACATCATCCCTTTCTGGTCTCTGTTGGCACTACATACATGTCAAACATACAAACACACTCCGGCAAAACACACACACACACCAAATTAAAAACTGAAAAGAAAAAAAAGAAAACTTGCAAGGAGTTTTTGCCTCCTGTATTTCACACAAAGCTTGGGGTGTTATACTCCAAGACGGTGAGGACAGACTAGTTAAAGACACTTACTTTACATGGAAGTGCCATGAAGGTTTCATTCCTATCATTATGCAGCTCATCTGTACTGATTGGTGAAATTTTTCATTTTTAAATACAAAACTACTGACAAGCTTGATAATATGATACCTTTACAAATATAGCACAGATAATTAAATCAATAGTAATTTTCCTATAACCCAAGATCAGTGCATTATATTTTATATATGAGAACAGAACATGAACCTGATTTTCCAAGATGGAATCAGCGGTACAGTGCACATGGGAAGTATCTGTGCGGTGCACAGGAGAAGTATCTGTGCAGTGCACATGGGAAGTATCTGTGCAGTGCTCATGAAAAGTATCTGTGCAGTGCACAGGAGAAGTATTTGGGCAGTGCACACGGGAAGTATCTGGGCAATGTACACAAGAAGTTGGATAGACTCTCTTTTCTATAACAATGTCACCATCTGTTGCTTCTATCCTGGCAGTGTCTCTGGCTCACAGACAAACCACATCTGTGGCAGTGCAAGCGTCGACAACTGGGAAGTGCTGGGCAAAGGCCTGAGGGTCCCTTAGGGGTCAGTGGTTCCTTTCTTGTAAGGTTTCACAGACCTTGACAGAATGCTGACACAAAATAAACACTTAATGAAATGAAGGAGCTAACAACTTTATAAGAAACATGGATGATTTGGGGGTGTCTAACATTAAGAGAATGGGATTTACAACACTGTTATTTAAAGTAAATTTTCATTAAACATGCTCACTAAAATTCATTTTTCCTAATAATTACTTGTAAACCTAAAGACCACACTTTCCAGTAATATATAGAGATATATTAGCTTCAGTATGATACTAAAATGGAAAACCAGGCCCACCCTTTGAAAGTACTTTGGAGTCCAGATGTTTATCTAAGAAACTGCCCTAGTCTTCCTATTATGAATACAAGTATTCACTATGTAAATTGCTAATGTCCTTCTGGTTTAAAATACTCAAACTGGTTTTTTCAAGTGTTTTTACTAAGTATACTTTCCCAAGAATGGTTAAAACATCTTACCATTCTTACCATGAACTATATTAAAATTATATGCTTTAATTTAATGGTATCTGTCCAGCTTTTCCATTATGCCACCCAAATGTCTGTTCTACATGAAGACTTTGTCATTCTTGTTGATAAAATATGCTCTAATTATCTTAATTATTATGCTCAGCATACTTATTAAGGAGAACACCATTATAACTTGTCTTTATAAGATCAGCACTGACATTAAAGTGCACTCCTGGGCCAGATTAGTTGTCACCTTTAAAAACATAGTATGTGTTTGGAAATACAACCATACTGTAAAGGTCTTAAAGCAGCACAGAACGTTTGGGATGTGGGGAAGAAAACTCTTGTTTTCCTATTTACATTTACTGGAGTCCAGGGTCAAGCTTCCAAGATATGCGGCCTTGTCTCAAGTTTCCTAATAACAGAAGAATATTGCAGTGCATAAATTCTGGCCATGTTAAAAAACAAACAAACAAACAACCTCCTACTTGTCAACCAGCTCTGCATGCTGTTCAGTTCCTACCACCGTTCCCCGTCTTTGTCCACTCACATCAACCACCTACTCCTGCCAGCCCTATTTTTTGCTCACATACAGAAAGATGCTTTATGGACACTATTTTTAAAATAAAACTTCTGTAGTTGCATTCTGAAGTGTCAGAAAGAAAGCAGTTCTGCTGAAAGGATTGCCAGACAGTGTGGCAACTGCAGGGTCTGTTGAGAAAGAACAACATGGAGGAAAAATACTAACAGAAACTGACCCAAGAAGATCCATCTTTCCCACACCCATGTCTGGATCTTAACTGTAACTTTCCCGTTTGTTTGTTTCTTTGTTTTGTGTGCGCGAATGCTGTGAGAGTGGAAGTCAGAGGTCAGTGGAATTACTTCTCTCCTCTTCTTCCATCTGACCTTAAGTCCTCACACTTGGCAGCGAGCACCTTCACCCACTGGCCCATCTCACTGGTACCCGAATCCCAATTCTTCAGTCACCACACTTGGAGGTGGATGTTGCAACAGCTTCATCACTTGAGCAGGACTTAGGGGTAACTCAGGAGTCCTAGGAACTCAAACATGCACATCAGGACCACACAGCCCAAGACCAGCTGCAAGTCCATGCGGTCTCCTCACTGCACAGCTGAAGTGGGTGATTTAATATCTTCAACCTCAGCTTTTTCATTTTTCCCAAAATGGTGAATTTAATTTTAAATTTCTAGCATAAGAAAAAGGAAATACTTTTGTAGGATATGAGAAAATTTGATTATAAGAGAACTAAGAAGCACAAAACAGGAACTTTACATACCCTGAATAGTTTTCCTTAAAAAAAAAAAAAAGAATAATATTACAGTGTGTTTAAGTGGGAAATCATGAAAAGTGAATAAAATTCCAGTCTATGTGGGAAAGGGAAAGTCAGCAAAGAGTCAAATGTAAAAACAACATAAAATTTACAAAACTACAAAACAAACTCTTTACAGTCCTCAAAAACAATAGTTTGAAGTAATGAGCTTTGGTGATTTCAACAGAAAAGAATAAAGGCATAAAAGTGAGTTCAGTTTATAATATCAAAAATTTGAATAAAAATTTCCCCAATGAAAGAAAAGAAGGAAAGACAGTAAGAATTAAACATAATGAAATAATGAAAATGGAATCATACATTTCAAAAAACAACAACAACCTGGAAATTGAAACACTGAAAAGGAGAAAGCCACACACGATCCTCTGGGGATGTCAGGAAAGGATTAGTAAATAAAACTGCATTCCTGGAAAACTAGAGCCATCACTACAGAACCAGCAGCAGCATAAGAGATGCTGTGGATTAATCTTGGCTGACAAATTTAAAAGTTAAGAGAGCAGCAATAAATGCTAAGAAAATACAGCTTTTTAGGACTGGCTAACATGGTAGAAAAATACTCTGCCCCACTGTTTGAAAAATCGGAATGTTTCCAGAATCCACAACAAAGAATCATCTAAGTATTAAATACCACCTACATACACACACACACACTCCCCCACAACCATACCCCCATACCCCACATAAACCCCTACCCCCTCACATCCACCCACATATACCCCACATACACCCACACACACCCACACACCCACACCATCCCCACATACCCTACATACACCACCCACACCCACACCATCTCCACACACCGCACATATACCTCTACCCCACACACACCCACACACCTACAGACCCCACACACTCCTACACACCCCACACACTCGACCCCACCCCACACACCCCACACCCTTACACAAACAGAAATGTACAGCTGCCAGACCACTTTCCTAAACCAGAACTAACTCCCAGGCAAAATCTTGCAGGGAAAACAAACTTTAAAAAGTATAGACCAATATAGCTCTATAAAGCCCAGAACTCTTCAGTAAGATATTTTTAAAATTGAATCTAGCAACATTTTTTTATTCAGTCTCTGTAGAGACTATCAAAAATTGCCAACGTCGACTATATTGCAAGTTGTCTTTCACTGCGGGGTACTGGGAAATGCTCTCAATTAGCAATAATTGCACCTCGGATAAACCTCATTGGCTAAGATACCACCACTGCGCAAAGCACTAGCAACATGCTTTAAAAGAGTAAGCATCTAATAAATGCAAGTCAGATTTAAACAATACAACAAAAGAATAAAAACCATGGATTTTCTCTATAGTTTCTGTTTTATGAAGAGCTGCTTTTAGACAGCAAGTAATCAAGCAGTGAGATTTCTTTAAATAGTAAGGGAAGACTATGTCACCCCACTTTTGACATTTATTGATTTATTATTATTGTGTGGGTGGCTGTGCTTGGTATGCCTGTAGCAGTCAGAGAACAGCTTTGTGGAATCCGGTCATTTCCTGTCACTTCTCTGTGGGTTCTGGGGACTCAGTGCAGGTCACCAGACTTGTCATTTGCTGAGCCACCTCACTGACCTGAACACTACAGTTCTGTCACCATTTTATTTAACCCAAATGAATAAGGCAAAGACGAAAAAAATAGCAGTGGTGTAAAATGCAAAAATAAAACTTTGATTATTCCCAACCAGTATGACAAAACATACCACTATAAAAATTATCAGAATAAGAAACAATTCAAGTGGATGATTAGATAGAAATCTATCTATAGTTATTCAGCATTTTATTTTCCAGCAAGAACTAAAAAATAATTTTTAGTAAAACAGAATTAAATAAATATCCCAAAAAACTAAAAAAAAAAAATAAATAAATTTGTGGCCACGGATACAGCTCAGTGATACAGTAAATTCCATGAAGGGGGCAAAACTAAGAACTAAGTTCCCCCAACCCAAAAATGTACTCATAAATGAGATTTTTATGAAGGAAGTGTAAGACATTAACCCCCAACAAAGCCCCCAAACTGTCCCCATATTTATGAGCAGGAGCCAGTGGGCAAAGATGCCGAGTTTGCTTCTCCTAACAACAACAACAAAAAAATCCATATGACTTCTACATAATATGAAAATTTAAATAGTTGTGTGAAAACCTTTCTACTCTCAAAGCACTCTGAATAAAACTTGAGAGTCCCACCGCTGTTCACGGCCCCCACACACTACGGTACCCACACATACAGACAAACAGAACAGAAAATCTAATGAACCCAGGTATATATGAAAATTGAACAGTCACAAAAAGAGAAGATTCAATAAATGTTTCCCAGACTATAAAACAGACATTTGCACTTCCATGTTTATTACAGCACTTTCCAGAACAGCTAAGGAAGTGACAGAATTGGGTAAAGAGAAGTGAACAAGGAAATGCAGTATACACATAGTGGGAAACCATTCAAGAATAAGAAGATCTGGATTTGTAATTTCCTCACCAGATTAGGGGGATCACGGTGCTAAGTGAAGTAAGCCAGGCACAGAAAGGCAATGACTATATGTCATCACTCAAATGTGCAATCTGAAGAGGACACGTCATAGACATGGAGAAATGAGCGTGGCTCGGAGGCTGAGAAGCTACAGTGGAGAGCGGCAGAAAGCTCTGGTGTGCTGCCGCCTACAGGGTAAGGCAGCTGCAGATGGCAATGCGCCTCTGCCCAACTGATTAAATATTACACATATCATCAAAACGTAAGATACCCCAACAATGCGCCACTTAGGAAATTAATTCAACTAATTTAAAAAAAATCTTTAAAATAATGAAAAGGAAAAATATCGGCAATGGTTACTCATTTGAAAAAATGAATTGGAAAACTATCTGTAAAATGATTAAACAGGTTTTAAAGTATTTTTACATTTATTCATCTGTGGAGGGAGGCACGGACAATTTGTGGGAATCAGTTCTCTCCTTCCCTCCACCATATGGGTTGTGAGGCTCGAACTCGAGCCATCAGGCTTGGCAATCAGTGCCTTTACCTGCTGAGCCAAATCACAGCTGCTTAAATGTATTTTTAAAAGTCAACTCTGAAGAGTATTTTTAATCTGAAATGTGGAAGTCTCTTAGAAGAAAATATGGCGGGGCATATGATCTTGTGGTAGGGAAAATGTGTCTTACTAGAAACAAAACACCCAAATGACAAAGCTAGGTGTTTGTGTAGGCCTAGAGTCTCAGAGTTTGTGAGGGGGTAGGATCGGATGGGGACAGAGGAAGGGAAGCAAATGAGTCAAGAATTATGTGTATTCAAAGGCAAAAGTTCATGCCTGTAATCCTGGCACCTGAGAGGCAGAGAAGCAGACTGCCTGGTGAATCTGAAGCTAGATTTGGCTACAGAGTAAGACAGAAAAGATGGAGGAACAGAGAGACTGAGGGAGGTAGGAAAGGGAAGGGAGGGAGGGGGAAAGGGAAAAGGAGGGGAATGAAACTCCAAACAAAATCATACATGATGGAATAAAAGCTGAGGAGTTATCACCCAATATGCTTTGATAAATACCAGGGAAGCGTGCAGACAGCACTGGAGAGCAGTGCAGCAGGCAGAACACACATGCAGGAAGACACACCTGATGTTAACATTCAGTTTCCCAGGACACCAGTGTGGCCAGTGCTGCTTCCTGACTCTAAGCTCCTGTCTAACTATAACCTGGTTCACTACATAAAAAGCCCAAACAGAACGTGGCTGCTGTGGCAGCCGTCACTGGCAGCCAACTATTCAGACCACCAGCTCCCAGTGTAGAGCTCCCTGCTCACACCACCGGGCTCTGGGTGCGGGCAACTAAGGAATAGGTCTTTTCTCAAATAAATCAGATGAGTTCAGGTTTTTCCTTTAAGCTTAATCATCAAAGAAAAAAAAAAGAAAGAAAAGGAAAAAAGAAAGGAAGGAAGAAAAAAAAGGAAAGAGTGTTTAACATCCATTACAACCATTCAAATTAGAAACAGTGCTAAGAGCTGGGAAGAGGGTCTTCCAGCGGGGTGTCCGGGGGTCACCATACTGTCCATGTTTTACATATGTGTGACAAATACCACAGAACATGATTTTAAAGAAAAGTATTAAAGCTGATCCAAGAAACAGCACACAACCCAACAGGCTGTGCAGATTCATGCCTGAACAATGGGAGCCCAGCAGGAGGTTAAACTGGTCACAGCGAAAACTGTCCAGAACCGAATCCAGCACTAACACAAAACACCCCTCCTAAGGGATCTACTGCTGTGTTCCACTACCACGTCAGAAAGAGCACTTTATGTAAATCCTATTTGACGAATACTGTGAAGCACAGTGATGGGAAGAACAAGTAGACTTAATTCACAGCTAATTTAAATGTTATGCTTAGAAACAATTCCCTTCTCATTTGATCACGTGAATATCTCTGTTGTTAGGCGGTAGGCACATATTAAATACAATCTCTTTGGATTCTGCTTTACTGTCAGGTGGGAAATAAGGATCCAATTATGTTCTCCTCCCAATGATTAAAAGAGAAGGATCAGACAGCACCCGAGGAGGGCACAAGGACATCATGGGGACGGCACAGGTGTCGCGCTCACACACCCACCACCAAGCTAAAGTCAGAATAAATCGAAGTTGCTTAGATTTTATCCATACGCAGATTTTAAAAAAGTGTATTAGCATAATTTAAGTCATTTCTTTATCTGACTAGTTTATGACCGACAAAGTCAGGTACCCTTCTTTTTTTAAGATTTTTTTTCTTTTCATGTGCATCGATGTTTTGCCTACAGGTATGTCTGTGTGAGGAAGGCAGATCCCTTGGAACTGGAGTTTGTGAGCTGCCATGTGGGTGCTGGCAATTGAACCCAGGTTCTCTGGAAGAGCAGTTAGTGCTCTTAACCCGTGAACCATTCATCCCTCCAGCCCAATTTAAGACACTTCTACATTCTACTGATTTATGACTGGCAAAGTCAGGGTCTATATTGAACATATTTACTCTTCCTTAATACATTAAAAAAAATAGAAAAACTTGTAATTTGATCTTTGTTGGGTTGGTTCTGAAAGAGCTGCAGCTACTCTGCTTCCACTAGGCATCAGTTAGTGACGCATCCCAACTAGGAATGAAGTGGTGTGAGCAGGAGGGACAATCCACGGTCAGGGAAGAACCACAGGCTCTTTGATGGACACAAAGCATTTTAGGAACATTTGTCATGTCAAGCAAAACAAACAAACAAACAAAACAGCTTTTCATGTCACATAATTCACAGACAAAGTGACATCACGATGCCTCGCCATTGCTAGAACCAAGTAGCCCATGCTCATCTGGCCTCCTTTCATGGGAGAAGTGGTTTCCTTTATGAAAAATAGATAAGCCACTGAGAAAATGAGACCTTAGTGCTGCTCTTACAGGAAGGCTTCTCCTCACGCTGAAGGAGAGGAGCTGGTGTTCTTACTTCCAGGCGGAAGGGAAGCTGTTTTCTTTCCCTTGCTCAGAACTTCCATGTGAAAAACTGAAGCCAGCAGCGAAGAGAAGGAACGGCCCTAATTCATTATTCACGCGGGGTCTGCCCAGAGCCACCTGTCAACCAGAGCTGCCCAATTACGCGAAGGCGCACTGCCCAGCTTCTTTCCTCCGGCCTTTGTTCTTCCCCCCTCTTCTTGGCATTTAGTTCACGTTTGTGAGAACTTTTTGGTCTGGAGAAAAGCAGGGAATACACGTGACATTCGTTTTTCTGCTTGGAGCTGTTCTCCCCAGCCCTGGCTGTGAGCAGAGATGGCTGTAGCAGTATCTGAAGGGGGCCTCTCCTAACCCCACTGGATACCGCAGTGTGGCAAAGAGGGCAAAGGTGGTCAGGAACCTTTCAAGGTGACATGGCTGTGGGCAATGTGCATCCTTTCTAGTCTGGCTTTTATGCAAGAATCACCAAGGGTCAGATTCCTATTTGGAGTTATAATGGAACAGAAATGGGGTGGGGGCGAGGATTAGGGGGGACACTAATGCTGCTGCAACACCACATTGAACAGGCACAAGGCTGCACCAAGACATGGGGACTGGGAGGTTACAAAACTCTTTTCTCTGAAATTGCCCAGTCAATACTCAGTCTAGACATAAAAGAAAGAAAAACAAAAAGAAAGGAAGGAAAGAAGGGGAGAGAGACAGAGAGAGAGAGAGAGAGAGAGACAGAGAGACAGAGACAGAGAGAGAGAGAGAGAGATTACAAAACTCTTTTCTCTGAAATTGCTCAGTCAGTACTCAGTCTAGACTTAAAAGAAGGAAAATCAAAAAGAAAAAGAAAGGAAAAGGAAGAAAAGAAATGGAGGGGAAAAGGAAGAAAAGAAAAATAAAGGCTTCAACTGGGGTCCTATTTAGCTAAATTATTCTGTCAACTAGTTTACTCAAATTAGAAAATATAATAAAAAACTGTAAGCACTAAATGATGGAAATGAATACTAAGAGAACCTCACTCTCCCTAATATCAGAGAGGCACCACCACCTCTCTAAGAGAGGGTGTGGGATGGACACACCCCACCACTGACAATGCAGCTCTCATCTCCTGCAAGTTCGTCAGCATCATGGTAACAGTGCTGGGACACATGCCACCCTCACCCATGCAGCTCTCACGTCCTACAGGTTCTAGTACATAAAAAAAAACAAGGTATTTTCTGCCATGAGACCAATATTTGCATATTGTTTTGATTTTTAACACTAATTAAGGCCACCGTATAACCAGAGCAACATAAATGCAATGCAGTGATCTCACTTACTCCCACTTCATAAGCACATTTGCCTAAAAAAATCCTTCCAAATTTTTTCCAATCCAATAAGTGTGTTTATACATATACATATCCACATATATGAGGCCACTGTCCTGATTTGATCATTTTTACAAAAACTAGGACTTTGTATGCTATATTATAGGTTTATTTCTTATTTAACAGAGTCAGCACTATCCTTTGCAATAAGTAACATTTTGTTAAAAATCTGCATGATCTTCTCTAATCAAACATGTTCTCTTACATATATTCAATTGCTCTTCAACTTCAGACAGTATGAAATGTCACTGACTTCTGTCATTGCACCGGAACACACATGAGAGTCATGGTGTCCACACTGTCTATCTACTACATGGCAGGGTCCAGCAGTGCTCTCAAAGGCACTGCATCTGTTTTTCAAGTTCCCAGCATCAGGACACGGGTAGGAGAGAAACGGTGTGGGGAGAGGTACTGAGACTGCCCAAGTCCACACACATCAGCACCAACTTCCAGAGGAAAGGCTTCAATTCTGAGAGGTCCATATGGGCATCTCTGAAAGAACTGAGTCCACACAGGGCTGATTTCTTCTTACCTTTTTTGGAAACTTCTGCCCCATTAAGTTCTTTTTGTGCTTCTTCAATTTTGTCTGGGGGAAATAAAAAAGAAAAAGCATACAATCATAACAAATAAAGAATAAATATGGCCAAAACAACACATTACTTACAAGCACTGACAGACATCTAATACAATAAATGAATTTATTTGTGAAAAAAATTCACTCTTAAAATAGGACAGACCTTTCAAATAGGACATTCCCTGCAAATCTGCAACTCTAATCAATTTGTCGTTACAAGAGCTTCTTTTAACTAATGTCTCCATAAAACAAATTATTTCATTTTTGTTTATTCATTCATCCATTTATTCATTTAATAGACAAGGTCTCATGTAGCCCAGGCTAGCCTCAAACAGTGGAAGATAGCCTTGAACTTGTGATCCTCCTGTTTCCACCTCAAAGGTGCTGTGATTTCCAGTACTCACCTCCACACCCATTTTACCTAGGGTTTTATGCATGACAGGTAAGCAAGTGCTCTGAGATAGACCCAGCTTCTTACTGCACTCCATATACTCAACTGTATAACTAGTAAGTATTTTTGCAGATTAAAAAGTATATCTAAAAATAATAATTTCCTTACATATGAAGTGAACACACCCGGATCTGTTGAAAACAGATGCTCACTAGTTTAGGATCAGTATGATTACCCCAGATGGTGTTGTGATTAGATGCAGCCTGAGTGTCCCCCAAGGGTTTCTGTGTTATAAGGTTGGTCTTTAGTGGTACTGTGTTAAAAGGTCCTGGAAAGTTAAAAAGTGGGAATACTTAGTATGTGGGAGGGGGTTGTCTTTCCCTCAGTGGGACTGAGGAAGCTCTCCTGGGACTTGAGTCAGTTCCTGAAAGAGACACTGTAAAGAAAAGCCTGAGCACTCCCTAGCCACTCTGACTTGTCTTGCAGGGAGCTCTGCCTTTTGTATGTGAGCCCACCATGAAGAGACCCACCAAGACGTGCTCTACCATGAGGTGCTCCACCATGAGATGTTCCACCAAGATGCTCTCCACCACGAGGGGCTCCACCATGAGGCGCTCCACCATGAGGGGCTCCACCATGTGCTGATTTGGTTGAGGCCAAACTAGTTCTTGCAAAGCCAGCATTATACTATTCAGAATTTTAGTCTCCATAATAGTGAAATGAATAAACCTTGTTCACTTAGGAAGCATCAGCTTGAAATATTTCATCACAGTAACAGAAAATGAACTAACCTAATACCAAGACTTAAAACAAACATGAGACAGAGCTAATGAAAAACTGAAGAGCACTGTGACAGAAGATTGTCTGTCCCTTGATGATGCAGTAGCATATCTAAAAGGTAAGAGGATGTACCAAAGAGATGGCATATAAAAAAAGATCATGGACCTACTGAGTAAGCACAAGGCTCAGAAAGGCAGGTATAGAAAAAACATCTGGGCCAGGCAGAGCTGCACCCAGAAGGAAAAAGAGCTGGGGTAGGTAGGCCTGGAGAAGTAACTCAGTGGTAAAGAGTTTGCTTAGTGTGCACAAGGCCCTGGGTTCAGTCCCCACCACTGCAAAAGCAAACAAATGAACTTGGATGCTGTTTCTGGACAGGGAAGGAAGAGAAAGTGTGTCCCTGGGGTCTGCTGTTCACCAGTCTGTGGCTCTAGGCAAACCAGGTCTTATGAATATATCCAAGTTCAGTTTTGGGTAACAACTAATTTGAATTTTGTAAGACTATACAAATTTGATGGTGGCGATGGTGGTGGTAATTCGTTCAAGTACAGCATCAGTTCCAGTGCTTAATATAAAAGGCACACAATTCCCAGGGTACTGGCTCTGTACTTAGTTGAGCACGGTCAACAACCATGTAACATTTTAAGTATCTCATCAAAGTATAATTTAGACAAATGTTCTACAGTGTTGTGCCAAGGATATGACAGCCTCTGCCCTCTGCCACTGCCACACCACTGGCCCCAGAACAGTCTCCAACACTGACCCCATCACAGCTGGCCAGGGAAGACTCAGGCTCAGGGACCACGCTCTAAATAAACCAAAAAAGCAGACGTCACAGGGCCCTTGGCCTCAGCTGCTGCTTCCCCTCCCCGCTCCTGTCAGAATGGCAGAGCTCAAATCTTCTTCAATTCACTGAGCAAACTTCTTACAACCACTCACTGGCCATCCAGTTACAGTGGGGCCTCAGAAGGAAGGAGGGAAGATAGTGTGAGCTGCAGGCCTCACACGACTGTCCCATCCTGAGCAACTAAGGAAAACGCATCCCCTAAAACCTTGTCCTGCTTGCTTCTGCTAGTTATCAGACTCAGAATGTAACTGAAGGGAGCTTTGGAGACCTGTAAAATGGGGCAACTGTTCTTGGTTACAGACCAGAGTTATCTGTCATGAACGATGAGCTGAAAGTGAAAGCTGGCCAGGCACATGCGCGCGCGCACACACACACACACACACAGAGGCAGTACAGAGAGAGAGAGAGAGAGAGAGAGAGAGAGAGAGAGAGAGAGAGAGAGAGGGAGGGGGGGAGGGAGGGAGGGAGGGAGGGAGGGAGGGAGGGTGGGAGGCACTCACATACACAGGCACAGACACACAGGCACAGACACACAGATGCAGACACACACATACACAGGCACACAGACACATACAGACACATAAACACATAGGCACACATACACAGACACACAAAGTCTCTCTCTCTCTCTCTCTCTCTCTCTCTCTCTCTCTCTCTCTCTCTCTCTCAATGCAAAATATGGGGAGCTTGGAGATGGAGCTCGTTTAATGCATGCAAGACCCTACACATATCCCAAGCACAAGAAGAAAGGACTTGGAGAATTTTCCACAAACAAATGATAAATATTTGGGGAAATAGGTATTTTTAGCCTGATCTTGAACATTACACAATGGTCACATATCTAAAAACATCATGTTGCCCCACAAATGCATAATTTATATAGTTTTGTATAACAGCTAAAATTAAAAATAAACAAATTTAAGAATGGTGTGAAAAAGTACAACCAGAATTAAGAATTATTATTTTCTTTAAAAAAATAAAAAGAAAGAAATGGAGGCAAGGCTGAAATCTGTATAAATATAAGTGACAAAAGAATAAAGGCCATTTTCAACAAAATAAAGCATTAAATACATTGCTAATACTCAAGTTATAAATAAATCATGTGACTTAAACACACAGCCCTTGAGAAACATAAAAACCTGTTTTTTTAACCAAAAAACTATTATTACTCTGCCAGCAGTTCATCTAAACCTTAGTAATAAATAATAATGTGTATATATTATATGTATTCACTGTAGTAATGGCTAGGTGTCTAGAGTTTGTGCATACATAATTTGACATTATTGAAGAAAAGGAACTTTTATTAATAGACTAAACTGTAGCTCAAAGCAACAAAAACTTATGATTTAACAAATACATAAAGACTGGTTATTTAAGATACTGAGGCTGGCCACATCTATGTGGTTATTTAGCCTACTGAGGCTGGTCAACTTTGTGTGGTTATTTAGGATACTGAGGCTGGCCACATCTGTGTGCATTTCATATAATTCCTTACAAAAGTGACCTTGGCATCTGCACGTAAAACACCAGTTTTCACTTCTCAATTGCCTTTATCTTGATAACAATGCTACACAAATTTGGGGCCTGACTTAGAACTGCATTTGGTGCAGTAAGCTTTACCTGCAGCCGCAGTTCAATAAATAGGTGAGCAACATCTTCAATTGGCGAGCTAGGCAAGCCTTTGCTGCTGTCAATTTTCACAGAAAACCCCCTTTATATTTAACTGTGCTTTACAAGTCTCCTTATAACACGATGCATTTTTAAAACAATCTCTGAAATTTCAGATTGTGGACAACATATATTCTGTGTTTGTAGATTATACAAGACAATTTGGACAATTTGTCAATATCTAATGGAATATATATTTTCACTATGACTCAGAGTAAGAAACAGTTCTACAATTCTATCCAGAGAGAGAGAGAGAGAGAGAGAGAGAGAGAGAGAGAGAGAGAGAGAGAATAACAGCAAACATTTCCGCATCTTTCTCCCTTGCATCCTTTACTACTGACAATGAAGTCATGCCCCAGGTCATTCACTTCAGGACTCACTGCTGGGTGTCAAGCTACAACCTGACACCATGAGGAAAGGAGTGTCTACCACAGCATCTGACCACACCCTTACCAAGTCAATTGATGAAACCTAGAACCACGAAGAAGCCAAACTCTGGACAAGTCTGTGGCAAGCTTTCCTGGGGTGGGAAGACCCAGTCTGAAGGTGGGCAGCATCACCGCATGGACTAGTGTCACAGACTTAATCTAAAAACGAAAAAATTCTTTGTCTCTGTTTCCTGACCATAGACACAGTGTCACCAACGGTCCTGCCACTCCCAGCCATGATGGCCTGTGGCCCTCCTCAACCATGAGACAAAACAAACTTTTCTTCCCGTCAGCTGCTACTGTCAGGGTTCGGTCACAACCGGGAGAAGAAAACAACTCATGTGGTCTCCAGCAGATCTGACTGTGGTCCTTACATGGGAAAAGAGGGTGGCGAAGGATTGGAAAGATAGCCCCCAGCCTGACCTCACCACCACCATGGATCCAGACTTAAAGTTCACAGAGTGGCACATTTGGGGGTTGCCACATGATGGTTCAGCTTTGTCCACATCTAATGCTGAGCTTCTTGCTACTAGGGTTGGCTCTAAACTCTAATGTACTCTCCCATAAACTAGTAAAATGTTAAAAAGTAGAACCCAATAAGCTGTAGAAAGGCGCCTGTTTTCTGTCATCGACTGAAAAAGCAAAGGGAAGAGCAATGTGGATACTGTTTTTATTACTACTGGATACAGCATGGCTTCTACTTCCTCTCGTCATCTGTCAAAACACACCCTGATACCATCTGCGGACTGCCACAGCTACTTCAGCGACACCAGACAGACATGGGTAACATCAAATGACATGGCACACCAACCATTTGCACGGTCTCCTCAGGAGAAGGAGCAAGTCTAGTCTTTGCCAACCCCTAGCCTAGCACCTGCCTTTATAAGCTACCTCTCTTAGCTTACAAGCGCCGTAGCTCCACGACCTCAGGACTGACCTGTGTCTGTAGGGAAGAGAGAGAACAAGCTATGAGAACCCCGAAAATGCAATTCTAGACTACTGATGTTCTAAACCACAGAACAGTGAAATACACAAGAAAAACCACAAATCCAACTCTGTGTGAACAAATCTAACAAATGTGACAAACTGGAAAAACACAGAGAACATTGTGGTGGTTATCAAAATGGACACAGGAAGAAGAAAGCTTGACCAGGTGACATGGCAGAGAAAATCAGATGACAGACAGAGAACTGACTTTTCTAAGGCTCTAGGCCTAGGGACTTTTGATAACAGATTCTTTCAAAATTTAAAAAAAAAAAAAATTTCTAAAGAATTCCAAAAGAGAAGAATCACAGGTGCTCTGAGCTACTAGACATGCCCAACTGCTATATAATTTCATACTAACAACAGGATAAGGAGGATTAAAAGTAACTCACGTAATATCCAGAGTTCCTGATTAAATCACATCTGTCTTCACTCATAACAAAAGCGTCAGTACTGAATAGAAACGAGTATGCAACATCACAGTAACCGAACACTTTTAACAGAAATATCCAGAGAAATGAGTCCAAATATGATGTCCGTTAACCCAAAGCCCTTCAGGAAGTCTGTCTAGAGGCTCCCAGGCTACACCCACCCTAACTCTCTCCTTACCCCAGGGCAACTTCCCTCGCTCTACTGCCAGGCCTGCCTTGCTCTTTTCCTCATTAAACTACAGTTACTCAACAGAGAACAGAGAGACACTCAGCCACTAGACCCTCCCACCACAACTGTGTAACATGAAGTACAGCTACAATGCTTACTGCAGCACATGTGTTAACAATGACATGGGGGAGGGCTCACGTGTGTAGCAGGAGACGAGCTAAAGAAGCATATGCCATCATTTAGCTTCTTAAAATGGTCCTTAAAAATACTTACGGAAGATACTCAAGACGTGGTATGTAGAGGAAGACGCTGTGCTACAAAGACAAACGTGACCTCAGGTATCAATGGGCAGGCAGGCCCGCCACACACACACCACGACACACACATCTGAGAGCAGTGCATTAATGTTTTCATTTCACTACTTATAATTTCTTCAATTATTAAATTACCTAGAAAGAGTAGGAATACAAAAATAAAAACTTAAATTGAATAGAAATGAATCCTAACAATGTGCTAAATTACAATGGCCATAGATCCTAAATTACAAATTTACAGATCGTATGAAAAATTGCAGGATAATTTCTAAAATGTAGCAATACCCATGTTGGGCAGCCCGAATCTCAAAATACAAAGTGCTACAAACCTTGAAACATCAGTGCTCAAATATCAGGTTTTAGGAGCATTTTAAATATCTGCATTCAGATTTCAGATGCTCAACTTGTAAAGTTGATGAAAATATCCAAATATCCCCAACCTCAGATGTCTTCTGGTCCTCATCGTTTTGGATAAAGGATATTTAACTATTATCCATGGTTCAATATATCCAGAATATATTTATGTGTTCCTGTATACCAGAGTACAGGGCTGCATGCAAGAACCTGAGAGACATAAATACACACGTCCTATACTATAGAAAGTGACAATGTCCACAGGTAAAGGCATTCAGGCTGGGGAGCATCAAAGGCTGGCAAAGAGGCAGGAAGCAACATTCTTCTGGTGGAGGGCAAGCAAAGCAGTTTGGACACATAAATCTAGAAAGTAAATGGAAAGAAACTGAATTCAGAGAATCCTTAGAGAAATGGTGGTTAAGACAATACAGAGATCCTGCATGCAGAAACAGAACTCTTTAGGATTCAATCTGACCACAAGATCTTAGACACCATAGCTGTACTTTAATAATGACCCCTTCGGAGAAAAAGAAAAGAAAAGAAAAAAAAACTAACCAAGGCTATGGAAGGAGAAAAACAAGGGCTTTTTATTCAAAGCATTTTATGACAGAATAAAACTGAATAACTAATACTACCACTGCAATACAGTAAGTGCTCAGTGAACATCTACTGAATGCATAAATAGTTAAACAACGGCTAATTGCTACCTCCCAATGACACAATACTGCAGAACCATCTTGCAGGCTTCTAGAATATCTGAATCAGACACTCTAGTAGTGCACATTTTAAAAACTTTGGAAAATTGTTTTGATGGATAACCTCCACTTCAGCTAAAAATCACTGGCAAGAGAAAAGTGGCCTCAACTTTCAAAGAATAAATAAGAGAAGAAAAACTCAAGACAGAGGTAGCAAGGGAATGGCCAGAAAAATTAGAAGAATCTGAAAGGATTTTATACACAGACATCAACAGGGGAGGGGGTAGTTCGATGTCAAACTTGTAGAGATGCACAGTTGGATGGCACAGCTGAAGAGACCACTAAGGGTGCTTCCCAAAGCATGTGGGATACCAGGGAGCATGAAAGGTTATAGTTGGGGGATGGGGCACAAGATAGCTAATGAAAGCTGGCAAGGCAGAAATGTCAAACCACAGAGCGGAAGGGAGGAGTGGGGGTAGGGGCTGACAAGAAACACAGGCTCAATGGGAGGTTGTTTAGCTCCTGTCCTGCCAAGACGTTTTTGGAGGGCCACCGGGAGAAGGCAGGCAGAGTGAAGGTGTGAGAAAGGACAGGAGAAAGGAGGGCAAATTTAAAGAGTGAAAGCAAGAGCCCAGTGTGCTCAAATAGAAAACACATGAGATTTAAGAGAGACAGCAAGAGCTCAGCCAGTGTGCTCAAACTGAAAACACCTGAGCTACTCTCTGAGCGGCCCCTTGAAGGGTGGAGGGCAGGCAGGTGTTGGAGGGAAAAGCCCACTACAGGAAGGAGTTCCCATTCAACTGCCTCACTGAAAGAGTCTACAAAGAGAAAGACCTAGGGTCTGGTGCAAGGTTCTTAGAGGCGATGAAAACAAGACCAATCGCTGATGAGAACGAAGAGCTAAGAGATTCTAAGGACATAAAAGCACTGGGTCTCAGATCCAGGGCTCTGCAACTAGGAAGTTAATGTTTGCTGGCTCCAGTCTGCGGTAATGACATTTAGATCTGACACAGCTTAGTACCCGAAGAGCACTAGAGAATAAACGAGGAGGGTGTTCTGTCCAACATCAAGGACAAAGAATTCAGTAACGCGAATTTACCAGGTTTCATGACTACCATTTGTACACGATGGGCAACGTCCGGGAAGGAAGGGAAGAAGGAGATGCGGACCTCTGGGGCAGGAAGTTAAGAAGCGGGTGGGCCGGCGGTATGAGGACTCCAGAGATCTGAGGTCTGAAGAGTTATTAATTTCTAGTGAAGGCTCGAAGGCTTTATGAACATGGAGGGCTATGAATGAAGTAGAGACGGGCTGAGGGGACACAAAAATGCCATTCCTGTGTCAAAAACAGCCACAGAACAGAAAAGAAGATCCTTGTGGCACACACTGCACTGAAATTTCTTAGCAAAAATGCCACACATTCCTGTCCGTTCACCACACCTTTCACCAAGTCTGCCTTAGAGCTGGCGCTAAGGAAACCCCGAAATAATCTGAGAGACAAGCAGATATGGGCTCCATGCGCTTTCAAATTTAAGACAAGCTAAATGTACAGCCTGACCACCTTGCTCTCAAAGCCAGTCAGGGACAGGTAAAAATGCACACAGACACTCAAACCATACTCTGCTGTGTCATCTGTTTTTGCTCCCTGAAAAATACCTAATTATTCTAGTGGAGATTGCAGTCACTCCACTTGCTGGCCTTGATCAGCAGGAAATGTGGAGACCACTGAGATTAAACTGTTCTATTAACAGTGGGTGGGGAAAGACAGTTTTATTTTTTTTCATTATTTATTAACTATATTAGTATATTATTATTTGAGGCAAGGTATCACTATGTAGACCAGGCTGGCTTGAAGTTTCTACACCTCTACCTCAGTTCCTCAAGAACTGAGATTACAGATGAAGGGACCCTAGCTCGCTGGAGCATGTGGCTCTGGCTGGCCTCACCCTTCTCCCCAATTCCCTCTGCCTTGCTAAAAACTTAGCCTCCAAGGTCTATTCCCTTATTTGGCCACTCCTGAGGCTGACTACCAAGGTCCAGCAATCAGAAGCCCCATTTGGTTCACCTAATTAACATGCCCAATTAAAATCAAACCCCTCATCCTAACATGGGGTTTCCCCCTTTACCTTTATAAACCACCATTTGCCTATGTGCCACACCTGGCTCCTCTTGTCAGAGGCAGTCCTTTGTCCCTCTGGGGCCAAATACCCCTGCCCGCTTTCCCTTGTCCCCTTCCTCTTCCCCTTCCCCTCATCTTCTATCTCCTTTAGGCCACATCCTAGGCCATTCTAACACAGGCCTTTGCACCTCTTAAAAAGCACACCTGCGAGGTCATTTGCTGCTGTTTTCTGCCTGAGTCAGAAAGCAGCCATTTAACTTTTCTTCCCTGCTTAATAAGGGATCTCTCAGGAAAGGGAGAATTAGGGTTAGACCGGAAGGAGTATAATCATTATCTGTTGCACAGGGGTGCTGAGGCAACTAAAATCTGACGGAGGGGAGGGTGGTAGCACAAAGTAATTGGCGAGGCCTCCTAGGGGAGTCAAGGTTACTAGGGATCAGTGTGTGACTAGCAAATATGCCAGAGGCTGCGGGCACTCCAGTCCTGGGGCTGGTAAAGCCAACTCGAATGAATTAATAAATCCATAAAAAAATAAAATAAAGGATTTCTCAGTGAAAATAGGTGTTTGGATATGGTTTGTACCTAACCCATGGTCTTGGAGGAAGCGCCCACTGTTTGGGGCTGGGATCCTCCTTCAACAGACTTGTGTCATCACACTGGCAAGGAGTTCCAGCACCGTTTTCCCCACAGAGGATACTAAGAAGACAAGAGACTTCTTAGGGCTAAACATGCACTTTCTAGGTGTAAGAGTTGGGCCAGCTTCCCCTAATCCCAGCTGTCTGGGTGTCACAGGAGCCCTGAGGAGGAGCTATGCCAGCAGGCTGAGCCTTCCTGCCACTGTTCCAGGCTCTGGTTTGCTAACTCTTTACAGCATCCCTGAAACATGGCCCTAGTACCGTACATTCGAGTCACTTAATATTACTGTCCTATAAGCTATCTTGATGCCAAGGCTGCATTCTGTACCAATTAAACCAGCATTTTAAAATACTTCTCGGGCGATTCCGACATGTGCCAATCTTGAAAAGTAAAAGTCTCTAAATTACAGGTATTGTAGGAAAGTCTTAGCAGCTGGCTCTTGTCATTGTCATCAGGGGCAGGGATGGCTGCATCAGCCATCAGCATTATCATTGCTAACACCGAGGCAGGGGATCCTGGGGGGATGGAGGAGGGGAAGCTCCACAAGAACCTAAAACCTAAGGAGCTCCAATTAAATTAAAACACAAAGCTACACATTCTCAATAAGGTTACACCAAAACAGAGACTCAGCCCTATGATAGTCATTTTGTAGTTGAAAACACAATGCCTTTTTTAAAAATGCAGAACAATCAGCTGTCGCACAAAGACATTGAAAACTGATGTGTTTTCCATTGTATGCTTCCACCAGTTTCTCAATAATCAAGAGCACTCTGCCCACTGTGCACTGGGCAGGGTTAGAGTCCAACAACACCCATTTTCGCTTTCACTGCTGAGGATCTCTGACGCAGCAAATGAAGGGAGTAGTCACGGTAACTACAGTGGACGGGAAAGGAATACGAAGCCAGACCATCCTTACTGTAACAACTAATGCCGGGGGCCATTGAACATGGGTTTCTAAGCTAGTCAGGAATGGATTCCAACAGGTATGTGGACATTTATGTAAGCACAGGCATACTCATAGATGCCTACATGTATGTACACACACACACACACACACACACACACACACACACACACCTCTAAGGATGCAGAGACTCAGGAACTATGGACCTCACTAAACAAAGCTGACTTTTCTGGACAGCTGATTGTATGCTTCATTTCTTGTCAGCAAATAATACATATGGTTTCTCTATGATAAATTTGAAAATGCCCCAGAATCAAAGATAAAAGACTAAGATAAAGATCTGTTTGCTTAGGCTAAAATACAGAAACTTAGGTTTGTGTACCTGGGTGGCCAGCCAACAGATTGCCTATGGTCAAAGTTCCTGGCTGTTGTGCAATATTTTCACCAAGATAGGAACATCCTATGCCATGCCAGAGGAAGCTCCTTAAGCAGGAAGGTAAACAACTCAGCATGGCTTCAGGAGTCCCTGAAATGGATCAGATTCTCTAGGCCCCTCCCTGCCAAAATAAGCAATAAAGTCAAGTCCCCCTCAGAAAAGAGAAATCTGAGCTGCAAAGACAACTCTCAGCCAAGCCAAGCTGCAAAGACGACTCTCAGACCAGACCAGCTGCCTGGAACTAGCAGGAACCAAGTGAGCGGGCTGAAAGAGGTTTAGGCCAACTCAAGCTGCCCAGCTGCCTGCAGTGTGCTCCAGGTTCCCAGCTTGGTGAGCTGTCACCCACGTTGCTGTGGGCTCTGGTGAAGCAGCTGTCTGAGTCATATCTGCTCTTGTAAGTACCCCCTTACTCACATTCCTGTAAGTAACCCCAATAAAACTCACTGGCTCACTAAGTTGGACTCTGATGGTGCCTATACTCTGCTCTGCCATGGGATCCCTATCTGGGATGAGTACACATGTATGTTGCATCTCCCCAGGAAGTATTGGAACACACACTCCTGCTCTCCTTGACCCAGCCTCCTGCCATGCCCAGGGCCTTCGCCACAAACTCGCCATGGAAGCAGGTGCTCGCATCGTGCTGGCTAGCTGTCCCACAAGCCAGGTCATATTTGGGTATCTCGGGGTTTTTGCTCATTTTGTTAGCACAAGACAGTCCAAGACAAGGCTGACTGATCTGCTGGGGTGGAGAGGGAGCAGAGGCTCTTACAGAAGGAGACATGGAAAATGGGGAGAACGAGTCTGATAACTTATTTTCTTAATCTTTAAATCATAATTTGCCAACTGCTCTTCAGCGGAGTTGAGACTTTATTAACATCTTTTCACGCCCCTCTTCCAGGTATTGAGTCTTAAGTTACTTAGCAATTACAACCATCTTGTAAATGTGACATGTGTGCACTTCCTCATCTCACCAAACAGTATCCTAGTCTCTCTTAATCCCCCCCCCCCCGGCATGGGGAGCCCTCAGTTGAGGGATGCATCAGCAAGCAGCATACTCCTCTTATCACAGCGGACTCGGCTGTGTCTCAGGAGCACAGAGCACCACAGACACATTTCTGAGTGGGGAAGGGGAGGTGGCGTGTGCGAGAAGAAACATGGTAGCGGTCACTCCCTGGGGTTTAAACAGCAGCTTCAATGTGTACAGAAGACTGTGTGAGGAAGAAGGTAAACCATGCTCCTTCGAGAACTAGCTGAATGAAGTCTGGGTCTTGCAATACTCTGATATTGGTTTTCTTTTTCAGGAATGAGCATTCTTAGCTCCCTGCCTCTGGGTTTATTTCCCGTGTTGGCACCTTCCTCCAACTTTGGAACAGCGATGAGGGCACACTTTCCTTCAGGAAGCTCTGCCCCATCACGCAGTAGGAGAGAAGACACAAGTGGGTATGTTGGAGCATCTGCCCAGGTTCCTGTGCCACCTCACACGCTGAGCTATGATGATAAACATGCTTTCTCTTCCAGTCTTAACACATGGCCTGTTGCAAGCACATGGGCAGAATGGGGTTGATGTCACCAGTCACAGTCAACCAGGGTACCTCTGTGGGCTAGCCTAGACCCCAGATATGACAGAAGGCACTACAACCACGGTACCTCTGTGGGCTAGCCTAGACCCCAGATATGACAGAAGGCACTACAACCACGGTACCTCTGTGTATGGATAGCCTAGACCCCAGATATGACAGAAGGCACTACAACCACGGTACCTCTGTGGGCTAGCGTAGACCCCAGATATGACAGAAGGCACTACAACCATGGTATCTCTGTGGGCTAGCCTAGACCCCAGATATGACAGAAGGCACTACAACCACGGTACCTCTGTGGGCTAGCCTAGACCCCAGATATGACAGAAGGCACTACAACCACGATACCTCTGTGGGCTAGCCTAGACCCCAGATATGACAGAGGCACTACAACCAAGGAGAAGGTAATCAGAAAGGCAAACGAATGATGGGAAACCATAGAGTCATGAACATGTGAATCTGGTTGGCAATGCTTCCGACAACTGACTTGGGAAGAAAAGCAGTCCACAGTAAGAGCCAGATGGGTTCCTCCTAGGCTCTGGCCTCCTCACTGATACTTGGGATCCCTTCAGCAAGAAGCACATCTGTGGAGAACTTGCAGTTTAAGTTTTCCGTGTGCACATCAGAGACTCTCAATAGGCCTGCCTCCGCAGGACACAGAGCAGCTGATTACATTCTCATTAAAGCCACTTCCGTTCCTTGAGCCACTTCCACAAATGACTGAGCCAATCAATGCACATATGACCTCTATCGTGGTTAAAGGCTGGTATCCACTATGGCTTGAATATCTTTGCCCCAATGAAATTCCTGTTTGAAGCAGCCATCAGTGAAGAGCAGTGGGAGGCGGGGGGCTAATGGTAGGTCACTCATGTCATTTAAGCCACCACAAAATGGCTTGCAGGGGTGGGTTTGCTCTTTCCCACTCTCCTGAGACCTGTGGGCTGCAGTGCAATAGGACAGCCTCCACAGGTGCCAACACCCAGTCCTCATCCTCCCAGACTCCAGAGCCCTCAAACCCGTTTCCTTCCCAAGTCACGCACTTGCTGGTATTTCATTACAGGAGCAGAGACGACAGTGCTCTGTGTCCTTGGTTAACACTGCGTGATGCTGAGTTGTGAAGTTTTATGCAAAGGGCATTCTCTATTTTGTACCTATGGTCATTTACCAGTGATCCATGCAAGTCGCAGTCATAAGCAGAGCTATGCTGAGCCTGTAAAGACAGCCTAATATTGCCTGAAGACAGCTAGAGATAGCTTCAAACTGTAAGCCGCTGGCTGGAACAACTTCAATGACACATAGGTACGTATCTGGCTTTTCAAACCCCCAACAGTAGAAGTTTCAGGACAGACAGCCCAATTTCCCTAGCAAATAATCTACAAAGAAACAAGGAAAGTGGGAGATGTGCTCATAGCACAAAAGGATGGCAAAACATATGAAGCCAAATTATCCCAACAAAGGGTTTGAGAACCACCTGGAGACAAATGGGAACTACAGCGCCACCAGGGCATCTGAGCGGTGAAAGGACTCCTTTGGTGCAGTCTTGGTGAAGGCTTAAGGGTTTGGTGCTTATGTAAGAACCAGAAGGAAGCCAATGTAGGGCAGAAGTAGCCAGGGAGTGTGTGGGAGTGGGCTGGCTAGGGGCCGTCAGTCACAGCTGGACAACGGCCGGGGCAGATTTACTATCACTGTCTATTTTGTGGCCACTTAGAAAGTTCCATAATGCCCAACTTAAAAAAGAACCAGAAGGAGCCTGTTCTGATTTCAGAAACTCTTAGCAAGGTATTATTCACACAATCATTATGTTAAAAACATTAAGCAGGAAGTGACATGCAAATGGTTGGGGGAGTCAGTGTCCCCTTGGCCAGCATTCGGCAGGCATCTAATAAGACCCTGCACCTAGCCTCCCATTCCCAACCCCCAAAGAAACGACACTAACCTGGGACAACAGGCATGGAAATAACCTCTGAACTGCCACTAGGAGGCAGGTTTGCACACTTCAAGGCAAGAACGCCACTAAAAAGAATAGAAGATAGTTTCTAGAAACAAACAATTCCTTTGGGATGAATAGGGACGGTGGCAGAGTCACAGCCTCTACTGAAGAACCTGAAGACTGAAAAACTTTCCAAGATACAAAGCCTTAAAAAAAGAAAATCTAAGGAGTAGGTCAATGTCAGCACACTTCTACTTGTGGAAGAATATCAAATGGATGTGTATTTTGAGTGTGTTTGTGTGTGACACAAAAGGACATATAGGCCACTACTGTGGCATTTAAAATCACACCTAGGAATGTGACCTAGAGAAAAGACCTATTCTTTATTGTACTATTTCTGTCATCACGTTTGAATTATTTAACTGTGAAATTTAACTTGTTTTTGAAATTTGAACAATATATGCTATAACAAGAAAATATGTCAACCCAAGTTAGCCACTGCTAACATCAGTTCCCACTTGTTTTTCTTAAACATTTACAGTCTAATACCTAAAAACATAAAACCGCATGGAATCGCACAGATACACTTGTTCCTTTTGGGTTTTAAAGAGCGTTTCCATTTACTACCATACTGACCTATCCCCATTCCAATTCAAGTAAGTGCTAATTTAAAAAGTAAGGGAGTTAGGAACACCCCTACTAAAACATCCTAAGCAGTGTGAAGCCTTCCCCAGAAGTCACGTGATGCACCACCTACAAAACAAAGACACGTTTTACTGCAGACAACCTCAATGACTGCAGCAGAACCCGACTGCGTCCCAGTCAGGATGAGACTCCAGTACTTAAGCTACACTGCCACTGTTCTTCTCAAGGAGAGTTTAGTTATTCGGGTTTTTTTTTTAAGGCAGGGGCTCCTATGTAGTCCTAACTGGCCTAGACCTTGATATACAGATCAAGTTGGCCTTAAACGCACAGAGATCTGCCTGTCTCTGCCTTCCCGAGTGCTGAGATTAAAGGGGTGTGCCACCATATCCTGCTTGAGTGAGGTTTAAAGACACATTTTTTCCACATCACCAAAATCCTAGGGTTTTTGCTTGCTTTCATCTTTCTTGGTTGCAAAATTCCTCCCCAAATTTAACTCTTATTAACACAAACTAGTTTTGGAGCCGGGCGGTGGTGGTGCACGCCTTTAATCCCAGCACTCGGGAGGCAGAGGCAGGTGGATCTCTGTGAGTTCGAGACCAGCCTGGTCTACAAGAGCTAGTTCCAGGACAGGCTCCAAAGCCACAGAGAAACCCTGTCTCGAAAAACCAAAAAAAAAAAAAAACTAGTTTTGGGCTGTATGAAAAAAAGGAAGAAGCAGAAGTGACACACATAACCTGTTCCTCTGTAGCACACCATCCCACCCACACTGTGACCCCATACAAGGTGGGAGAGAACAGACAGGACAGAGGGCATCACCCAGCTCAAGGCCCTGGAGCTAAGCTTAGCATAGACCTTACTTTCCCCTCAGAGCCTCAGTACACAACGCTTGAGCTAGGCAGTAAATTCCATTCAGACCCTGGGCTCTAATACAAAAGAAACAACATTCACTAAATAAAATACATTTTATACAAGCACTTACTACACACAGTATGACAGGTAATCTTCATTGCCAACTTGACTATGAGGCACCCAGATCAGTAGGGTATGCTCTTAACTGCGGGTCTGTCTGTGGCGGTGTTTCCAGAGTTGACTGGAATGTGTGGCAGAACTGAAGGAGGACTATCCCTGAGTGAGAAGGAGCCCCTCACTAGGATGGAGCCACACATGAAATAAAAGTGGGAGGAAGAGGAAGTGTGTCAGCACAGGCAACTCTGCCTGCTCTCCACCATGCAGAGCTGATTCACTCCATTCATGGCCCTGGCCAGGATGCTCTGTCTCACCGCAGAACCAGAAGGAAAGGAGCCAAGGACTGTGAGCTGAAGCTGCCAAAACCAGGAGTCAACGTAAATCTGTCATCCCTTACACAGCTTTGTCATTTGTAGAGACCTGTAGCTAACTAATATGTGGTATACAATGTTCAGTGACAGTTTCTAGAATGGCATGGAAAATGTCATTTCAGAAGCTTTTGGGGTGTACGGCCAACTTCTAACTAACTCCTTCTGTTCACAGCAGCAGTGCAGGAGAGACTGCCCACTGGCTCCATGACACAAAGGACCTGAGTCCTGTCTCAGTTCCTCCACCTGCCAGAGCAGGGACTTGCCAGGGTCAATGGTCAGTTCTTACTGGTGTAAAATCAGAATAATACAGAACTCGGTATCTACTCATTGGGACTTGGACAATGATAACAGTGACCTAAATGGATCAAACTCTTATATTAATGATAAAAAAAAAACCTGGGGCAAAAGGTTTTTAAAGTTGAAAATGACCAAGGCAAGAAGAAAAAAAAAACAAACAAAATACAAATGAGCTGACACTCATGCTGAGAGAAAAAGCAGGAAAGATCACGTGCAAATGTCCTCTTTCCTAGGGTGGTCACCACCTGCAGAGAACACAGTTGAAGCAAAGAGCAAGTCTTTATGGGCTGAGCAAGAGCTGAGGTCCACAGGCTGTGGTGACAGAGAAACCACAGGCAAGAAGGCAGAGGAGACCCTGAACCCATAAACACAGCCTGGGTCCCAGGCTGGCATCTGAATTACTTGCCTGGAAGGTTAACTCTAAGAAGCCAGGCAAACATTGCATCTCAGGGTTGACAGCACATTCCAGAGCAGCTCCAAGACAACACCCAGAACCGCTCAAGCCAGGTTCAGTGTGTGACTATATGGCAGTGGTTCTCAACCTGTGGGTCGAAACCCCTTTGGGAGTTGAATGATCCTTGCACAGGGGTCACCTAAGACCACCAGAAAACCCAGAACCTTGAGAAGCACTGCTCAATCCCGAGACTGAAACGCTGCGCACACAGCTCTGTAACCCCTAGAAACAGGTTTTTGTGTGAGTCATGACAATGTGGTACACACAGAGAAAGCAGAAAGAGACCTGGAGATGATCAGAACTCCCTAGGAGAACTGGGGAGGAGGAAATAATGACTAAGTTTCCCCCAGTTGACTGAAAACATCTTTGATGAATCTCAAAAATGACAGCAAAGAGCACTACACTTGGTCACATCAAATAAGACAGAACATAAGGGGCGGGGGATGGGAAGATGGCAGGTAGGTAAAGGGCGTGGGAGGCCAGCACAAATTTGGGTCTTGAGTGCCCCATAAAACTGATTGGCAACAGCTGCCTGGAACCCTTGCATTGTGGGTCAGAGGACAGCCTGGGGGGGTGGGGCAATGTCATTCCCCAGGTGCCGCCAATCGTTATTTCCCTCCTTTTTGGAGAGGATCCTTTACTGGCCCGCCACTCCCCAGAGCACATCTTTGCCTCCCTGGTGCTGGGACTGCCATCTCAGGTCGTCATCTCTAGCTTTCTCTTGTTTATATTCAGAGGACTGAGTTCGGGTGCCCTGTTGCCTCAACCATCTCCCCAGCCTCATACTTTTCTTCAAGAGGCAACTGACAGCTTCAAGCAAAAATGACAATGAATTTACAAATAAATTATAAGAGCGAATGTTAGCGCTCTAAAGGCCCCAGGCCCAGTCCATCCTATAAACAGCAAACCATCCAAATCTTAGTCACTGAATTATTTCATGCTATGTCATGAAAGTCTGAAAATTGTTTACTGACCAACACCACCTGACACGAAACAGTACCTTCTGTTTTCTAATACACATCACAAAGAGCAGGTCAGTTATCTGCCAGGGAACGCTCTAGAAGACCTAAGTTTCTTCTTTGATCTAAGCACTTCTTGTTTCTTCTTCCTTCCTGCTGGACACAGTAGTATGCCAGGGCTGATGGGGAGTTCGGCAGTGCAGAGGCTCCTTCAAAAGAGTGGGGGACGTGAGTTGCAGGAGAGGACACGACATTATGGAAGCATAAGGCTGCAAGCAGGTGCCTAGCATGCAGGATTCAGGCCAGGGACCAAGGCTGCCTATCTACAAGCTCTGCAGACAGGGGACCGAGTCTCCACGCTGCATTCAGCACTTCATACAACATACACACAGGAGAGCACAGCAGCCTCAACCGTGGTTCTGCTTTCTCTCCTCTGCTTTCAGGTACCCAATGTTAGAAGGAATATTCCAGAGCTATTTCCTAAGCTGTCAATAACTTTATTACAGTATATTTTACAATTATTCTATTTCAGGGATGATTATAATTTCCTATTGTCCCTAATTTACAATTTAAAACTTTCTATAGGTAAATGTATATATAGGAACCAACATAGGCTACAGAAGGTTCGAAGCTACCTTTTAGGGCATCCAGTTAGAATCTTGGGATGCCATGCACTAAGAATAATAGAGAAAAGTGGTGGGGTCAACTCTCAGCATTTGGAATCAGTGGGTCAATGACTAACTGGAAAATGAATTTTTAAAAAAATCAGAAAGGATCAGTTATGTATGTAAAGTCAAGCTCACATGTGATAATGAACCTGGAATTTAAGACAAGGGGATGGGTCTTACTCTAGAGAGAGATGTCAGAATGAAAATTGACACAGAAATGTCATGCACAGCTCACAGCTGAGCATTTGAATGCTGGCTGGGAATTGAGTTAGATTTCTCATTTATTTTAATGCATTCTAGTTTGCACTTTGTTATATTTTGTTATTACAGAAGTTGAAAGTTGTTACTTCAAATGTTTATTCTATTTGAAATAGTATTACTTATATTGTATAAACTTATGTGTTTATAAATAATTTATTGTTGCTTTAATATTCTTACAAGAAAATTTAAAACATCACCGAGAAACACAAAAGGTACTGATTAGATGGGCAGGACTCAACAATCCTCTAAAACCATGTAGGTTTTCATAAAGTCAAATTTCATAAGCGTTCAGGTGACAATGTTTTCCTGGCTGTGACTTTCATATTCACTTTAACCTTAGAGCTGCAGGTATTTGAGAAGCAGCATTTTCTTACTGAGCATTTGGTGTCTGTTCTTCCGCCCAGTTAGTGGTATTGTAATCTCTAACAGAAAAGACTTCCTTCCAGTTAGTCGCTTTCCTCATTGTTATGATAAATACACAAGGAAAAGCAAGCCCTGGGAAGGTGCTTTATCTGGCTCACAGCTCAGGGGTGCAGTGTACCAGGGTGGGAAGTATAGAGGAAGCCTGGTGGCAGGAATGTGACCTGGTCCCTGGTCACCTTGCAGCTGCAATGACGAAGCAGACAAATAAATGACGGTGCTCAGCTGCCTCTTTCTCCTTCTTACCCAGCCCTGGACCCCAGACAACAGATTGACACCGCCCACATTTATGGTGCGAAGGCCCACCTCAATTAGCCTCATCTAGAAAATCCCATATAGAAATGCCCACGTTTGTTTCCACAGTGACCCTAAACCCCATCAAGTTAGCAAGATTAACCATCATAATAAATACTATAACTACTGTAACATATTCATTTAATTTAGTCAAAGTGTCAGTCAACATTCCAAAGTCAATTAAGAACTATGTTCGTTTACTTCAGCATAACCCAACTGGCATGTTTTCCCGAATGATAACCCCCTCAACCACGAGAACCAGAAGAGGATGTGAAACACTGCGTGTAGGTGGGAGAAGTGGGAAGAAGCTGAAAACAACGGACTGGGCCTAACAGCTTCAGTCACCAACTACGGATGTTACTTTCATATGGGAACCTGTGATCACAGCCAGAAGAAACACTACCACTTCGGAGGGAGCGCTCTGAGAAAGCCTTCAACCATGCCGAGATACCACCTCCACGGCTCCTGAGACCTGGTGGCTCTTTTCCACAGTGATCATTTCATTTTACTGCAAGGACCCACACCAGACCCGGAGTCCCCAAGGGAGGGCCCCAGACAGTGTTTTTCCCCACGGCGCACTGGACACATGGCCCTGTGCGTGCCTACTAATCCAGACAACTGTAGTGACTCCTTATTATCCCACACAGTGCATGGCTCTTCAAAATCAGGGAAGAGTTAAAATTCCACAACAAGAAAAACACACACTCAACAACAACAGTAAAAAAAAAAAAAAAAAAATTCAAACTGAAAAAGTTTAAAATTAACTCCAGTGTCTAAATAGTCCTTGCCACCCTCTCAGTGAGATGAATGAGCAAACAGCTGGACTTCCACGGGAGGTGCAGGGACAAGGTCACAAGGGTTTTGCTGCTTTGTTTGATCACTATAAATAGACTTTATTTCTGATCGCTAATTTTCTACAATTGCTATAACTTGAAATGCAAACAATATTAGCTACTAAGTGATACACTTTGCTAAAAACAGAAAGTTATTTTTAAAACTTCATTAACTTGGAGCTTTCAACCATGTATTCTTAATACTAAAAGCCAATAGCTAAATAAATGGCCAGCTTTTTATTACTGGTCAGTCTTTGACAAAGCCCCTACACTGGTTTTCAAATAACTAATATTTATAAAACATTATCACCAAATCTACCTATTAAAATACATGAAGTCACATTTTAAGGGAAAAAAAAGTCTGTTCTGTGTCTAACATCATCTTTCCAAGACATTAGCCTAAATAATTAGTGTAACAGTTCATATATTTTGTATGTGCATATGTATTATATACAGATATGTGCTATATATAACATGGATACACCCATTTTTAAATGAAGCCATCATCCCAACTAACGTGATATGTACAGTCTTCTGTATATCTTCACAGTTACCTTGACATAATAGATCACAGAAAATTCTGAGAGTGTTGAATGTTCTTAGTGCATTTAAGTGCCTCTAAACAAATATTTATGATAAAACTTGTAATGCATGAAAATTTCAAACTAATCTCCCTAAGCCAAGGGACTCCAAGGACTGCGCTTCAAGACTCATCACAGCCATGAAGACAATCTTTCTTGTGGCTTACAAAAGGACACACTTGGTCAACTCAGAGCCACAAGTAACAGTAATTAGATTTGGGACTTCGTACGCATGGGCCTATCTCAACTAGCCAAACCCAAGATGGTTTGCCAGCCATTTATCAGTCGTTTTCGCTGGCCTGGGAGTCTAAGTGCATCACAGAAGCCACATTAAGCAAACCGCGAGGAAAATGCATTAGCAAATGCCCAGGCAAGGGAAGCCATGGAACTTAATGCTGGGCAGCACTGAAAGGAGATAAGTGATGTCATTACTTTGATAATAGTATAGCTGATAAGGCTCACTATTTCTTAAGTCCCTGAGCTATAAATAACCCAGCAAAACAAAACCAGTGTAGGTACACTGCTCTTAAGTAGATGGAGCTAGCACATGCTGTTCTCCAGCTCCCGGGAGGATTTCTTCCTAGGGGCTGGAGGCATGACTCAGTGGTGACACTAGTCTATCATAGCACAAGGGAACAAAACAGGAGGATGGGGTGATGGGAAGAAGGAGGTGGTGGGGGGGGGACAGGGAGGGAAGGCACGATGGTGGAAAGGGTGGGGAGGGGTTAGGGAGTAGAGGAGGAGAGAGTCAACACAGCAGAGGAAGGCTATGTGCCCTTGGTCTTTCTAAAAGAGTGAGCTGCAGCCTACAGAAACAGCCTCACAGCACTAACGTGGGCAAGCTCAGGTACAGGAACCCGTGGTGTGAGCGTGCAGATAACGTACTATACATACGAATGTCTGCATTCTTCATGCACACCAGCAAGGCACCCTGCCTAATGGGGCAATTTCTTATCTTCACAGTGTGTTGTTCCATATCCTGTGCCTGTGGAACCCTGGCCTGACCCTCAGTGCAGCCCCCGTAAGAAGCATCAGCAGCACCATCTCCCGCCCTCGTGTTCCATTACTCGCTGAAGCCGTCCAAATCCACGGTGGGGATATAGCCGGGTTTTGCATCCCAACTCACAGAAATGTCTGCTGATAATTCCAGAGAGGTATCAATGCCTTCCCTTTCCACACCTCACACAGAACATTATCTACTCCCTATAATGTGATATTTATTTTTTTCTCATTTGTCTATTATGACTTGAGGTCTTAGGTAGACCTAAAGTTTTCTATTTTGTGTGTATCCTTTGATATTTGTCTGGGTATGTATGGTTTCAGTGTTGTTTCTCTGTTTTAAGATGGCGTCTCAGACACCTGTCTCCCTGCCTCTGGATGTTAAGAAAGCAGGAATGCACAAGCCCAGGGGAAAAGAATCTTTTTAATGAACCTATAAACCTCACAATGATGACTTGAGAACAAAATACTTATTTGATGTCCAACAAGTTATTTACTTTAAGTAGATATATAAAAAGAAGAGGCTATGCTTATTTCCTTTCCCAAGATCATGGTTAATCTGCCACCTGGAAAATCAATACTTAATTTTAAACATGGCAGTGAATGACTGAAGACCATGGTTGAGAATTCAGTAGTTTTTAATATTCCAACGAAATGCTTGTGAGCCCCAGGCAGGTTTTCCCTCCGATGGTTGGTCGGTCCTACAGACTGCTCAGTGTCCTCTATTCCTTGTCAGGAGAGCAACACTACAGAAGGCCCTGGGTCTTTTGGTTCGACCTCTAAATGCCTCTTTAAGTCAGGCATCTTTGTACTCTCTAGTCCACATCCATCTCCTGAGTGGACCTTCTCTGGGTGTCTCTGCTACAGTCATGCCCTAAGCTGCCCTCCTTTCCACACTGTGTGTGGCCACACCAGCCAATACAAGCAAGACTCCTCTCTCATGCCATTCTTGAGAAAGCTTCATCTTTCCCACCTTTGTCAATGTCTTCATCCCAACTCACTGTCCTAAGAGGCTATTAATCTATGCCGCCTACATAACTCTGCTGTGGGAGGGCCTTCTGATTATCGCTGCTTTTATTGGTTAAGGAATAAAGAACTGCTTTGAGCCTATGGCAGGGAAGAACAGAACCAGGTGGGGAAAGCTAGGTTGTATGCTGGGAGAAAGAAGGGCCGAGTCAGGGAGAAGCCATGGAAGCGCCAGAGTCAGACACACTGAAACTTTCCTGGTAGGCCACCACCTCGTGGTGATGCTCAGGTTAATGGAGATAAGTTAAATTAAGATGTAAGATGCACAGATTAATGGAGATGGGTTAAATTCAGATGTAAGAGTTAGCCAATAAGAAGTTAGCGCTAATGGGCCAAGCAGTGTTGTAAATAATATAGTTTCTGTGTGGTTATTTCAGGAGTCTGGGGGCAGCTGGGAAACAAACAAGCGGCTCCATAATACGTAACTCTGCTTGTGGCGGTAGCCAGGAATAAGTTTGTTCCTTAAAGGGTATTTGGCAAAGTTTAGAGACATTTTTTTTGTTCTAACTGAGGGACAGAGGCTTTAACTGGTATCTGACCAGAACAGGTCAGTGGTTCTGCCCAATATCCCATCGGATGCAGGCCAGACTCCAACAGCCCAGCTCACAAGGCTCACTGCAAAGGACAGAAACTCTTCTGAAAGTCAGTAAGTGAATGACGGACGAAGAGGTTTCAGTGTGACATTACATACTCTCTAGTCCAAATTTTAACTGTCTTCAAATAAGGCAATAAATATGTGGGAGATAAGTTTCTTAAATGTTCTCATTTGGAATAATACATGCTAACAACAGCTAATCCCATGGAGGTTGCCCGCTCAACACTAAAGTGCTCGTGTGTGTTCACTGATGCAAGTTGAGCAAAGTAAGCCATGAAGAGGCAAGCTCCTTCCCTCACTCAGCAAAGGCAATGGAGGCACCTAAAATAGTGGACGCCCACACAGAAAGCATCCCCACTGCCAGTGAAGACTTGTACCTGCAAATGCCCAGGCACCGTTCTTTGTCTTGATGACACTGGAACAAACTCCAGCTTCCTCCGTGGTAATTTGGGAAAGAAGGGAGCATCTACCTCACAAAGCTGCATGAGACCCATAAGAACATTAGGAACAGTACCTAGCAAGTAGCTGGGTGCCACCAATGATACCTACATAAAAACTCCAAAACATTATTTCTAATACTTCTCAATGGAATTAATTTTATTTCCTTTTAAATCTCAATGGTGTATCATGGAATTAAAATTAAGAAAATTAAAACTGACTTCACCAACATCAGCATATAATAATTTATAAACACAGCTTTAGATAGCACATTTTCAACGTAAAGAAATGCTTTAAGACACATCCTAGCAAAAACCAGAACTTTCCAAGATGCCAAGGAAAGCTGTCATCTAAAGAAGAGTTTTACATATATAGTCTTCAATATTTACTGAAATTTCTGAGATACTTTAAGATGAAATGATACTTTCCAAGTAAATGTTATATTTTTACATTCTGCAAATCTTCGTTATAATCTATCTCTTTGGGTGAGAATGGGCATCAAAGTCTCTCACACGCTTGGTAAGTGTTCCATCACCAAGTGACATCTCCAGCTTTTGGTTTTTTAAGACAGAATGTGCAATCAGCTATGACTAAATAACATGGGCTAGCCTTGAACTCATGACTGTCCTGCTTCCACCTACCAAGGACCACAGAGATGCACACTATTTCCCCCTTGTTCCTGTCCTTTCTTCTCTCCCACTTCCTATTTTTGGCAGAGTAAGTTATCTCTCTTAAACTAAACTGGAGTGTGTGTTAACTAGTCAGTTTGTTTTTTTCACCTATAACATTTTCAACTATTTTATTACAAAGCAGAATTATTCAATCCTCACTTAGATTTCTTCAGACAACTAAAAGTCAAATGAATTGCACCGTCTTTGATAAACTTAACCAAGATGTGTTTCCTCAAACAAGAAGCATATTTTTACTTACAAATATTTTCTTAAATAGTACTTGAGAGTTTGGCTTAAAATTTCCAACCATGGGGCTAGAAAGATGGTTCCACAGTTAAGAGTTCTTGCAGAGGACCCCATGCAGTTCCTAATGCTAGTACCTAGCATTCAAACTGGGTGTCTAATGACTGCCTATAACTCCAGCTCCAGGAGATCTGACACTTCTAGCCCCCTTGGACACCTGCAATCCCATGCACGTACCTCAACAGAAACATACACATATACACATAATTCAAAATAAAATAATATCTTTAAGGAATTACCAATCCACAAGAAAACATGAATTAATATTAATGTAGCTTCCTGTCCAATAGGCATCTTACCTCAAAGCAACAGAAGCCATAGTGAGCAGCTACTACACATTCACACCATTAATGATTTTCTATTTGACATTAAATTATTCCCTCAAAAATATTAATAGCAATGATTAAGACTGATCTCAAGATGCAGTAATTCACCTTCAGGACACCCAGCTTCTCTCCTTCGACAGCTTGGCAGCTCTCTCCACTCTCACTCTCGCATTAGCAAGCTGCATGCTCTAGACACCCATGTGTTAATATTTCCAGCTGGTAATGCATTCCTTTCTGGTTACCATTCAGCCTACTATATTAGATTTTTCTGAATGTATATATTATTTATATGCCATGCTTCAAGACGTTATCAAATGCAAACAAGCCAGGCGAAGTTAACTAGTTTCTTAGTATAAAGAGGGTTCACATTTGGTTTAACTGTTTAAACTCTTCATCAGCTCGAGTCAAGTGGAGGAATCACATCAAAGGGTGGGAACACACAACAGCACAGGCGTCTCCAGTCACAGAGTGAACCTCAGGCAGCTGCACACACACATCACACCCAGGGGTATGTGCACAGTCACATTACCAGCCATGGCAGGTCAGCCATCCTCATTATCTGTGTGCTGGCACACCTGAGCTCCCGGCCCCTTTACGTCACACTCAGAAGCAGCTCTGCTGCTCACTGGCTGGCAGGCTGCGGTCCTGGGAGTCCTCCCCCACTACCTCTCCATGGCAACCGCAGCCACAGAGAAGCCAGTCCACCTCTTACGCAAATGAAAGGAGGCCACAAATGTCAGCAGTCATAACAGCCTGCTTTCCCTCCAGATTTAATTCCCTTCTTAAAGGAACAGCTGCGCATTCCTTGTTCTGGGCTCCAGGGCATCTTTCTGAACTTAGGAAAGTCAGAGTTAATAATCTACTTGTTTGACCATTTATATAACCTGACAGAAGATGCAAAGACAATTGCAATTTGCTGAGGCCCAACTCCCAATCCAGTATCTCAGCAAGACCCTTTGTATCTGGCTTCCAGGATAAGAGTCCTTTAAGAGTTTAGTTAGCCTGCAATTTGGCTACAGAGACAGAGAGAGACAAGAGACCTTGACAATCCATTAGAATGATCCCAAAGCAACCATATCCAGTATACACTGCCTTCTTTGAGACTGAAATTTATTTATTTTTCTTTAAATCAAGTTATTTTTAATCGCTTTTTTGAAACAGTCAGTTATCTAGTGAAAATCTCACAGGAATCACAAACTGGTCAGAAATCCCTTTAGCTGTGAACACTTTGTATTTAAACTGTTTATTTCCTGGACCCTACAATTAAAGAGGCAACATTCGTTCTACTCTGTGTGGCTACATATATCACAATGGCAGGGGCCTCCCTCATCTACAGTATCGTATTAATAGCTGACAGATATTGATGATCACATTAGAATTTAGTCCACATATATAACAAAAATATCAATTTCTGTATATTGTTATTAATTACCGGATTGTCTCAAAATAAGGATTACAACTGAAAAAGCATGAGGCGATTTCAAATAGTGATTTTAATAACCTCTAAAATGCATATTTTCCTAAGAGAAAACAAGTTGAAATACATACACAGAAATCAATACACAGAATAGTTCATTTAAATATCCAAACACACACACGTGCACACACATGCACACACACATGTGCACATGCACACAGGCACACTCGTGCACAGGCATGTATAAATATGTTTTTTTCAATTAACCTACAAAAAAGGACGACTTAGAACTTTTATTTAGGGTCCTTGAGCTGGCACAGAAGGTGAATGCACATGCCACAAAGTCTAATGATCTGTGTTCAATCCTTGAGACTCACATGGTGGGAGGAAAGAACTAACATTGTTGTCTAACCACTCTCCCCCATGAGACACACACACACATGCATGCAAGCACGCACACATGTATCTACGCATAAATGCACACACAAAAAAATTAAAAGTGAAATAGAAAACAAAATTTTTATTTAGTTATTCTACAAGCATTTAATAAATCCTATCGACATGCCGGGCTCTCTGATGTGTGGGGACAGACAGATGGGTCACTTGGGGCCATGGAAGCAGCAACTCAAGCAGCTAAGCCCAGCCTGGCCGACCAGCACTCCAGAGGATACCAGGAGTGGCCAGAGGTGTCAGACCACAGCAGGATCAAGAGAGGTAGAGCGAAGAACGGGATGCCAGGGAAACCAAAGGGAAGGCGGCCGGTATTTCTGATGTTCAAGTTCAAAGCAGGACACGGGAGGGAAGTGGCAAAGCATCGGTGCAGCATGACAAAGGATTCAGACCTTTACCCTGGGTCAGACGACACAGGGACACAGCTGGACCAAACCCCATGGAAATTACTAATCGCTTTGCTTCTAATAGCCTCACTCCTACCACATGCCCCCCAAAAAGTAAGACTGAGACTCAGAACGCCTGTGTACTTACACAGCTGCTAGCTGCTTAGATGAGCTACTAATCATACACGTACTCGCGGCACACTAGGAAGCTCTTCGTTTTCAAGCTGACAAGGCCACCCAGTGTGGCCTGTGTTACCAGTCCCAGCAGCGTTCACCTCACAGAGCTGGAGGAAACTGCCCGCATGCCCAGTCTGTCGTCCCAGGCCAAGAGTACATGGATTATCCAGCTCCTACCCAACAGCTCTATTTCCAGAACTCAGCACCCAAAAGGCAGGTATTTGTTCAGATACTATCTTCCAGGCTAGGTTTTAAGAGCAAAAGCTAGATTTTATTCATTTTCATAAACCTACCATCAGAAATGCCAAAAAATTCTTTCTAAATGAATGTTTTACAGCATTCCTTTCAACTCTAAGGTCAGTAATTATAGGATTTTATTCATGTGCCAACTCCAAAAGAGATGGGCAACCGAGAAGTGGCCCTGCGACACCATCATCTGCTTCTGACTTTATCAGTTTCTCTAAGCACACAACTCACTGGGTGAATGCTATTTTAAGAAAACTACTTGTTTAGTATTCCCACTAAGTATTGCAATTCATATGCTAATGCGGATAAAATGTACACATCTCCCAAGCCTCTGGCAGCACTGACCCGGGCCTGTGCTCTGGGTCAGAGCCCTACCATTACGGCGCCTTCTTTAATTTACGATGACTCCTACTTTGAATCTCTACACACAGTCCTCCAGAGCACAAAGGCAAAGTTTCACGCAGATGTAAGCTGCCTGGCTTCCTAGATTCCTCCTTGCTGGCCTACTTGAAACAGACAGGATAATTCAACATGCTGGCTTCAGGGACTTATAACTTTAAACTTCAGGGACTTAAACTCTAAACTCAGCATTTATCACATCTTACTACTGATTGTTAAAAAGGGTCCTACAGAAATATAGATTCTCTTCCCATCCATCCCCCCAAACTAACATTTCTATCCACCATTCTAGTCAACTCAGAAAGAGCTGTTACCAAATATTCAATAGAGAAGCATCCTTACAACCCTGAGCATGCTGGGAAATGTTACCAGTCACATGGTAGACTCTCCAGGACAGGAGGCCCACAGCTAAACAATGAAGCAGCAGACTAGCTGTCCTGCGGACTTCCTACCTGCACGTATTTGATAACAGGAAGGGAAGAAAACTTGAGATGCCCTCAAGTCCTTTCACATTGGATTGTGGGACCTACAAATGAGCAGCCAGGCCATCTTCTGACCATGGACTGTGGAAGAGGATAAGGGACTTGACTTTGAGGCAGTGGATTGCCAATCGGCTCAAACAGAAGACTCTCTTCAGCAATGAACCTATCTTCTGCACGACAGTAGCTCTGCTGATGGGAAAAACATATCAATAATAAAAATTATACAAAATTAGTATTTCAAATCTGCCTGCATTTCATTAATTATAAAAACAGCTACCTTCATGGACTTACTTAAAATGCAACGATTAAAATATCATTGTTGCATCAATCTCAAAGAATGTAAGAATGACTTGACAACAGAAAAATATATATCCACAATACAGACTCACAGAACAGATAGAGCAGAGCAAAACAAGGGTATTAAATCCCAACCTATTCACGATAAAACTGATCATTTCCAAAGCTACAGAAAGAATATCCCCAAGACATGAACTGCGCTCACTGTATGACTGTGGACTATGACAATATCCCCATTGAATTTAGTATTTTAACACTCTAGACATCTAGTACCAGAGAGGATCACATGCCAAAGCAGCTAAATTCTGGTATCACCACCACCAAAGCCAGAGTTGACACTCACATTGCCTCCTGGTGTACATTCTCCAGATCACGACAAAGGTTCTCTTCATTAGCACTTGTAGCCATCATACAGAAGTTTCAGCACCCAAATCCTCTGAGCTCCACCCATGTATCTCTCCCTCTCTACAACCTGATGTGTTTGTCTCCATAGGTTACCTGTTCCAAAATGCCACATAGCTGGATTCACAGTATGTAGCCATTTCAAGTTGGCATCTTCCATTCACCAATAGGTATTTGAGTATCTTCTTCATTTTTTCCCTTGCAAATAAGAATATATTTTATTTTGATCAAATTCACTCTTTACTACCACCCTCCAAGTCCTGGGTCTTTCTCTTCCTACCTTCTTTACAAAGCACACATACATGTGTGCATGTGTGTGTGCGCGTGCGTGCGTGTGTGTGTGTGTGTGTGTGTATGTGTGTGTGTGTGTGTGTAAATACATGGGGTCAAATTAATGTTGTCTGCAGGTACATGGGTATAGAGCTTTCCACTGTAGCAAGGGCAACACATTCCTGAAACTGCTCCAAGGTTTGGTCTAATCTCCCAGAATGACAGCCCGAGTCTTAACCTTGCATATGACTTCAGCAATCAGATGTGTAACAAAAGGCTCGTTTCTTCATGACTGTGCCATAGTGCAGTATAAGGATGCATGGTCCCCATTTGTATCTCACTGTGCCCTCTTACAAACAATAGTGGCTTAGAGAATGCCTGTCTTGTCTTGGGCTTTATGGACTAGACACACTGATGTTGGTCATTGTGGTGATTTTGGATAACTTGTTTAGTAAGCACAGACAGGCCTCGCAACCATCACAATGTCCTGCCTCAAATCCAGGATGCTGACAGAAATAACTCAATTTATACTCTGAAGTTTAATAGCTTCAAAAAATAGTTCAGTCCAGAAATCAAATATTCAAACAAAAGAATTAGTGATTGCTTGTTTTTCGTACTACATAGCTAACTTATTTTTCATTTTATTTTTATTTTGTGTATGGCTGCTTTGTCTGTATGTCTGTGCACCATGTGCATGCAGTGCCTGTGAAGGGCCGAAAACAGTGTCCAATTTCCTAAGACCAGCCGTACAGATGCTTGTGAGCCACCATGTGGATGCTGGGAACAGAACCCAGGTCCTCTGGAAGAGCAGCCGACGCTCTGAACCTCCAGCTCTCCACACTACATGCCTCTCATACATATCCCATGCTGTGTCTTCTGATTTGTGGCAACTCCTCAGATATAATCTCAGATTTTCTACTTTAATTACAAACAGCAATTCCAGCACTTCTGGGGCTGAGACGGGGGCAGTGAGCTTTAGACTTACTGGGGCTATACAAAGAGATACTTATTTGTAAATAAGTAAATGAATGAGTAATATATTTATTATCAAACAATTAACTTTTGGTGTGTGTGTATATTCGTACACATTGTGTGTCCATGCGTGTGGAGGCCAGAGGTACCACATCTTCCTCCATAGCTTTCCATCTTATCTTCAGAGACAGGGTCTCTAACTGAACCAGGTGCTCACCATTGGCTAGACTGGCTGGCCAATGAGCTCCAAGGATCAGCCTGAAGGCCTACTCCCCATACCTACCTCTTCTGCATGGGTGCTAGGTCCTTATGCTTGCAAGACCAGAACTTTACCAACTCCAACTAAGCCATCTCTCCAGCTCAAAAACAATTATTTTAATTAGTTTTTTTCTTTTCTCTCCAGATTTTTCAAATGTATATTCCATAGAACACTTTGGTTATCAGTGTTCATTGTAAGTATAATTCTATAACAATTTATGCAATTATCAAATATTACATCTTCCTAGAAGGCAGCAAGCACTGTACAATTTCCACCCTGCCCTACAGAGCAGCCCTAACACAGAGACAAGATCATGACAAGGGGAATAAAACATGGAGACAGAGGCAATAAGGATGGTGTTCAATGGAGATGCAGCCAGAAGTACAGTGCCTACCTAGAACGCATAAGGCCCTGGGCTCATCTCCAACTCTGCAAAGAGAAAACAGACACAACCCTAAATTTGTTATTTAAAATGGTGAATTTTTCTTGAAACTATTGCAGGATCAAAACAATAGCAGAATGAACAATCTTGAATTAGGTTTTAAAGGAGATGTTCAGACCCTGGAGATTGATCCTGGATGTACATGTTCTACCATGGAATCTAGCCCAGCCCCAAATAATCAAACTTCTAATGAAGAAGAAAAAGTATTTTTAATCAAAAAATACACTCCAATAAATCATAATTTTTAACTAGAGAAGGGAAAAAAAGACAAAGAACCCATAGTATCAAGTAGATACAATAGAAGCCATCTAATCACACAGCCAGTTACAACAGTCACGTGACAACACAGGGCAGTCATTGTTGTGGCATTGACAATACTCGTCACCAGTGATATTGAAGGGGAGCACTATAGAAATGCTTGGCATACCATGTCAGCTGTGCTGTGTATTCTACACCTTTACACTCATATAGTATGTGTAAATGTTCATGTCTAGATGTGCATGTAGCTACAGGAACACATATATAAACTACCATCACTAGCCGTTACTTCTAGGATACATTTATGAATGACTACTATTCTTTCAGCATAAAATCTTCAATATAATTCCTCCTACATCTACCCATGGAGGGAGGGAGGGACAGCATACTGTTCTTCCTAAGAGCATGAACTGTCATATCAAGCTAGTTTTTCACAGGATCCTCAGGCAAATGATTGAGGCAAGTATAACACTACAGAGAACTTCAGATTGCCACCAACACTGATAGATAAAGTAAATGGATTCAGAGTAGGCATGTTTTCTACACTGCTGAGAGCGATGAGCTGTGAAAGCAAGAAAGCTCTCAGCTCTCAAGGGTGGTTATCTCTACCTGAAACAGGGAAAGGCAAGATGACCCATTTTCCTGGTACTAGCCTTTGGGCACTCACATTTCAGCATGGAGTCACTGAAAATGTACACCCCCTCAATGCTCTTGTTCTAATGAGAGTCCTGATCAGAGGAAAGAATAATATTTCTCTTAAATAGGCAACAAGCACCATGCTGATATCAAGATGTCCATCCGAACTGCATTTGTGCCGAAGCTGAAAGCCACAGGTACCAGTATGGCTTCCTCCTACATTCCCATGGCCTTCCTCATTGCAGGGGAGCTGCTCAGGCTGAAAAAGGAAGCTCGCTGTCCCTTTCTCTCTAGACATACATCGGCTGAAGAAAGTACAACAGCACCCTACTGTCACCCTGCCTTCAGTCAAAACCTGGTTCTGCCCTTTCTAAGCTCCATGGAACCTCATCACTCCATGAACCAACGCTCCAGGCTTTAGATTTTTTTTTTATGCTTAGCACTTGGTGGACTCACTGGACTTCCCTTCCCATGATCCTCTCTTCCTCAATGTTCACATCCATCTGCTGCCACTGCTCTGACTTTTCACAGACCTGATAACAGGAAGCCCAAGTGTCAAACGAGCCAAAAACTGGTGATCAGAGTATGACTTTGAAGATTGAGTACAATCTGGCTAGACAGAACACAAATATGCCTGTGCGCATGGCACATCACAGACCAGGAGCCATCGGCCTTGCCTCTCACACACTTGGTTCTGAAACATCAAATACTTCTTCTATGCTTCAAAGGACACGGGGTTAAAGCAGCTGCACAGAAAGTCTAATGATCTGGGGAAAAGTAAACCGTGGAGTGGGTGGGTAATGGAGAAGCAGCTCAGTGGCTAAGAGCACGAACAGTTCTTGCAGAAGACTGAGGTTGGTTCCTAGCGCCCATGTCAGGTGGCTCACAGCCACCTGTAACTTCAGTCCCGGGGCATCTGATAACTCTGACCTCCTTGGGCGTGCAAGTGTGCATGTACGTGAATGCACACACAGACACACGGAAAAATAAAAATGAAGTAAGTCTTCACAGATAAACCCTGTCTCAAAAAAATAAAAAAAAGAAGGAATGAAGGAAGGAAAGAAAAAGAAAAAACTCTCTAAGCTATGAACTACAAAGACTTGCCCAAGCCCAGCTATAGGAAATGAACGGCTTTTCTAATAAGAAAAAAAAAATGTTTTTTCAAAGATGTGGTGGTGAAATTTGTACTCTTACCCCCGCCTCCAAAGTCAAGTTTCCTGAGCCCAGGTCTTCTCAGGGGAACATTCCCAGGCATTTCAGCACCAAAGGCTACAGCATAGCACTGGCTGCTACTAAGGCAGAAATAGTTACCAAGTGACTCTGTTGGAAGGGATCCCTTGTGCTGAGCTTCAGAACAAGAGAAGTGAGCGCGCTGCGGTGACATAGTCCAGTGAGCATGACAAGGGTGTGCACCAGGATAACTGGGGCTCATTTCTGGTTCCTGACAAAGAAAGGTATCTTAGGTTTGCTTCAAAAGATGGTTCTGATTTCTGAGATAACTGATGTGCCACAGAAGACACATAATGCTATGAGCACCTGCCACTGTCTCAGAAATGTTAACTTTTTAAAACTGATCAGATAATATCACAAGCACAGAGATCAGATAACTGGACTTGCTTCATATACAATAGGCATGTAATAATGTTCATATTTTAAATATTAAAACCCTCAATGGTGATAAGGCGCTGCACAAAGCCACCTGAGGTCCTGCCACATACTTCCCATGCTCTGCAGAAGCTGCACGTCATTTCTTAGGTATGTGTCGGCAGTGATTAATGCAAACTAAGAGAACACACTCTTTATCTCCATGGGTAAGCTCTATCTCTGGTTCCACCTGAAGGACATTTCTTTATTCATCCCAAGCTAGGCACAAACCAGCATCAGCAATCTCCAGAGTCTGCTCTCAGCCTAGAGGCCTGCTCAAGCCGGCTGCACCAGTTGTTGAGCTCTGGTTCTCCAGGGTAAACCGCCTCTCGGTGCACCTCCTCATTTGGAAAGTCCCCACACAGGGCTTGAACTCATTCTGAAACCAGAGACAGCACTTCCTCCTACCACTCATCTGGGCCAGCATATGTGAAAGGACCGCTTTTCAGAAAGTTGCAGGGCTCTCTCCTAGGACTGCTGCAGTATCATTACAGGCAAATGTAACTACGGGGGAGGCGGGGCACTGGGAAGCAGCTCATGAAGAGTTTACAAAAGTTAAAAAGTAACAACAAAGGCTTCTATGCCTCTTCACAATTTTAGCCATATCCAGTCATGTATGACCCTTTCCCATAATTCCTCTCTGCCTAGAGAGAAAGAGCATCTTGAGTGTGCATGCTAGTACACAAATGTAGCTAGAGAGGTTTCCTCCTCATTAAATATGAAACACATACAGAGAAAAAGATATAACATATATATAAAGATATAACATAAAATAAAACAGCCCAGTTATATTTTACCTGTGAAGCCAGCATATCTGTTTGCATACACACATACATACATACACAAATTAAAGACAAAAATAATTTTTAAAAAAAGCCAGATGTAGATTTACACCATGGGTAATCCCACCACTTTTAAAGGTGAGGCAGGTGGGTCAGAAATGAAAGGCAGTTCCAGAGTAAGCTAGGCTATGGAATGCAACCTTTCTCAAAATGTATTTATCATTTACTCCACAAAAAAAAGAAAGAAAAGAAAGAAAGAAAATAAGCAACAAATTTTAAGTGGACACATACTGGAGAGGAAAAACAGAAGATGGAAGCTAGTTTCCCTAGCAATATTTTGTTTTCTAGATTATACTTTGAACCATGTAAGTATCTTAAAGAATTATAAAATGGATTTAAAATGATTTCAAGCAACAACAACAACAAAGAGGCATTATGTGTTAAATTGTAACATAAACAAAAGGATGGGCAGGTAACAGCAGAATATTAAAATACATTAGTGACTGAGTCGACCCATCATGCTAGGCCTCACTAGGAACAAACTGTTCTTTGGAGAAAAAGGAGATGGAGCTGTAAGACCAGAAGTTGAGGAGGGGAGGGCAGCAGAGGCAGACAAGAACCAAACAAAGCCGGGCGGTGGTGGCGCACGCCTTTAATCCCAGAACTTGGGAGGCAGAGGCAGGCGGATCTCTGTGAGTTCGAGACCAGCCTGGTCTACAAGAGCTAGCTCCAGGACAGGCTCTAAAGCTGCAGAGAAACCCTGTCTCAAAAAAACCAAAAAAAAAAAAAAAACAAAAAACAAAAAACAAAAAACAAGCAAGCCCAGAAACAGCAGCAACCAGGAGCCATGCACCCAGCAGACACAGCCTGCCCACAGCACCAGTCAGCTTTAATCTTAATGTCCATGAGCTGCAGACGTCAAAGCCCTCCTTATTCACAAATGAGAGCACCGGTGCTTAACAGTGTATACAGAGGTAAAACCCGGAGCCTCACCATGGTTTGTTCTTGCTAGGGTGGCTGATGCAGAACGCCTTAGCTTTCAGCAGGTAGTGTGGTCCACAGAAGGAAGGACAGGCTGAGTCCCAGGCTGAGCCTACTGACCCAACCCACAACACAGCATCTCCTGAGCCTAGCAAAACCAGGTTCCAACCTTCTAGTGGTGAAAACCTTCTGCCTTCCCTCCCTCATTTAATGATACAAACCAATTCATCAAATTCCAACTCTATAAGTGACATCTAAGAGAAGCAAAATGTCACAAAAGAAACATTTCCTCATTGCAAAGTAAAAACTATTGAAGTCTCAAATAATGCACTCTCAAAAAGTGATGCACATTTACTAAACAACTCAACTTTGCCAGAGAAAAATAAGTCATTAGCTAGGAATCCACTAATTGAATGTCTGTAAATAACTTCAAGTTACTTGTAGGTCATCTCTTTCCCTTCCCTTCTACCCACCCATAAGAAGCATCATCATCATCAGAGTCAGCCAACTGAAAGATACCTTTTTCGCTACTTGTGATACCTGTTATAAGTAATGGGAGACCGAAGCATCCAAGGCGTTAGATTTCAAAACTGAAGCCATTCAAACGAGTTATGGCTTACGGCAAAATTATCATCAGGATGACACAGAACTCAAAACCCCACACTGGTACCCCGAGCTCTGAAACACCCAGCAGCCAGAGCTGAGAGGGAGTTAAGAGCTGCCATAGGGTGCACATGATAATCCATCTCGGAGGAGGGAGGGGAAGGCTGGATGCCAATATGAGGGTGTGGACCAGCATATCCTTCCACCTTCAAGAGAAGCAAGGACTCCCACGATAAATTCACTAAACTGCTGCACTCTAAAAAGATCTCTACACTTTGGTACTGATCAGTAGTACTCACGTTCTTGGATGCCCTGAAACTAAAACAGATGCTATGACTATAACTAGGCGGAGAGAAGAAGCTGCCTCCTCCCCCACACGTGCACATCCACTCACGGCTATCCTGCTCCCCGGGTACCTGGAGCTGGTCAGACTCCACGGTCTAAGTTCGCACAGCACAGTGAACAGTTTCTACATTCTACATTACTAACACACACCAAAGTGTACCGAGCAGTCAACACGCTCACTGCACAACACTCCACATGATACAGCTTGATTTCTTTACTTGAATTCAGCAGACTGGTGACAATCACACACACACACACACACACACACACACACACTCACACACACACACACACTCACACGCACACACACACATACTCTCTCTCTCTCTCACACACACACACACACACACACACACACACACACGAATGCATATAAGGGACAGCATCGCCACTGTGTTCAGAGATGAGCCAGAACTGAAGATGTCACAAAACAAGTTGATATCAAGTCAGAAACACTGAGGACCATGTTTCCTAAATAATGTTCAAAACGAAAATGCCTGGTTTCAGTCCCTAAAGCCGTTCAAATGAACCAAAATGGCACTTTTTTCTTTAATATTTTTTTGTTTTGGGTTGGCTTGCTGAGACAGACTTACTATGCAGCACAAGCTGGCCTCAAACTGCCAAGTAATGGCATTATAGGTGTGGCTTAGCAATCCAGTCTACACAGACAGTTTTAAAAAACAAACAATGCATCTTGGAACTTAACATCAGATTTCCAAATAGTACGTATCCGGGTACCATTATCACTAGGTTGGCTTTGCATGTGTATAAACATCCCAGGAATCACAAAAAACAACTTGATTACATTTACAAAAAAGCCAAACGGTAAGCTCTGACTGCAAAGCCAGTGTTTGCAGAGCTGGCATACTAGCGATGGAGACCATCTCTTCTCAGTATTGACATCCTGTGATACCTAAGAAGCAAGGCCCTTTACTCAGGCACTGCCTCCTTTCTTTATCTAAAATGTCAGTGCAGGAGACCTCTAGAATATGCTGTGTTCACGTACACCCTTGAGGGCCTCCCACAGTCAGCCTCAAACTCCACTATGACCCATTTGCTCTATGCTTGAATCCCCTGGCTCCTAAAACTCAAAGAAGGCTGAAGAATTGGATACAATGGAGACGCCTAGCTAAAGGAAAGCCTAGAAATGTCTATGGGCAAAACAATGTTAGACAGTTGTTCCAGGCTGTGTAGAGTCAAGCACAAGGATCCCTTAAGATCTCTGGCTTGGTCCAAAACTAGATGCTGCTCAGTGCTCACCTGTGAAGGGAAGAGGCCACTGCTCCAAGTGGACACATGACATGAGCCTCACACCAGGGGCTATGTTTTTTCCAGACTGATGGGGAAACTGATCATGTCTGCTGAGTAACAGTTCTGGCCGTGGGAGCTGGAACAAGTCACCAGGCTATCTAGGGCTGCTCACTTTAAACTATCTCCCAGCATGCTGAGGACTGCTAGGCAGCAGCACCTGTGACAATACCCATCCTGGAGCCTGTCAAAAAGTCAGTTAGACATTCAGTTACATCAGTTTCTTCCCTGTCCCCAAGGATGCTTTCCCAAAACACTACTGCACCTGCTGGAAAAGTGAGCAACCCCGAGTCCTCTAACCAGGGCCTAGCAAAGTGCCTCCCATTGGGTAAAACCATGCAGCCCTTCTATACCCTGGCCTGGAGCCATAAAGGCCTCACTTCAACACCTAAAATTAAAACTCACAGCCTACACCTTAGGCATTCCAAACTGTGTCATTCTCACTGATTTATAAACTGCGGCTAACCCTCTTTGCATGGTCCGTCCGAAGCTTATACAGTGCAGCAGCAGCAAGAAGTGTAGGGTGCGGAGACCAGACAGCAAGAACACTCACTACCGCCACCCCTGCTCTGACAGCCACTGACTGAGGACCGAAAGCTTCCAACAACTACAGACCAACATGCCGCAGGATGCTTTTTTTTTTTTTTTAAATGAAAATAAGCCTCCAAATGAGAACTGAGTCACTGGGAGAGCCCCCCTGATAACCACTGGGGAGGGGTGCTTCACACAAGATAGGCAATGCTCATCTGAGAGTCACATGCCTTCATAAAAAAGAAATTTCAAGGACTAACATACAGACTACTTGCCAGCTCCCAACAGGTAAATGTAGAAGGCAGCTGTAAGCCAGGCCTCCCCGCATTTGGAAACAGGACCCCACTTTTATCAGATGAGTCGGCAGCACCACCGTTGTGGTGGAGAGCATTTTCATAGGTATGCGCTGTTGAAATTATAATGTTTTAATTGTTAATGAATTAGGTTTGAGATGTGTTATAAAAAGGTGTTTATGTGCTACACACCTCGCTAGCAATCCCTCTCCGATCATCACCACCAGCAAAGATCCCCTTAACTCAGATGGGTACCCTTCATTACCACACGTTTGCACGATGTAAATTTACTCTAGAAATTAATGGACCAGCTCCAGGTCCTGCTGCTGTTTCAGGTACCACCATCCTCAGTGTGCTCCACTGGGCCAGGCTTCCACCCTGACAGCACCCATGTGAATACATCCAGCCCATGAACTCCGCCTCGCCCCGGCCCCCGATTTGAAGTCTACAAGGATTTGTTTGGGGTTTTTTGGTTATTTTTTAACATTCTTTTTTATTTATTCTTTGTGTCCTTCATATTATGCATCTCCATCCCATTCGTTTCCCAGTCCTTTTGTATCCACCCTGCCCTTGCAACCTCTCCCATTCCAAGTAAAATCAATAAAATTAAAAAAAAAAAGAAAGAAAGAAAACTAAATTTCATCATGGAAGCTGTAGGGTGACGTGGTCAGTCACACAATAAACCTTTTATCCATATGTCTTTACTTGCAAGTGTTTGTTGCAAGTAAAGTCTGGTTCGAGGCCTCTGGTTTCTACTACACTAGCAAGGCTGGGCACTCACTAGAACTCCTCTAGCTTATTCAGTTATTGCCCTGTGTTGTGGAGGTCCTGCAGCTTTGGGTCTGTGGGCCCAGCCCCTTCACATGCTCCACAGATCACAGGTGGATGCTGGGATGGGCCAACTCATGACCCTGGTTCCGGGTCTGGGTGGTAGCAGGGTTGGTCAGTCTGGCAGCTCTCCCGTGAGCTCTGCTGTGTTGCCCTGGCTAGTTCACCCCTTGGAGCAAGGGGCAGGGCCGGCTCTCCCACCTTTATGTCTTCAGGTCGGTTCTCCCGTATATACACCTTCAGGGCCGGCTCTACTGGGTTGTCCAGGCATGGGGTAGAGGCCACTCTTTGGGGATAGGGGCGGCTCCCTCCCTCTTACAGCCTCAGGGCCAGTTCTCCCACCTGCCTCAGGCGCTGGTGGAAGCAAGGAGATTTCTCCTTCACCCATGCTGCCACCTGATAGGTGAGTAATGGGGACAGCTCTCCCATGCTCACATTTTCAGGGCTGACTAGCCCACTCCTCCACCAATGGGGTCAGCTCTGTCATGCTGTCCAGGTGAGGTACAAGGCCTGTTCTTCTGAGTGTTGTGGCTGGTAGGGAACAGGGGCAGGCAGCTCTCCTGCTCATATGACCTCAGGGTCAGCTGGTCAACACCCCTATGCCCATGCTGACCAAGTCTCCCAAATTCACCCGCTTTCCACCCACCCCCGACCCAGCCAATATGTTCAGCTCTACTGTGCTGCCAAGGTGAGGTACAGGGTCTGCTTTCCCGAGTGCTGCAGCTGGTAAGGGAGAGGGTCAGCCCTCACCCACCACAGGCAGCAAGGGTGCCCTCACCCCCACAACCACATGGCATATGGAGGGGGGTGGCGAGTTATCCCTCTCTGACACCTCAGGGCTCTCTCACCCACTGCTCTGCCAACAGGGTCAGCTCTACTGTGCTGCCCAGGCAAAGAACAGGGCCCGCTGTCCTGAGCACTGCAGCTCAGTCCATGAACTATTAAAAGAAACATACAAATACAAACATTTGCTCTGGTATGTCAACATAAAACTCAAATTTCCATTTTCTCTTAGCTTAATCTGACATTTTGAAAGCCATTGCTTAATGTGTAGAACACAGTGTTCTCTCTCTCCATCCTTGCAGCAAACTCTTGGTCCTTCTAAGACCCAGCTGCCACCTGCTGCTTCAATGGCCATGGATCTGCGTGGATCATGCATATTCACTGGGATAAGCATGCTTCTGATAAAGTAATGTATGAATAAAACTGCTTAAGACTAGAGCTCAGGCCAGAGCCAAGATGCACACAGAGCCTCATCATGTAGCTCTGATCTCAACGTCTGCTGCTCTCGGCAGCTTATCTAAGTAGTCTTGAGCCTGTGAAACAGGAAATACACACAAAACCTACGAGATGGCAAAGTAAACATGGCTTCACAGATGGATCAGAGGCAACGGAAGCAGTGAGGGCTCCAACACGACCATGGTGGAGAAGTTAGTGGCAGGCTGAGGACTTCCTCGGGAACCTGACTGCAGACTTTCAGGGAAACCAACAGAACAATGGGAGGGGACAGTGGCAAAGCTTCCCAGGGGACCCTCCTGCATCCCACCACATTCCTAATCACAATGCTACTCCAGCAAAATTCAACTAGTTGTTTTATTATTTACCAACTGGGAAATATTTTCTTAGAAAAAAAAATCATACAATTGGTCAGCTCATTAGTCCCATAGAATTAGTCAAAATAATACTCATTATAAAGTATTTTCATTCATGAAGCTAAAACCCCATTTTTCACGGCCACCACTTACTATAATATGGTGCCGAGGAAGCAGGCCCGTCAGACAGCGCTGACTGGAACACTGAAAACAACTGTCTACTATTGGATGTTCCAAGTGTCCATAAATACCCCTGCCCTATCCTGCACTCATACCCCGCTCCTCTTCTCAGGTTAAGCACACTCTCCCAGCAGCTCCGAGACCTGCCTCACAGGTTACTGTGGCAAGCAATGCTCTGGGAATTTCCGATCAAAACAAACACTACAGTGACACGGGCATTCAGGAACAAACACCAGAGTCACCAGAAATTCCAGGAAGCCGGAGATAATCTCTCCACACACAGTCAAAGTGCGATTTACAACCCAGCAAAGGGCGTGATTGGGCAAGCAGCATCCAGAGAGCTGAGGCCTTCCAGGAAATGGGAAGTGCTGTCACATGACACTCCTGTGCACATAAACACGCCACACATCTGCCCAGCTGATCAGCTGATAAAGACAGGTGATAAAACTAGAAACGTCAGAATCAAAACACAGGGAATTTAATGGAAAGATAAGAAATTTTTAAGTAGATAATGAAGACAAATCTATGCCTTTTAGAATTTAATGCTCACTTAGAAACTACTGTTGGTAATATTGGTACAGCAATACTAATGTTAATACCGATCAACTAGGAATGAAAGTATACACTAGACGTTTCTACATGGCAACCGGGTCAATGACCTCCTGTTTCGTGAATGTTCCTGACAAATGGGCTGTATCTACTTACTTCACAATAGACTTAAGTATAAAAGATATGAAATCTTAAACACAAAATTAATCATTAAATTCAAGGCCTCTCCATACAATCTATAATTTGATGTAGCCCTGAAAGGAGGGAGAAAGTACTAAAAGCTAAGATATGATGCAGTATAAGAAACTGCTGCAGAGTCAAGAAGTTGTTTAGAATCTATGCTAAGTACTAGAAGAAACAAACAAGTTACAAGTTTTAGAAGAATATGTAGGCAATTGCATAATCAGGACAAGAAATACACTGACAATACATATGATATGTATGTATGTATCTTCTGTATAATAAAAATGTACCATAAAGAAAACTAGAACGTAGGCTGGGAGAGTCACCGAGAAACAGTGAAGTGCCTCTGAGGGAAGGCCCCCCCTGCAAACTGGTGGAAAGCCACCAGCAAGACAAGCCATACACAGGCAACACTCAGAGAGTCAAGAATGAGCAGACTATTCCAGCTACGGGTAAATACAAGCAAGACACCATCTCTGACCTAACCCAATATAAAACTGTGAGGCTCAGGTAAGTAGAAAGAGGTGCCATTGACAATGGCTGATCTCGTGGACTAAAGGACAAATTTGAGTGGGTAGGGGAAAGTGGGTGGATCAGGGAGCAGATGGGGGATGGAGGTAAATATGATCAGCCCATCGTACAAAGTTCTCAAAGAATAAAAAATGGGAGACAACAACAATAAAAGCTAGCTGCGGACTAGGGAGATGGCTCAGAGAGTGAATTGCTTGCCACGATGTGTGAAGACCTGAGTGCAAATCCCCAGAGCTGATGCAGAAGCCAGATGTGTTAAAGTGCACTTTAATCCCAGAGGTCCTATACTGAGATGGGAGGTAGGCACACGGAAGAATCCCTGAAGTTTGTAGGCCAAGTTGGCCTGGCATATGCAGCATTGAATATCAAAAAGGTTCTGTGTCAAGCAAGGTAGGCGAGGGTGACACCCAAAGTCCTATGACCTCCACATCATGTCACTGCATGCCTGCACTCACTCACACACATGAATACACATGCAGGAAAACAAGAGGGAGCGAGGGAGAGAGCAAGGGAGTTATTTTTCCTAAAACTAACAGTCTGGTGCATTTTGCCTCAGTAAGTACAGTGTGAAGACCCTGTCCTGTTAAAATAAAGGCGTATGTGTACTAACAGAAGGTGGCAGGGAGGAAGGTGGGGGGGGGGGGGCATGAGACCAGGGAGATGGTGGGAAGCTAAGAAAGAATGTACACAGTATTTACGATAGGCTGGAATTTGTCTGTATGAAGTACGGCACCATGTAAAAGGCACATGTTGACTTTTTAAATCAACTAATTTATGTGCACTTAAGAATCCTATAACCATTAAATAAATTAACTCCTAAGTGAGGTGCTCTAGCGAGCACTTTCAGAGTCCTGGAAGTTTCTTTAAGGAAGTCTATCAAACATCTGAAGTAGTCGTAACCCTTTTCCAGTGTTGCTCCCTCGCGTAGAGGAGCAAGACTTCACAGTTCCCCAGCAGCTCTGCTTTGTCACATGTTGTGCTAAAATACGATGGACTCTTATTTTCTGGATTTTATTTTTATTTTACTTGAAATGGTTTATTTGTCTAATGAATTGCACAGCAGAATGTAGCTATCATACACATCTCTGTAACCTTTTATATTGCTTTGCATTTACTGAATCTCAGCTTGAGGGACAGTTTTCTGGTCAAATTAAGTACTTCCAGACATTTATTTCAAATACTTTTAATTTTTTTTTTTTTGCTTTATTCTATGGCTCAAGATATAATCTTGGCAACTGTATGATGGAAGCTTGAATAAAGCATATTCTGTTGATTCTTCAAAAAAAAAGGCATAAGAATATGAATAGAGTGGGAAAGCCAACTCAAGTGAAGGGCTTGCCATTCAAGCATGAGGGCCTGAGTTCTATTCCTAGGATCCACATAACAGGACAGTCAGATAAGGAAACGCACATTTGCAAGCCCAGCACGGAAAAGAGGACAGAGTCTAACCACTGGGGCTCGGTGGCCAGCCAGACTAGTCTATTTCAAGTTCTAGACCAGCAAGAGAATCTACCTCATAAAACACATAAAACAGACAAATAAAATCCAATAGACAATGCCAAGGAATGACACCCAAGAACATAAGATTGCCCTCTGTCCTTCCCATGCATGCACATATTTATGCATACATACTATATACATGCACACATAAAAGATGAATAAATAGAATAATATATCAAAATTATTACTACAGAGGCAATTAAAAAATTATTTTGTTCTACCAAGGAAACAGATGAACAAACCAGGTATTTTTGTAATACAAATTCCTATACCTACTATCTATACATGTATGTATGTATGTATAGAGCTGTAACAAGTCCATACCAAGGTCTAGCATGAGACAAAGTAAAAGGTAATTATACAGCAGGCCATCCTTGCGCAAAATAGTAATTAGCAATCTGCGTTCTCTCTAGATACTTAGCTTTCTAAAAAACAAAGATACAGAAGATGAAGCTGCCATTTGCAGCTCAGGAAACACCAGGTGAGGAACAGACATCATATCTATGGCCTCTCAACTGGATGCTTTTTCCAGGTAATTGAAATAGGAAACCCCTTTCTGCCTCTTTAAGGGGCTGCCCCTCAGCCCGCCCCTTTCAAGAGCTAAGCTCTGAGTTGGCATTGCTGAAACATCACCTGAAGAAACTGACTAGAAGCTACTTGAATACCACATTCTACTCTATCTGTTCCCATAGAACCGAGAGAAAGAGAGCACAATCTTGCTATGTTTGCATAATTTTGCTGAACGCGATTCAAGCTTTATTGATACCATAACTCAGGCAAGTCCACAGAATGCACAGCTGGAACAAGAAAATCCAAGCCGTCATCACTTCTGTCTAACGGTGACCAAAGAAACTTCTCTCCAAAGGAAACTGTTTGGGGGGTACATGGGCCTCTGAGGCAGGAAATCCCCCCTTGCCAACATCTCTCTAGACAGCTTGACGGCCATGCTCTGGAAGCAGGAAACAGCCATTCACTTTATCATAGGACAGTAGCACATGGAGAAAAGGTCCAAACCCAGCAGAGCTTGCACCACGATTCTTCCACAAGAAAAATAGCATCCTACAAAAAAAAAAAAAAATTAAAAAAACCCTACCTTTTCAAACATATTACCTATTTCTGTGATCTGTGGCCTTTCAAAGGCAATCCTGTAAAAAGAGACTGAACTTTCATTTCTGATCATTCAGACCCCCCCAAAAAAATCACACAAAATTATTTTATTATTAAATTAATTATAACACTGTTTAGCCAATGGCTCAGATGTATTCCTAGCAAGCCCTTACATCTTAAATTAACCCATTTCTATTCATCTATGTATTGCCATGAGGCTGTGGCCTACCGGTAAGGCTCTGTTGTACTTCTCCTTCGGTAGCTACATGATGTCTGCCTGATTCTGCCTTCTTTCTCCTGCATTCAGTTCAGTTTTCCCACCTAGCTCTATTCTATCCTGTCATAGGCCAAAGCAGCTTCTTTATTAACCAATGGTAATAAAACATATCCACAGCATACAGAGAGGGATCCCACATCACAATCCTGCACAACAAAAGGGAATTCTTCAGAATTTAATTCTTCTCAGTAAGGCAGAAATTCAATTTCAACAATTACTTTTTCTCCACAAAGAGCGGCTACAACAAAAAGGGTGAAAAGTATTGGTCTAGGACCTACTTTAGGGCAGAGCTACATCTCCCCTTTGGGGTGCTCTGACTGAAGGCCTCATCCAGCCTCCACAGGCATGTGTAGTACACAGAAATACATCCCAGCACAAAGCACGAATTAAGCAACAGATTCCTGAAGTGACGCTGCTAATGGTTAACAGATAACTAAGCTTGGCCACTGCACACCAATACTTTCAAAACACTAAGAAAGAAAGAAAGAAAGAAAGAAAGAAAGAAAGAAAGAAGGAAGGAAGGAAGGAAGGAAGGAAGGAAGGAAGGAAGGAAGGAAGGAAGGAAGGAAGGAAGAAAGGAAGTCCAGGCTACCAAGACCATCCTTTAAGATGCCTGAACTCAAAATACTCTCTATCCTGGCCATGAAATGTAGTTCACTCCCAAGGACCTGAGGCTATGTTGTTAGGACGCAGTGGGGACGGAGAAAGCTGCCGGGAGCGGGAGCTGCTCCTTGAGCAGCGCCCCCTCCTGTTAGCTAATCACAGCAATCCTCTTGTTCCAACAGTCACATCCCAAGACAGTAAACATGTTATGACATGACTTCTCCAAGGTTGAAAACCACTTGCGTTTTCTGCACTAAGAAAAGTTATAAAAACCTGTGTTTTTCGCTCCAGTAAGAGAATAACACAACCTAAACTAGTGGCTCGTGCCTGTGATTCCAGTACTCAGGACAGGTAGGTAATGGTTTAGAACACCAATTGCTCTTCCATAGGACCTAGGTTTGATTCCCAGCACCCACATAGCAGCTCACAATCATTTGTAACTCTAGTTCCAGGGAACCTGACGATCTCTTCCAGGATCCTTGGGCACAGGCATACACATGGTATACAGACATGCACGTAGACAAAAGATCCATACAGAAAAATAAAATTTAAATTTAAAATAATTATTAAAAATGAAAAATATTTGGACTGTGTTTCCTGTGGACAGAAGTAAATGCAGAGACTCATGGATGAGATACTGAGACTAAATGACAAATGAACGCTCACTTGGTCCTAAGAAGACATTTATATCATCTCTTCTAAGACTCAAGGAACACATGGAGGGGGGAATAGGAAAAAATGTAAGAGCTGGGAGATAAGGAGGGCCATGAAATGCATTCTGGGTTAGCAAGAGGGTTGAAATCATGAAGTCATAACAACTGCAGGCGCCTGCAGGAGAACAGGGGCGCAAAAGCCAGGCAAGGGGGCTGGGGTTAGCTCAGTGGTATAGCACATGCCTAGAAAGTGAGAAGCCCAGGGTTTGACGCCAGTATCCAAATATACCATGGCTCAGGGAGCTCCATCCCTCACTGATAAACTATTTAGTACTATTTAATCTTTTTAGAAAAGATTCAGGGAAAAGGGGAGTCACCACTTTCAGACATGTACCCACCACGGACTGCTCCAGGCTCCAGTGGATTATTCTCAATCCAATGGTCACACATATGGCTCTAGTTAAACTAAATGGGTCACAGCTCACACCAGTCATAAGTACCTGCATAAGACCAGAGTCAAGCCAGCCAAAATTCCTGCCTAGATGGAGAAGTTGTTCTCCAGGCCCCGTTTCTTACTGCAAGCTATTGGCAGCTAGGAGCTGCTGGTGAAGGGAAAAATCATTATTTTTTATATCACCACTGGTAGATTTCTCAAGGTCCAATGAGTGCCCCCCCCCCCCGGTATACAAACATATGGACAGCACTAACAGCACTTAGTGGATTGTCACAAAAGAAGAGAGGACATAAAGCTGGGGGGGGGGGGGAGCAGTGTTGGAGGGACTTGGAGAGAGCTGAAGGGGAGAAATGGAGAAATGAAAGATAGGATGTTTTATATATACATACTATCAAGTTCTCAAAACACGAAAAACTAATACAAAAACTGAAAAAAATAAATTAAGAAAAGATATGAATCTGGGAAAGAAAAGTGTGATAGAGAATAAGGCATTATTGGGACGACAGAAATAACAGGATGGGGGAATAATCAGAGTATTATATACATGCATGAAATTGTCAAAGAACTAGCAACATTTTGTTTTTGTTTCTCAAGACAGGGTTTCTCTGTAGCTTTGGAATCTTTCCTGGAACTTGCTCCCTAGACCAGACTGGCCTTGAACTCACAGAGATCTGCCTGCCTCTGTCTCCCAATCACTGATATTAAAGGCATATACCACCACTGCCCAGCGAACTAATAACTCTTTAAATATGTATGAAAAAGAAATAACGTAAAAACCTTAGACTTCAAAGAGGGGACGCACTTCGACCTTCTGCTGAAGGTTTCAAAGTGCATCTTACAGACTTGACTGCCAGCTTTCTAGCTGATTTTTCTTTATAAAGACTTTATCATTTTGGCATGGAAAAATAGCTACATTATAGTATTCTATCAATCCTTTCTGTTGTGCAATGCTACACATAGGAATAAATGTACATGTAAACAGACAGAGCTCTTTAATTTTAGCCAAGCCACCTGTGCGGCCCCACCTTCATAGACACAGGTGTATACTGGCACCCCAAGCCCATCTTCCGCCTGCTGTAGTCACTGGCTTCATGCTCCCAGCTGACCACTTTGCTGCTTTTACAGAGATCACGTCCTGGCTTTTTAAATCATTTTGCTACTCAAGCATTCATTCCCACACATCATCACTGCTAGATTCTGTCTGCCCTAGATGTGCGTGCATGGAGTCACAGTGCACAGTCCTCCATGTCAGTTTAGTTAGCCAAGTCTGCCCACTGTGTCCCAGTGACCACTTATCCACTCTGTGTCCCGGCAGTCTGCATCCAGCTTCCTCTGGACACCAGAATTCCCTCGCAACGCATCCATGCTGTGGTGTACAGCAGAACTTTGCCTTTTTCCCCTAAACTGTACCCTTTGTATAATCAAACAGTATATAAATCATGTATCAATGTATTGACCCATCCTCCTGCTGGTGGATGTTTGGGTTGCTGTCAGAGTCTACATATCCAGTCAAGTTGCTACAACACGTTTGAAAGAAGCAGCATTGACCCACCAACTCTGCTTTCCTCGCTTTTCCTACAGAGAAAGTACAGTTTCAAAAGCCCCGAAACCAATAAATGATTTACTATATTTAAGTAAACATATTTTAATATACATATAATCTGCATTTCTTTATAAACATCAGAACAAAATCAAGAACCAGATTAACAATTCTTCACAGTTTTGTGTCTTAAACAGAGAACATAAATCTTTTCTTAGTCTTCAAGAAAGTTCTGCTTCAGTGAACACTAAGAGATCTGTACTTCCTCACAGAAATGCAATGCCCCAAACACAGCACAGTCTCTTCAAACAGCGAAGCCACGTTCCTCTAGATCAAAGGTCCTTGAGGGCTCTGATGAAAGGACCATTCCCCTCTGAAGGCAGGTACACATGTACACATGCACACACACACGTACACATACATGCATGGACACACACATGCACACAAATGTACACATACACGGGCACACACGGGCACACATGTACACACACGTACATGTACACATACACACACGCACACACATGCGCACACACAAATAACACAACCTCTAGGCCCAGTAATAGAAAACATTTATCTGACCTGGGGCTCAATCCCCACACCTGCCCAGCAATAAGATTCTCTCCTTACAGCCAGGGGATCCACCACTGGTTGAGCTCCGCAAACAGTCAAGTCAAGCTCTTTCCCCTCATCTCCAACCAGCACAGCCAGGCGAGGCATGTGCCACGCTGAGGGCTCTGGTGTTCCATACGTATATAGCACCCAGGAGCCCAGCTACCTCTTAGCAAGGATCTTGTATGTATCAGCTGCAAAGCTTCTTGTGGTCATTCGCTGTCTAGACATAGAGATCCACCTGGGAGGGTCACTGTGGCAGAAATTGGGGTTTTTTTTCCCCATAAATTCTTTCCCTGAGTTTAAAAATCCAGAGTTTTTGCCATCAAGAACACTGAGTCAGAAAATGAAGATATGGCTCAGTAGACAATAGTACTGGTTAAGAATACAGGCTACTCTTCCAGAGGTCTGGTTTGATTCCCAGCACCTACATGGCAGCTCACAACCATCCCTAACTCCCGTACCAGGGAAGTTATGAAAGGGAAAGCCAGACACACAAATAAACACATGCAAGCAGGATACCCATCCACATTTTACAAGAACCCCAAGTCACCCAGCTTCTTTATTATAAACCTCTGCCAGTATAGCCCTGCCCACACTACAAACCAGCCCATCCTACATTACTCAGCCAGCTTGGCATGAGGTCTAAGAAGTCACAGGACATGAAGTCTGTCAGAGGAGAATGACTGGAAAATGAACAAATTTCACTTTTATCAAAACAAAAGCAGGACTCATAGCCTAACCCCACAGGGAGGCTTACTTACAAAGACAGTGTCCACAGATCAGTGATCCACAAAAATTAAGTAAATTGCTTTTTTTCACTTTAGATCATAACCTTTGGTTTATAAAAGCTATGGTTTCTACCAAAGGAGACTGGCAAATATTTAATGAAAGAAACTGGTAAAGAAAATTCAGGATTTCCAAAGAAAGGCAAAGCAGCTGCAGCACAGGTCCAGGCTGGCACTGGGCAAGGGATGCACATGGTAAAGGTTAGCCGTCCTCCAGAGTCCAGGGGGAACTGGAGTGTGAAACACTACTGGTCCCAAGCATCTTGGATGAGGCTGCTCCACTGGCACATGTACGCGTTTACCCAAATGGGGTTCTGTGCCTCTGACCATCGAGGGGTGCCAGATGAGGATGGGCAAAAGCCCAAGGCTCTTTCCCGCAGCCTAGCTGGCCAAGCTTCCCAGCTATAGAAGGGCAGTACTGCATTTTGAAATTATAGCTGATTTCTCTTTTTAGCTGAAATCAAAACAGATACTGTGAGTGTAGATAAACATGTAGAGAAATGGTCAGGAAGTCTCCCGGAGCTTACAGCCAGCTTCTCATGTATGTTAGGACCGAGAGGCAACGGTGATCTCTCTCGACAGATGCCCTGCTAGGGGGAATTCACAGGATGTCTAGTTCATTCTTCATCGTGGGCCTGAGGTGGCTGCATCAATTATTATTTGAAAATATCAACAATGACTCTCAGAGTGGAAATGTCACCTCCACAGAACCCAGAAGAGGCAGGGGACAGCAAGCACGGTTTATCTCTGTCCTTGCTGGCGCTGAGCATCCATGATGGAAAAGCTTCACTCTTTCTGCATGCTTTATGCCTTTGCCATCTAGTAAAATCCATGGCCCTTTCCAGGCTGTTTGTAAATGCATAAAGCATACAGGATAAAAAAGGAGAGCAATTATACCAAAATACAGTTCTCGGATATTAAAAAGCACATTTGAGAAATGGGCCTGCATAAGCTTCCTTATGAAAGCTTAAATAAGCCCTACCCGAGCTGCCAGCACTACGGCTGTCACCAGAAAAGCTATCAACAGACCAGCACGTACAGTCACAGTGAGGAATATGCCTGTATTCTTCACGGCAGGAATTATCTACCAGTCACCATCATGGTCCCTGACACCGTCATGTTCCCTAAGCTACTCACCCAGGACACTTTTCAGAAGAAAAGTAATAAGCAGAATTTATTATGTAGATTTCATTCTTCACATCAAGAACATTTAAAAGCAAAAGAGCAAAAACACTTCTCGAAGCTATTTTGGACTCTAAACTCTTTCTCTAACAGTCAAATGTGTTTACCAACCAATATGACCAGTATTTTGCTCAAATGTGTTTATATTGAGCATAACCTTTGACATCACAATGAACTGTACAAAGGAGTATGGTTTCATGGATTAAAAGTTAGAATTTTTTAATTTTTGACATTAATTCACTCCACAGTCTGACAAAAACATTCATTGATCCTTATGGGTGACCACAATAGTCAGAACACAAGAAACCAACGCAAACAAACACTGGCTGATTCTGCACCTCTTGTTTATTAACTCAGACAACCCAAGATGCTCAACAATCAGAGCAGGGCATTTCTGACGAGATAAATGGCACAGGTAGCACTCCGAAAGATGAAAAAGCTTCATAAAGAGATTGCCTCTTCCTATCCCGCTGCATAACCCAGTCAGCCCTGGTCACCTATTCCATTCCATGCCCCTACTGTTCCTCACTGCTAAATGCACCCCAGGTCTCTGTAATTTCCCATCCCCCACAACCTGTACCTCACCGTCCCTCTAACTCCCCTCTGTCTAACTCACACTGTCTGCACTGCTGTGTCTAGCCAGATGCTCAGAGTCGGTCGTCAAGTCCCAGGTCCCAGGCAAGCTGCTAGAGAACGAAGCTCCATCAAACTGTACAGCTCTCTCTCTCTCTCTCTCTCTCTCTGTGTGTGTGTGTGTGTGTGTGTGTGTGTGAGGGGGGGGGTTGTCTACGGAGCTCTGTATGTAGAGTTCTGTACGTGGCCCAAGGCAGAGTATGACCAACCAACATTTGTCACACGGCAAATGTTTCTGAAACAAGCTAAAAGCTACACACTGTTGCCACTCTAATGGGGATTCCCATGAAGATCATACAAGTTTGTAATTTATATTACCTGGTTGTTTTTAAATATGTCAAATGTTGAATGTCAAATGGTTAAGATGGAATGTATCCCATAGTCTCTGGTGTTTGCATGCTTGGTCTCCAGTTGGTGGCGCTATTTGGGGAGGCTTAGGAGGTGTGGCTTTCCTGGAGGAAGTATGTCATTGAGGGTTGGTTGTTATAAAGCTTAGGGACTGGCATCATTTGCACATTTTCTCTCTCCATGTCCCGTCTGCATTTCAAGATGTGAGTTCTCAGCTGCTCCTGCGGCCATGCCTGGTGAAGGGGACAGATGCTCACCCCTCGGAAACCACAGCTCGCAGTAAGCCTCCCTTCTCACAGCTGCCTTGGTCGTGCTGTGTTATCACTGCAGCAGGAAACCAAGGCACAAGTTGGCAGCAAGGAGTGGGCTGCTGGTGCGACAGACCTGAGTGGTTTATTTGTAGGACAATTATGGAAGACTTTGGGATTCTAGATACTAGAAAAGCAGCTGAACACGGTCAGGATACTAGAAAAGCAACTGAATGCGGTTAGCCGATCTTAATGGTCCACCCTTGGAAGAACCTGGAAGACGATTTTCCTGTCCCCATAAGTCTTTTCAAAGGTCTCATGTGTATGTCAGCTGCATACAGGATCATGTGCTTTTCTACATTAATGGGCGTTTAAATCATCACATTACAGATAACCCTGAAATGGAAATCTCAAGGTAGTCATGTTTTAGCTTCAGTTTAGGATAAATTTCATGAAGTAGAAATATAACCCTTTAAACTCACACCACCACAAAGGAATATACCTACTCCACACAACCTCAGCAGCGCAGACTTTAATTCCTTAAACTATCAAAGCCAGGGCTGAAGAGATAGCTCAATGGTTAGAGTACTTGATGCTCTTGCAGACGACCAGATTAAGTTTCCAGCACCCACATGATGTCTTACAACCATCCCTAAATTCCAGTTCCAGGGAATCTCACACCTCTTCTGCCTCCATGGGCACTGCTTGGTGCACACATATTCAAGCAAATAATATACCCATAAAATAAAAATAATCTTTGAAAAATAGCAAACATTTTGGAAAGTAAAAATTATCTTCACGCTATTCTCATTTCTACTTTTTATTAGAGAATAAATTTCATTATTTATATTACTTTACAGCTAGTTTGCAATTAACTAATGTAACAGAATAAGCTACATTTTAACACTAACTTCATCTATCAACTGAAAACACAGATCTTCTATTTTTGTATCCCCCGTGCTCTCTACTGCCAAGTCCCGAGTCTCCGAGCCGAGGCCACGCTCTCTGCAGAGGCCCGTGGTGTCTACTCTGCCCAGCTCTGTGTTTGCTTTTCTGCAGACCTTTGCCTTGCAGGGCGGGCCGAGCTTCCTTTTTCCAAACACCCACTCGGTTAAAGCTCAGCAGGACTTGCACTGTCTGTGAGTATTTATGTCAGATTAAGACTCATTTTGAAACTGCAAATGTTAGAAGGGAAGAGTCACTTTAGAAGATTCTAGAAACCATCAACTGGCTGCATTGGCACAGGCCAAGGGATATATGCCAAGCAAAAGAGGCCATGGATGACCATTTGCTAAAACGCAGTGGGCCTGGATGTACCTGCTAATGAGACCTGGTCTAGATGAACCACTGTCTGTGTCTCATTAAAAACAGAAAAGTAGGGTGGCAGATACTTTCTGTGCCAGTCATCCCATAAACCAGAAAAGCAAGTCTCTCTTAAAGGTTACCTGGTCTTCACTCACAGAAGTGCTACTCGCAGGGTCCTAGAGACTGAATTAGAATATTTTTGCATCAATTAACCTGTTATTTTACTAAAAAGATAATCTCCAATTACTTTTAATCCCATCACCAGGGAGGCAGAACAGAAGCAGGCAGACCTCTGTGAGTTCAAGATCAGCCAGGTCTACAAAGTGAGGTCCTGTCTCAAAAAATAAATAAAAATAATATAATGAACAGTTTTCATCTTCATAGATTAAACTCAAATGACCCTTAACCACGTACAAGTCCATACATACATACATATATACATACATACATATTTTCTATAAGAATAATATTGATATTCACATCCATGACATTGTCAGTAGCTCTTCATATACTTAGTGTGTGATCCCCACAAATGGTACTTCTCTCATATGTAATATGTTCTCAGCTCCAGCCTAACCAAGTTACCTTTTCCATGGTATTTTCTCTCATGCTATGCACTTCCAGATTGTTCTAGCATGTCAGGTCAAAATGTTTCATGCAGCAGCCTGTAGCCTGGTCTAGCTTGGTTTCAAGTTGAGAACTCATCCACTTGTACCATGCTGTTCTCCTCAACCACACAACTTACTCCCTGAATTCTGCTTTCCTACTTTTGGGAACATCCACAAATGAAGCGAAATTCCACACACATGCACTGGGGATTCAGACTTGAAGAACTGGTTAATATGGACATAAAAACTGAAGAGTGTTTGGAGCTGGGAGTCACCTCCTCAGGCAAATGTGTGGCCTGTCACTGTCTCTGCTAGCAGCCTTGCCTGTCCAGAGCAATTAGCAATCAGTTCAGCTCGTATAACTCGGAGCTTGTCTTATCCTTTTTACTGAACTGCAGGGCACTGCAGGGCACTGCAGGGCACTGCAGGGCACTGAGGCCTCAGTTCATGACAGAGACACTCTGGTGCCCTCCAGAGCTCTTGGCAGGCACAGGGAGGGTCTTATGAGACTATTTATCCATCACTGTGATCAAACAAGAAAAACAGCCAATCACTATGAATGCAAAGTTGAAATTTCCACTTCATGTAATAAAGTCTCTTAATTTTTTTTCACAGATGACATCATGAGAAAAATGTTTTTTTAAAGTCTTAGGAAAAAGATTTAATCATTGTTATAAACCATCTCAAATGCCACACTGACATCAGTGTTTAATGAGATCCAGACCAACACACACATACAACTCTACACTTCACTGCTCTATCAAATGTAGGCACCAAAAGAGCATTTAGCACCTATGAGATCCATACTTAACACAGCTCGAGTCGGACTGGCAGATGTGCACTGGTAAGCTGACGCTATCTAGGCGGCACACAGTCCAAGTGTAGCCAGTACCGCCTTCCTCCTGCAGCCAGGACTTCTGGTTTCCCTTGAAGATGAAAGAACTCTGAACCCTGACTCGCATTGTCCACACTGTAAAACATGTACCTGCCAAGGACTAGACTTCCGAGAACAACACTGAGGACACACACACTACGCAACAAACACATTCCTTGGGGTAAATCAAAGGCTTCCAAGGAAGAGGTAGTGCCTAGAAACTTCATGGCAAAAATATATTAAAAAGCATGAAACAGCCTGGGCATGGTAAGTACTGCCAGGGTTTGCCCAACACTGAGACAAACTACACTCTACTCAGTTCTGAGAATCAAATTGCTAAGAGGGGGACCGGGACACGCCAAGGCCCATCCTGTCCTCCTAAAAGCAAAGATGACAGAAGAGCCAGTATCAGTGAGCTATACTTCCTCCACGGAAACCACCTAGCATAGGACAGGCCTGGGGTGAACTCTCGACAACCCTGTTCCCAGCCTCAGTTTTCTTCCTTCCACAGACGGCCTGAGAATGCCAACTACAAATTCCACTTCCCCAGTCCAGACCTTCCCAGGACAGCCATGTTACATGAGCTGATTCACCATCACCAAGACTTCATTCACATAAAAATCGGTCAGCTCTTATGTGACTATGACATAGAGATGTCAGAAAAATGCACTTATGGATACTAGAAATTCTTCAATGTGTAGAAAGGGTACTAAAACAAATCGTACTCTAACAAAAACTGTGTGCTTCGTGTACTTGTATGAAAGACAAAATTATTGCACTGAGGGGAAGGGGGTGGGGCAATAAGACAGCTCAGTACGTAAAGACCCTCGCTCCAATCTGACCACCTGATCACTGGATCCCCGGAGGAGAAGGAAAGTGACAATCCTGAACAACAGACAGACAGACACACAGACACGCATACATATACAAAGATAAAAATAATTCAATAAAAACTTAAAATTTTAAAAATAAAGGGAGAAGTTCGAGGCCAGCCTGGTCTATAAGAGCTAGTTCCAGGACAGCTAGGACTGTTACACAGGGAAACCCTGTCTCAAAAAACAAAAAAAAAATAAATAAATAAATAAAAATAAATAAATAAATATAATAAAAATAAAGGGAGAGAAACAAGGCCAGGCAAAATCGAGAAGATAAATCTGATAGTGAAACTTCACCAAAACTACCTACACAACCATAAGTTGGCCACAAGTCTATGCTAGCCTTCATCGTATAGGGCTGGCCCTCTATGCCTAAAGTTTCTGCATCTACAGATTCAAACATAAGCAAAATACTTGGGGAAAAAAAAGATAGCAACTACAGGACTCTCTGAAACTACTGGGTACTCATGGCCCTTTTTGTCGCTCACTACTCCCTGAGCAATATGCATAGCAGCTAGTTACACCTACATTGTGTGGGACACCAGTCCATCTGCAGACGACTTCAAATTTATCAGCGGTTAGATGTGGGTCATAGAAATACTACATTTCTTGCGAGGAACTGGAGCAGTCAGACTTTGATCTGTACAGTCCTAGAATCAATCTCCTAAGGAGTCCCAGGACTGACTGGACCTACTGTGTGCTGGGTGGTAATCTCCGAAATAACCTACAAGGCTGACTTTATCACCCAGATTAAGACTCCGTGAGAGAGAGCAACACTGTGCTGTCCACAAAGCTTATAAACTGAAAAGCTAGCATTTGCTTCCAAACCCACAACCCAAACTCCAAGTAATTCCTTTTTTCTTTTTCTCCAATTCAACCATTCTCTCAGTAACAACTCGTATTTAAAGTTCTCAGTGGGCTAATACTGGTATCATGAGTACAGATTTTAAGTATCAGTAAAGCCTACTAGGATCTTATAGCACATTCACCTCACAATTTACATCTTTCAACCAGCATGTAGATTCGCTGCTGACTTAATGGGGTTCTGCGAGGAGCCTTTATCAAGAGGCTTATTAGCACACACTGCACACAGCCGCTTAAGGTTCAGGATGCAGTCTGCCAGAGGGTTGTTTGGACCATACACATGGCTAAACCAGTACAGATAGAGTAAGGTCGTAACATCCTCTCCCCAAAGCACAACCAAAGGGACGAAATGGTCCCGGCCAACCATTCTCTGCACTCTGAACACCTACCACACTCATCTGGAAACTCAGATGCACAACTTCAAGTCCTGACCTCTTGGGTGAGATCAGCACAGCAGGGGCCTGGAGCTTTCTTCCCTGAGGCTGTTCCTGGCCCCCACCATCTGCTCATTCAGTACCATAGTTCAACCCAGGGCAGCACAACTACTGCCAAGCCCACTAGACAGGGCACACAGGCAGGAGAATGGCAATCCCACAAACAAGTGAACTTGGAAGGCCAGAGGCTCTTTGTGTCTGAGCGTGAATGCCTGTCCAGCATGAACAAGATTCCAAGGATTCACAGGAAGCTCTGGAAGGAGAGGCAGGCACTGTGTGCTAGATAAACTCTCCCCAAGCCTAGGCCCACCAGAGACCTGCATGAACCATGAGCAGCAGACAGCACAATGGTGCTGCCATGAACACATGCAAAGACGCCAGAGGGTCTTGTAAAAGTAAAGTCAAGGCAGAGATCAGAACTACAGGTAGTTCAAAAGTGTTCCTGGCCTGCACATGGATCCAGTTGAGGACAGTAAAAGCTTTAAGAAACAATCTCTGGCCAACACAAAAAAATACATAGTGTGATTTCTCAGAATCTTAGCTTTCAAAGGAAAAAAATTAGGAAACAAAACATAAGCAAATACTGAACCAGGGCTAGGGAGATAGCTCGGTAGATTAAAGTGTCTGTCTCCCAAGTCTGAAGACCTGACTTTCAATCCCAAGGACACCCTAAAGCCAACAGTAACCATGCAAGTCTATGATCCCAGCGGTCCTCAGGTAACACGGGAGGCAAGGACAAGAGCCCTGGAATCCCACAGTCAAGCTAGCATGCTGAAAACAGTACAGTACGAACAGAAAAGAAACCTGGACTCAAGCAAGGTGGATGGAAAGGCCCACCCTGTTGTCCTCTGACCCCCACACAGGTACCATGTCATGCATGTGTGCAAGTGCACACACAAGAGATCAGCAGCTGTACAATATGGGAACATAGAAACCTTTCTTCTTACCATTACTCTCTAAACAGTACAGAATAACAATTGTTTACAGAGACTTAGATTGAGCTCGGTACCGCAGGCAATCTGAGACAACTAAGGAAGCAGGAGGATATGCACGGGAACCTCACTTCCTCCAACGGGCTGGACCATCTGCAGACAGAGTCCTGAAAACAGTCTCCTTCACATACCAAGGGACAACTGAATGAGCCATGAGAGAAAATGGGGCCTGAGGAGGGATAGGGAGGAAGGATGGAAGTTGGCAAAAGGATACAAGGATATGAATTTGGAAAAGACAATTATGAGGGGATTATGAGCAGCAGGATGGGGGGAGTGAGGTAGGTGAGGGGGAGGAGATGCTACTAAAGCACTTAGAAAATACTGCAACAGCATTTTAGGTGGTGGTGGCGCACGCCTTTAATCCTAGCACTCAGGAGGCAGAGGCAGGCGGATCTCTGTGAGTTCAAGAGCAGTCTGGTCTACAGAGCGAATTCTAGGACAACCATGGCTACACAGAGAAACTTATCAAAACAAGAAAAGAAGAAGAAAATGCTGCAATAATATATAATATCTTGTATGCTAAATTTAAAGTTATTCCAAAGGAAAAGGGGAGCAAGCCATGAGATGACTCAGGAGGTCAGCACCCGTCACCACGCCTGACCAGATGAGTTCACGCCCTAGGACACACATGACGGAAGATGAGAATTGACCCCAAAAGTTGCCCTCCATATGTATGTGGTTGGTGTATGCATGCTCATGCATACACACACACACTAAATATCAAACTTTCTTAAAAATAGCCATCATAATCTAGACATCTAAAGCCAGCACGCTGAGAGCTACATCTGAACACATCACACTCAACTGCTGAAAAGCAAAGGGAACTAAGGAAATAAATATCTCGTGAAAGCCCAGCACTTCTCACAGAGAGCGAGCAAAGAGCACTGACAACACAGACAGCTGACTTCTCATCACGGACAATCGGAAGCCGGGAGCGTAGAGAGAAACACTGAAGTCCGTGAATCCGGTTCTTCTGAGGTGAAGAGGAAATAAAGGCGCTCAGAGAATGTGCAGGACAAGTCCTGGCTTCGGGAAGACCTGCTCTAAGTGGAAGGGACACAAGACAACAGCCTGAGTTCACAGAACTGTGTCAAGAAGGCCATCATGAAGACCGATACGGGCTATTAAATATTTTACCTTTTCGTCTCTTCTGTTAGGATGTGTTTAAAATCGGGTTGGAGAAAGCACTCACTTTACCCTGACCAGCTGGTGATGGAGGAGTGTCTATGTGTTACTTTCATTATTAATAAAGAAAACTGCCTTGGCCCTTTAAGAGACAGAAAATTAGGTAGGTGGAGTAGACAGAACAGAATTGTGGGAACAAGGAAGTAGAGTTGGGGAAACGCTTCAGGCAGTCACCATGGTGAGTCTCCATGCTGCTCCTCTCCGAGATGGACGCAGGTTAAGATCTCTCCTGGTAAGCCACACCTCGTGGTGCTACCCAGATTACTAAATATGGGTTAAAGGAAGATGTGAGAATTAACCAATAAGAGGCTGAAACTATGGGCCAGGCAGTGTTTAAAAGAATACAGTTTCCGTGTAATTATTTCGGGTGTAAAGCTAGCCGGCGGCCGGGTGGCAGGACGCAGCCCCGCCGCTTCACACTATAAGCTGGCTTTGTAACATGCAGGTCAAAAACACTGATGACAATGGCAGAACCCACGGGAAGAAAGGAGATTTGGGCTAAGTTTCTGTATTTTACCCAAATTTGGTTTGCATCGTTCCCAGACACTGATACATGAAGATGCACTCTAGAATAATCACAGAGACCATAAAAATGGAAATTAAGACAAGCACTAACAGAAACCAATAAAGTACAAAGTAACAGAAATAAAACAGCAAAATGACAGGTACAAACACAGCTCATGGATGTGAAGCTGACGAGCCACCATTAGCCTGTATGACGAAGCAGCTGCACAAATGGGCTGTCTACTAAGGATTTAATTTAGGCTCATACAAGCAAAAAGCTAAAGAAAAGGAAAACATACACAGTAAACCAAAAAAGAGCTATGGTAATATCAGGGAGAGTGGAGGTTAAATCCCACTGGACTTGTGGATTTGAGACACTGGGCAAAACCACGTGTCCATCAGCTCATGGATGCACAAGCAGGCTGTGTATAAAAAAATACCACTCCACAACAAAATCCTGGTGTGCATTAATATGTGGAAGAATCTCAACACATTATGTAAAATATGAGTTAAATGTATTGCGAAGATAATTTCTCATGATCCCCTTTCCAGAGAAGGCCATGTAAAGTAGGAAACAGGGCAGCCATTATCTAGGCTGGAGCTGGGGTTGAGGTCAGATTACCAATGGCTGAAGATCGCCTGGAGGGTGAGCACACATGATTGTGCCAAAGGCTGCCCATTCTTTAAACTTACTAGGCATTACTGACTATGTATATCACAGTTTACTAAAACTCAAATACACACTACACAGTAGTATGGCTGAGACAGTAACTCTACTTCCTACCTGGAGACTGGAAGAGGTAACTTCCCTGTGAAATAGTTTATCATCAAATCCATTCCTAGTGCAAAATCAAGCTCCTCCAAGATGCTGTATGAATCGAATGTAGATCATCACACATTGGACACTAGCCTATGGGAGCACAGTAGCATCCAGAAGGTGAAGCAAGGCACCCAAACCCCTTGCTATATGGTCGCACAGTGCCTGGCTGTCAGCTGAATGTCTGTCATGTTCACTGGTCGGCTAGTCGCACCAATGTTTGAACTTTCATGCTTGAACACCACAGTCTGTATGTCCTGAGCTAGCATGGGACAGAGCAGGGTGTCGGAAGCCCACACAGGGCCTTCTGGGTGATGGAAGTAAATGTGGCCATTGGCAGCCACCGTTCTTGAGGCTCACCAAGGACTCAGCTGTCAGAGAAGAAAATGCCACCGCAGCAGTTACTGATTTGCACACAGCCTTTGAACTGTGTGTCAGCACTGGCTCTACTTAGAAGCAGATACTTCAGCCTAGTCAGACAAACAGAGGTACTCATCACTGCCACCACCTCATGAAAACAGCCCTAGATGGAACGTGAGGCAAAAGACACAAGTATGTTTTAAGGAAACAATTTCAGAAACAGACAGAGCCTGGATTTGGTCAGGTGTTTTCTGACCCCTGCTCCAAATGACAGCCACTGGAGAGTGAGCCGGAGCGCTCCTCTGTGTGCACTCAGCCTTGACCGTTTCGTTCCTTGCTCATAAACAGGAGACCAAAGAAATACACCTCTGCTGTCTTGTTCATTTGCAGGAGGCTTTCCTAACGCTTTTCAAAAGATTGCCTCATTCTTTCAACTTTCCATCTTCTTCCCTAGACATCAACAAACCAGTTGGCCCTACATGGAAGGTAGAGTGGCTTTGTTTTTGTTTTAATGTCACAGTGTATAACAACAACACCTGGTTTCTAACTTCATATAGAAAGTTGAATAAACCAACCCTAGTAGAATAAAAAATACTAACTTAAAATTTTTATCTTTACCAAAAAATAGAAACTACACACATCAAATCTAAGGAGTCTTTATCCTTTGGGTCCTTGGAATTCGACTTCATTAAGAAATACACTCTAACTAAAAAAAACCAAACCCAGGATCCCAGACTGATCCCTCCACCCCGTTCTTTCTTCTTCTAAAGCTTGATGGAATTACTTTCTCTGCCAGTCTGCCTTTCCTTTCTTTAAAAATCTGTGTCAAAGCTGTTTCCTCAGTCAAGTTCCCACCAGGAAAACCTGAAGTGGCCAGCTCTGAGCAGGACATCGCGGGGCTCCAGGACTGCCGTTATGTCTGGCTTTGTCCTCGCTGTCCCTCTACATGCACATGTCCCCTGCAGCTGTGTGTTGTACTCCTACAGCTCTTCCCAGACATGCTACACTGAAAACTAGGAAGGCAGGAACTAGGTTCTATTTCACTATACCAAGAAGTAAAATAGAAAACTAATATAACCCCCCGACACTTTGATCCCCTATAACTAGTGCCACCTACAATGTGGGAGACCCCCAACAATAAACCAAATCTGCTTGTTCTAATTTCTGTGATGCATATCATACAAGAAAAAGCTTAGAATGGCAGTTACATTTCGCTTAAATATTTAATAGATTCATCTCTGAAACTCAAAATATTCTGCTGAAACCTTCATATAAATATTGTCCTTCTTACTTTTAGACAAGGCATGTCTATTTCCAACCATGTACAACTAAGCAAACCACATGCACAAACATCTTTAAGGACTGATTAGTCTTAGGCAGAGTTTGGCAATTTTCAGGACTATCTGTAATGGCAAACTCAGCCTGAAGTCACAAACAGGTCTGAAATGGATTCTTGACAGCAAAGACTTAAAAGGAAAACAGTTTATAATCCTCTAACTCTGACCTCCCGGCCACTGGTTCTGCATGCTATTCTTAACGCTTCACTCCATAGATGGAGAGCATTCATCAACCCGCCCACCAGGAAAGAGCAGCTGTCAACATCAGCCAATGTGAGGATGCCTGAGCATGTTGGAAGCCAAGGGGGTGGCTATGTAGATCCCAGCTATGTATGACACTCTGGGCAAGTGACAATTTCTCCAGCCTTCGCTTCCGTCAGCTATAAAACATGGTAATAACATACCTACTTCATGTAGCTGAAACAAGAACATATGAGAAAAGGCACTTGGCATATAGCCCTGTAATAGACCTGTTGAAAGGGTAGCTAAGCTGAACACCAGAAAACCGTTTGAACAGCCTCTTTCTTGTCACCAGCCCATGACAGCCATACTTCTTGGTATACTGAAATAATACCTAGTTTCTGCCTTCCTAGTTTCAGTGTAGCATGTCTGAGGAAAGTTGTAGAAGTACGACACACAGCTACAGAGGAACATGTGCATGTAGTAGGGGCGGCAGAGGAAAAAGGAAGCCATGGAATTTAAAAACAATTGGAGCCAAGGCACCTGGTTTGTCTGAACCATGCAAGAGTCATCACTTGAGTCTATGACTTGAGGTCATCCTGGGCAGCATGGCAACATTCCATCTCAATGCAAAAATAGAGCAAAACATTGGAAAGAACACTCCACAAAGATCACCTACAAGGAACCAGTAGGCGGCAACAAAATGGACTCATCTATCAATCACCCCCTCTGCTCATCTGTAGAAGAAGGCGGAGTGAACCAAAGATGAGCCAGGGTCTTCCCTAATCTGACGAATACTGAGACTGGGAGACTCCCTTCCAGGTTCCAGGGTGTGGATGCTTTCTCATTTACTTCTGCAATACAGCACACTCCCCTAACTCTGTGTCTAGACCACTCTTACCTGACTATTGTAGGTCAGAGGCAGCCATGTGCTGATCTGACAGTTTTCTTCAGTGCCAAATCTCAAAATCATAAGACAAGAAGGTGGAAGCACACTTCCAAACGGTACCTCCACGAAATCTGTACTCATCATTTAGTACCAGACAAATCAGGCTTCATATCAGCCCAATACGTATGCACATGTCAAGACCACAATGGTTCCCTTCACACTTAGGGACTCTACGCTGACCACACTGTAGCTCTAATCATATCTGTGAGTGCTGTGCATCCGTGAATACCTCTTCCTGTGCAGCAGCGTGGCCTCCGGCCTCACAGCACTCTCTAGAATGGAATGAATATATCATAGAACCAACTCAAGACATGGTTGAATCTTTACAGTGAGAAGAGTAAAAATTAAGGTAATATGGTGGGCAGGGAGGCTCCTGTCTTTAATCTCAGCCCTTGGGAGGAAGAGGCAGGGGAATCTTCATGAGTTCAAAATCCACCTGGTCTTCATATTGAGTTCCAGGCCAGCTAAGGCTATCTTCCAAGATAAGTCTCAATATTATTATTATTATTATTATTATTATTATATCCTGTACAACTGTACAATGTTTACAGTTGTGCAATTTCTAGACTTAGAAATCTAAGGTCAAAATCTAAGTCTAGAAATCTAAGGTCAAAAGGTCCTTCTTGAAGAACCGAGCACGCTTGTGAAATGATCCTTTGTGGACAGAAATTCTCAAGTTCAGCGAGTGATCTCTAGTGTCGGCTCTAGCTGTAATGAGGTGACGTACTGCACCTGGCATATTAATACACTTCAGAAGAGCATCCTTAATTAATATGCAGAAAAACACTGCCAAATGTTTTAAATACAGATTGAAAAGTAAATCACTTCATCTATTCATAAAATAATGAACGTAAGAACAAACGTTACCCAGACTTGTTCAAATCTTTGCATTCTCGTCGTGGGGCTCAGGAGTTGCTGTACAGGCGGAGACTTTATTCCCATTCCTTACCTCCTACTCTACAGTAATGCAAGAATGATACTTTGCCAGAATACACTGAATGCAAAGAAGATCTAAAAGAAAACCATTACTGTGGTTAATTATATTATTACATTTTATATTTTTTTCAAAAAGAAAAAAACTGGCTAATGTTGAGAAGCATTCGGAAAGCATCAAATGTCCTCTCAACATAAACTGAAAAATAATTACTTTCAAGACGACATGGCGATTTTCTATATTAAGTCCATTCCTGCATTATCCCGGGCTAATTAAATAATACCAGCCATTCATGTGCCAGCTCCTCAAAACACCAATGGCTTTTCATATGTGTCATCTAAAACTGGTTTTTAAATTATTACTTACTTCCTCTCTAGTTTCAGTCACACACGGAAAAGTATTTTAAATAAGCCAAGGGGTTGTTTTCCCTATAGGATTCCTGACCTGGCAAATCATTTGCTGTCAGCATGGAACGGCTGACCTGACATTCAAATGTGTAAAACAATGTGTAAACAGAATTCCCCATGACAGTCATTAGAATGAGACAGAGTCTACTCGTGGACTCAATAAGATAATCCTTACATTAACAAGGCAAGCTTGCATTCATGATAGAAGCTTTTAGAAAAAAAAACAAAACACTGCTGGAGCAGGCCCATGAACTGACAGCAAGTGAAATATTCTCATTGGCAAGATAACCCTGAAAAGCAGGTTGGGTTTCTCTTCCTACACTGGAGTGGAACAGGGGACAGAAATGGCACTGCAATCCCATGTGAAGAGTCACACTGAGATATTTTATAATAATAAAATCGGAGACCTTTCATTTCCTGATATTGAATGGAAACTAATGTTGTTTAACCTCTTAACATTAAAAAAAATACAAAACAAAACAAAAAAAACACAAGAACAGAGTGAGTTCAAGTAGGAAAACAGATGGGGTGTACTGAACGTCCTCTCCCAGGTGGCAATTGCCCTGGATGCCCTCTTCTGGATCCAGAATGACCTTCCCGTGAGTGCAGACAAGAGGCCTGTGTAGCACCAAGTGCAATCAATAAAGGGTTCTTTGTGGGCACTCCTGTCCTCCGCTTGTGAAACACATGCAACCCAGAGGCTTGACGTAAGCCAGTTCTAGGAGGTGGCTTCTGTTTCAAGAGCTTACCCTGTACCAGGCATGTGACGAACACTGTTGTAGCCAGCCCTGAGGTCTAGTTTACCCATTAGCTGTGCTTTACAGACAGGAAAACAACTTGCACAAGACCACACAGCTTGGGGTCATAGCAAGAAGTCCAACTCTCTGCCTTTACCACCAATCATAAATAGAGTACAACCATCATCAGAGAAACTTCCTCTTTCAGCATATGGGAGCTAACACACAGACCCACAACTGGACAATGTGCAAAGAGCAAAAGACCTTTGAACACTGATTCCTGAATGGGATGTCTCCATCCACCCCCCCCCCCGGGGGGGCTCAGGGAATTATTTAGGGGAGGTGGAGAGATTGTAAGAGCTATGGGACTAAAAGACACTAAAGAAACAGTGTCCTCCAGATACAACAGGATTGGTGCACATATGAACTCAGAGACTGTGGCAGTGTGCACAGGGCCCTCACAGATCTAAGCCAGATGGGGTCCTAGTGCTGAGGGGGGAAGCAGATACAAGCCTCCATCCCTAACCCCAAAGATTTTTTCCAATGGAGTCTCGCTGGGCATACAAACCACACTTAAGGACAGGCCCCGTATGCCCAGCGGTAGATGGCCAACACACGTCAAGATGGCCAGGATCTCAGGAGCCCTAAATGCTGTCTGGCAGAGTTTAATGAAGCATATTTGCAGAGAGTGAAAAGGGGTCACTCTATGAGGTGTTCAGAGTCAAACACATGCAACCAATTAAGGTGAAAAACAGCCACACCAAATTCGCAAAATATCATTTTCAAAACAAAAAAGGCTAATATCTCATATTTCCCACATTGACTTCCAATCTTAAAGGCGAGGTTTTGAAACCTTAGACTCAGATACAACAAAAATGGGTAGCAGTGCTTCCACAGCTCTGAAACATATAGTGGCTAGCACAGTGCAAAACAGCCCTGTGTCTGAAAGAACGGGCACAGATCATTGCATGAATTACCAGTTCCTCAAGCCTCGGTACCTAAGAGGTCACGGGAAAAAAACAGGAAGGTGACAAGGATGGCCCTCCATCCTCAGAGTATGGACTGTGAGCCAGATGGCTCCGCTTCACTGTCATCTTGCTAGGACCACACGCGGGATCTCGGGTCTTGACATCTGCTACACCAACCACTGTCTATTCTTCTGCCTAGCTTGGTCCATAGAGCACAAGGCTGGAAGAGACCCTCTCCAGGGTGCCAAGGACAGCGCTCTGAACTGCTCCTCTCAACATGTTCTTTTCTATGCTCTTCCACAGTTCTCCATCACCACACAGAGCACAGCCACGGTTAGAATGCTATGACCACATATAATGTGCACTTCGGAAAGGGCAAAAACAAAGATCCTACCAGGGTTATATGACAAGAATGTGGGAACTGAATCCTGTATAACTCAGCCTCATGTGTACTTCAAACCTACTTTCTGCCTTTGCCAAATCAAGACTTCTCAGATTTGCCTACTAAAGCATTTCTGAGAGCAAAATTGTATAAAGTCTGCCCCTTTGGGAAGCACAGCCCACACAGGCCTAATAGTAAGAGCCAAGCAATGCTGTTTCAGAACAATCCAGTCCTTAAAATACTCCTTTCTCTGCCTAAAAAATAATTTTGGTAGCTTCTTTCATCATCTTATTTCCAATTTCAAACTTTTCCCAGGGACAGAAACACACACACACACACATGCACACATGCACGCGCGCACACACACACACACACACACACACAAACACGTGTGCACCCATAAATAGGAAAGCTGTGAGAACTCTGCACTCTCTATGACCTGCCTCTCTGGACTCAGCTTTCCCAGCAGAACTATAAGTTTCACCCTCAGGCAGGCCCTGCCCAATGAGCAGAAAGGGCTCGTACTCCTGCCCTCAGGAAGCAGACCCTGCAGAGGGCCCTTGTCCCTGGCCTCTGCGCCAACTGTAATTCCAGTCTACCTTTTACTACACAGTCCAAGTTAAGCAACCATCTATTGTGATGGGCCAGGACCCAACATTTCAAGTCCTCTTCAAACAGTGAAAAATATCCTAATTTCAGAAAAGATGCAAGTTTCTTATTTTCATTTATTCTATATTTGAATAGTACAGAAGGTATACTTTTAATATTTATGAGCCAATGAATATTTCAGATTGATCATACACAGACACACCTTGACTGAAAACAGCCTAAGTTGAAAATGTGTTTGGAAAACACAAAAATCAAAAGAAAAAGTTATGAGACTTCATTAAAAGGAGGGAGGGTTGACAGGGTAAGAGGGGGTAGGATGGGTGGGAGGTGTGTGATTAGATTGCATTATATAAATGTGAAACCATCAAAGAACAACTTTAATTTAAAAATGAGTTTAAAGGGATATAGCTCAGTGTTAGACCACTGCCTAACATGTACAAGGTTCTACATTCAGCCCTCAGTACAGAAAAGAAAAAGACAGAGAAAGTACATTTACTCCACTGACTAATGATCGCTTTCCCTCAGTAGTGCCGTGCATTCCAGGGTCCACTGTGTCCTTCCTAATCACAAACTGACTAACTGCTGAGACTCACTGCCACTGCCCAGCAGCAAGCTATCATAGTAGCATCCTATGAAAATATGAAAATATGAAAATAACCGAGAACTAACATTCTCTACTGACAATAGACGGGTTTCTTTCATTGGCTGAGATGGCGACATACTAAGTTGCCCAGACTAACTTTGAATTCCTGGCCTCAGGAATCCTTGGGCATCAGCTTCCTGAGTTAGCTGCAACTACAGGTACAGGTTACAGGTAGTTACAGGTGAAAGTCACGGTCACCAGTCCCAGCTAGAGAGGGCATCTACCGAACGTGGATTACTTTACACAATTGTAAAGCTAAGAAGTCATAAATTAATCCTTAAGTCTAGGATTCATTAACAAATTTCTGAACTCCATTAGCTAGCAAAGGCCACGATTAATCTATCTGCTGCCTTCACACAAACTGGAACATGGCTCTCGAAACAGATAAAAACCTAAAGGCAGGCCTCCAAATGCCCACCTTGGCAAGCATCACTACCCCGAGGGCCTTGCCTGCAGCTGTAAACAAGATAAAGTCCACTCTTCGAAGAGTTCAGATTCTGAGAGTGAAGCACCCATTTTCAAGTTCCATGGTTTCTCTGTGATGCCCAAATGTTACATTCAATTTGCTCATCTAAATCCCCACCTCACTAAACACTGTACTAACTCGTCAGTTCTAACACGAGTCTAGGGGAGTTAGCAACTCTGTGTTGCCAGCACAGAGTTCTGGAGCATTTTTGGACAGGAAACAAGCACTGTTTCAAGATTCAAGTAGTTCAGAATATTGATCATATGTCCAAATATCACCTTATGATGACTGGCCAAGTATGTTTCTGCTGAGAACACTTTCAATTAACTGTCTAACTGTTAAGACATCTCTGACTTTGAAGGTGTGTGCTTTACAGTCCGTTTCTTATTACAGAGCTAAAGATTATCTGTCACCCAACTGCACAGCAAAAAACATCATAACTGTGAGGACACTGGTCCTGGGAACCTGCAACATAGCAGACATGCAGAAGCAGATCCTACAGAGTAAAGAATAACACAATGCTACTGGCCTGTGTACTTATTACACTATCCTCCTTGTCATTACCATTGGGTTTAGACCTTCTACACATACAGAGAGAGAGAGAGAGAGAGAGAGAGAGAGAGAGAGAGAGAGAGAGAGAGAGAGAGAGAGAGAGAGAGAGAGAGAGAGAGAGAGAGCACTCGCGCGCTCTCTGTAGAGTGGCCTCAGGCAAGATCTAAGAAGGGATCCTGAAGAGAGTGCTGTCATCACAGGAGGTGACAGCTCCCAGCTCCTAGAAAATCAGCTCTGTGTAAAGATCCCTGAAAACCTCCCATGAGGACAAGGTAGAGCTCACTGAAGTTTTCTGTTTGCATTTTTGTTTGTTTGTTTTTTACTTTTTTTTTAGAACTTTTTGTTCTGATTTTCTGAGACAGGATTTCTCTGTGTTAACAGCTCTGGCCAATCTCTGCCTCCCCAGTGCTGGGATTAAGGTGTGTGCCACCATCAGGCATGTGCCTTGCCTTCAGTTTTTAGCAAACAAACAAACAAATAAACAAACAAATAAATAATAAAATTAAAAGCAAAGAACCATAGAAAACTGAAAGAATAAGAGTACAAAGACAAAATATTTTTGGACAATTGTAAAATGCATTTCTATTTTATGCTAATTTTAATTACAGGAGCCAAAGTCAAGCTTTCTTTTCATTTATAAGATTAAAAGGTAACCTTGGTATGTTAATGTTATTATTGAATAAAAAACATTTTTTTTTTTTTTTTTGGTTTTTCAAGACAGGGTTTCCCTGTAGTTTCTAGAGCCTGTCCTGGAGCTAGCTCTTGTAGACCAGGCTGGCCTTAAACTCAGAGATCCGCCTGCCTCTGCCTCCCGAGTGCTGGGATTAAAGGCGTGCGCCACCACCACCCGGCTAATAAAAAACATTTTTAAACACAGCCTGACTGCACAGTATTCACGAAGTCTACCTTGGTACCCATGCCCCAGGCCACCAGGGTCACTCATCACACTCTTTTCACGCAAGGCAGCTTCCAGGCCTGCAGCCTGCAGCCTGTAGCCTCCACGCACAACAAGGGGCTTGGACAAATGCAGCATTTTTACCTTTTATGCTGTACTTTTTACTGTTTTTTTAGATATACAAATACCACTGTGTTACAACTCTCTCAGCTCAGATTCTTAAATTGTGGGTCACTTGCTTAATTCTTAAAAACCGAAAGTGGGGGTTGAAAAAAAACTTTGATAACAGTGAAAGATTTCTAAATGAGCACAGACCAAAAATTAATTGAAAACCAAATGCATGATGAATGCAAAATCGAGGAGGGGGAGCAGTGCTCATGGATCCTGCAGTATGGACTTGCTGCAGCCTTGGCTCTGGATACAGAACAAGTGAACTTCATACCAAACCGGCCATCACATGCTCAAGGAAGCCTGCCTGAAATACCTCGGCTCAGATTCCAAACAATTATATGTTATAAATTGCCCTGTTAAACTGTCCACAGTTTCCTGCTCCTCTGGAAACATGCAACAACTTAACATTTTCCAACCACAGCATGTATGTATCAAATTTGGGTTGCACATTGTGTGGTATTGCTAGTGTTAAGATTTTTGATTTTAAAAATTGCTGTTACAGTTTCTGACTTGAGTTTTCTACAGATGGATGGATGGATGGATGGATGGATGGGTGGGTGGGTGGGTGGGTGGGTGAGTGGCTGGGTGGGTGGGTAGATAGGAAGAAGGTTTGGGGTTAGGACAGAATTTCCAGGTTCTGAAATGGCCCGAACCATACTTCTGCCATTTGACACCACGCACTGTGTAAACCAGTGTTCTCAGCATCACCTCAGAGCACCGATCAATTGAAAACCCTACAGCTGCTCCACTTCCTACAGCATCAAAGGGTCATCTGAGACCTATTTCTTTTGCGTAAAAACAAACAGGCACAACAAATTTAGCACACAAATCTTTTTATCATTAGTGACAAAATTAATGAATAATTATTTTTTAAACTTTTATGATTTGGGCCTAGAAAGGTGGCTTGACAGTTAAGAGCACTTGCTAATTTTGCAAAGGATGGGAGTTCCGTTGCCATCCTTTGTGGCACTGGATAACCACAACTGCCTGGAATTCCAGGGGTCCTGACACCCTCTTCTGGCCTCTGAGGTAACTGCACACACGTGCATATATAAACATATAAAATATTTTTTAATTATGACCGCTAACAAAAGCTTGCTTCATATATCTATTTTATATTTTATATTCTTATATAACCAAGAGTCTGTAAAACTTTCTTCAGTGAGAAGCAGATATGAATGAAGAATTTTAATCAGCCCTTGCCTTATACAGACAATATATGCGCACATGTTTGCAGCTACAAGCAATACCTTAAGCAACATCTGTACAATGTTAAGTGTCTCACCTTCTGCCTCTCCTGAGACTGGATCTCTTGGTTTTTAGGTATACCACGCTGACTGGCCCACAAACTTATGAGCATTCTGTTTCCACCTCCCATTTTGCCACAGACTGGGATACAGGCCTAAGCTACTGCCTCTCGTCTTAGATGGATTCTAGATATCTGAACTCAGGTCCTCCTAGTAGCACTGCAAGCATTTTACCAGCTGAGCCATCGTACAAGTCCAATTCTGCTGAATTCTTATAGAGTGTAGTCAAATAGAAAAGATAACTGCTATTTCCAGTGAATGAAACACATCAAAGCAAAACAAATCATTTCAGATACAGTAAAATGTTTTTTCTTTCCCGATACTAAATATCTTTACCTTAAGAGAAAACATTTACCTTCTAGTGTTTGTATGAAATATGTTGAATATGTATCCTTTGTTTTGTTTTGTTTGGTGCTGGGAATAGAACCCAGGGCCTCAAATGGGTTAAACCCATATCCTAGCCCCAAGCTAGACCCCTACCCTTACACACAAATATTAGCAAGATGCTTCTTTGTTAAAAATAAGTCAGTTTGTTCTGGCTTCTGCAAATAATGTACTGTATAAGTGTTAATTCCAACTTTCTTCACCTCTTCATCCTGATACAACTTACAGAACTAAATCTCTGATCGATAAACATGGAATTCAGTGAGAAAGCTCACTGATAGAGCACCTGCCTAGCAAGCTTGAAGACAGCGTTCAATCTCCCAGAGATACAAAAGGATAGAGGATTTTTTATAATGAAGATAAAAGTGATTCAATTATCAGAACATATCAACCATCCATTTCAGATTCCATAGTTCCTGCTCAGAAATGGCAAATCTCAAACTAGAACAGGTCACTGGAGAACTCTAATTCTGTGGAATTCATTCATTCAGCATGTAAGAGACAGCTACTACATAAGACGAGGGGAATGAAGCAAAATGGAGCTGGCTGGGAAGCAGGCTCAGAGTCTAAGGAACCCTGAACACAGAGCCTTACCTCGGAGATTTCTGGGATGAATCTGCTTTGTTCGAGGCATTTTCTTAGATTGAAGAGCTCTTTTTTCTTCTTAGAAATTGTAGGAAGATCAGGTTACAAAAGGCTGGCTCCATGTACTTGTCCAACATCAGTTAATCCACGTGCTGTAAAGAAAAAGATAAAAGCAGTAAATCCCACTACCTTTAAAAGAAAAGGAAACTTCAAAAGTTAGGGTTTAGAGCAGTGCTGACCTAACCACAAGAAAAAGTAACCTTTGCGAACATTATGTGCTGTTAACTAAGCCTGGGACAGGTTATCATACCACTCCCCAGGTCCTCCTGTTGACTACCCAAGAGGGAAAGAAGTCACTAGACATAAACTAGACAAGAGTGAAAATATTCACTTAGGACAGCATTGCTGGAATTACAACGATAAAGTTAGTATAAGGTGACAAAGAGTCAGGATATAGTCCATATGCCCATTCTAAGGGAAGCCCAATGCTCTGGTCTTGTCTCTTTCGTTGACTCAGCTAACATGCACAGTTGCTATGGTGGCTGTTCCCCAGTGATGGCAACACCTTCATTCCAGGCTCACTGGCAGGACTACACATGCCTGTGATCAGCAGCTGCATGCTGACCTTTGAGTAGACCACAGACATGCCTCGCATCCATGCTGGCACACTCGGTTATCAAAGAAAGATCTTCCAGAGCATTCTGTCCCCTCTAGCACAGGTCAGGTACTGTTCCAGTTGGTGTAGGTTACTAAAGGGTTGCAATTCCAGTAACACAATATGATCACGTTGCCTTAGCAAAAAAACAGTCCTTTGTTGTTTTAAGTCTCCGCTTCCTGGGAATTACTTGTTACTGTAGCATAACTTCGTCTGTCCTGACTGTGCCTTTTCAAAAGCAATCTGAAATTTATCATGCCAATACATAATTATCCAACAGGCAGGTCCAATCTACAGTCCATGGGCAGTAGCTAAGTTTGACTGCTGATCTCTATGAATTCCACCCAATACAAAATGACAAACCTACTTAGAACATTACAATATTTCTTTTGTCCTTTGTGTGTGTGTAACTCTGTTGCAAGGTTCTTGAGCCATGACATTATGTTGCAATGTCAAAAGGCTGAATGCGCCTGAAACCTAACCACCCATATGCCCAAACCAGCTACCCGAGTTCTCTTCTCTTCCATTAGATTCTTTCTCAACAATCTGTTAAAATTTTAGCTTTAACTTCCTGCAACAACGCTGATAAGCAAAGCCCATTATGTTGGCACTAGAGGTGAAACAAAGTTTAATTACTAAGCAAACAGAAAGAATAGACTAAGGATGCTTTGTTTAAAAGCTCTCGTATCTATTACTACACACAGCACAAGAGAACATTTAGTGGGCAGTAGGGTACTAGTTTTACTGTAGAATTTCTACTATCACCTAATTTAATCCTAACAACTGGGACAGCAGCTCTAATTCATCCGTTTTATATTTAAAACAAAATCGTTTTGGGAGAGGTTATGAAATCTGCCTCAGATCAGTAACTATGGAATGTGGCCCCACATGACCCCGTGCCCATTTCCTCAGAGAAGATAACACTTACCTACTCTAGACACCCCTCTCCCAAAGGGATGCGTGACACAGCAAATCATTGTGAGGACATACTTTGGAATCAAACCAGACTGGGTTCTCGACCAGGCTTTACCCCATAATGTGTCGCCTTGTTCAAGGTACTTAAGCTCTCTGAAAAGATCAGATTCCCCAGGCTGTAAAACCAGGAAATATTCTCCACCTCAGAAGGGTTGTTATAAGGACTAAGCTAAACAATGTAGAAGCTTTGCCTGCCTCACGAAAACGCTGAAATATTAATTCCCGGGAAAAAAACGCCTCAAAGGGAAAGAATGTGTCTAATATCCCAGAATAAGGTCTGAGAAGTGTATCCTTTCACTTCAGCTAAAATGCATAAGGAAAAGGCGGCTACAATTAACCTGCTTGCGGCTGTAGCCCTAACAGGGCTATTAGTCGGCTCAGGCACAGCGCAAACTGTTCACAACCCAATGCAGGAGGAAGAATACGAAACACGGTGGTCAACGACGGATGGTGCCTCTCGCAGCACCAGCTAATGACCTACACAAGATAGTGCTCCTCAAGGAGGTTCCGACTGCACGGAGAATTTAAAGATAAAGCCTACGGATGCTCCCTTCCTTATTAAAACTAATGCTTCTAAGCGGTCACAATATTAGGAAGTTTTCAAAGCGTAAACTCTGATTGTAAGCCGATCACGTGACCCTCATTGGCTTTCCCCCAAGCACAAATGTAGAATATGCAAATTCCCAACCTGTAACAGCTTTGGGCGACCCGGTTTTGCAGCCTCCACCCCCTGTCCCTAGCTGTCCAGCCCACGTTTAAATCCGAGGTGGAGAAGTGGTTATTATCAAAGACGACAGCAGCGTAGCGACAAGGAGGAGTGAGCAACCATTCTTTCGAGAAAGAAATATATACTACAAGGTGCAAAAACAGGACACGATCAAAAAGCGTAAAGACAGTAGCAAGGAGAAAAAACATGAATGAATGTGGAGGGCGGAGCCTGGGAAAACCCCTCTGCAACGCTGCACTGAACAAAGCGCTTCGCATGCCAGAAGGAGGGGGGAATGGAAGTGCCAGCTCCGGAAGGAGCCTGGAGTGGATGCGGAGAGCCGGAGGAGGAGGACAGAGCAGGCGAGCGCGGCAGCCTTGAGACTCCTCCTCGCCAGCCTCGACACCGCCGCCCCCTCCCCTCTCTAGCCGCAACTCCTGCTGGAGCCCGACCCCGCGGCGAGCCCCAGCAGCCCCGCGCCCCTGCCCACCGCCCCCGATCCACCGGCGGCGGGCGCGCGCCCTACCCGGAGAGAAACTACCCAGGTGGCCCGGAGTAAACAGGCACTCCGGGCAAAGAACGAAAGGGAAAGCGAGCCACAAAGCCGGGAGGTGCGGAAGCCGCGGCCTGGTCTCCCGCAGCCCCGCCGAGTCCTCCTGCAAGAAGCGGCGGTGGCGATTAGGGAGACCGGCCCTCCGTACCTGCTGGGCTCGCAGGACCACAGCTCCCGCCGCCCGTGCGGCAAGGACCCGCTGAAGTGGCAAGCGGCTCCCGCACGCAGCATCCCCTCCGCAAGGTCGGCGCCGGCACACGCGCACACACTCACACGCATACCCGCGCGCCCGCCCGCCCGCCCGCCAGGGGGAGGTGGTCCCGGCCCCCGCCCCCCGCGCTGCGCTCTCCCGGGTGCAGCGCCCCCACCACCGCGCCCGACCCGCACCCCGCCCGCACCCGTCGGGAACTGCGCTGCACTTGACAACCGGGACACAAGCAAAACCTCCTCCCGCGGCCCCGTCCCTGCCGCGCCCGGTCCAGCAGCGGACCGGCACCGAGGCGCGAGCAGGGCGCGGGAGGGACCGGGTGGGACCCGGCGGGAGAGCGGCCGGCCTTTACCTCTCCTGGGTGTCCGTGAGGACGGCTGGCAGCTCGAGGGCGACCAGGGCGAAGGTCGGCGGCTTCCCCCGCGCGTGGGCGGGGCGGCAGGGGATCCCCGGGGGCGGCGGCGGGGCGGGGGCTGCGGCGGGAGGGCGGGCTCGCGTGAAGCCGGCCCGGGGCCCCTGCCGCCCCGCCCGCCCGCCCGCCGCCGCAGGCCCCGCCGCGGGGACCCAGGACGCGGGAGGAGGCGCGGCCCGAGGGGCGGGGCGGGGCGGGGCGGTGGAGGAGGCGGGGCTCCGTGGCCGGGGAAAGCCCGGCCGGGCCGCAGTCGGGGGCGGTTGGCCCGGGAGGAGGGGCGGGGCCGGGCGGCGCCCGATTCTCTTTACCGTCTTTTGACTTTCTAGAGCAGGATGTGGGCCGGCCCGGTGACGTCATGGTGTCTCCCAGCCCCGCCCCTCGCCCTGGCCCTTGTCGGGAGGAGGAGGACCCGGGAGGGAAGGAGGGAGGGAGGGAGGGGGGACCCCAAGGGGGTTTCCTCAGCTCCACGTAAAGGGAAAGGAAAATCATTGTGAAACTTTAAACTCATTAACTTTGAAAAATAACTTTTAAAAAAAAGAGAGATGGGGGCGGGGTGTTGATTTGGAGGGTCGGAGGGGGGACGTGTTATTAAGCCCTGAACTGAAACCACTATTTTGGTGGCGGATGTTCTATTAAAAGACCGAGGAAAGCCAAGGTTATTCCGGAGAGAGCCGGTGCTTCCCAGAGCCCAAGCACGGAGCGCAGTTAACCCCTCCTTGCCTGCCTGACAGCTGGGGACTAACCCGCTAGGGAACTTTGGGGGCAGAGGGGGGGGGGGGGCGGGGCGGAGCCACTCAGCAGGCTTCTGGAACTCTGGGGGAGTGAAAGGGAAGACAGACTAATTTATTACAAACCAGAGTTTGACCCCCGGCTGCTAGAAAGCGTTAGAGAAAGGGGACTGGAAACTTCTGGAAATATCAGGAGAGCTGAGTCTGGGGAAGGAAGCAGGTTTTCAAGGTTAGACATAAGGGTTGGTAGCAGTTTGAATTTAAAGGTTCCACACAGCCGCTAAAAAGCCGGCAGAAGTGACTGATTTAACGGGCCACCTCAAAGTTGGAAAGAAAAACGTGTAAAAAAAAAAAAGATGCAAAACAAAAATATTCATTGCTAAACGACCATACGCCTACTAACAGCTGACCATCTGTGCAAACTTGTTTTGTTCCCTTGGGCTTTCGTAAAGATGTCTAGGCCGTTCCTGCTAACGGTTGACCCCTAAAATCCCCTGAGGAAGTCCTACCTCTAACTCATTTGAGCTAAGAAAAGCTCAAAGCCCCAGAATGGAAATGATTAAAAATGGAATACTCAGTAATGGCAAGCTTAGAGCCAAAAATAATGTTTTGCAAAGGGGAAAATATGCCTACGAAAAAGTAAATTTGGTCATAAAGCAAAGATCATGCAACTAGAAAGTTCAGATGGTGGGTAACATCCTGTTAGCCCTACAATGAAATAGTGCCATTTTAATATTTCACTGGGCTAGCATCTATTTTATTAAATGAAACACCCAACGGGTCGGATTCACAAAACGCAAAATGTAGCGCCCCTCCCCCAGTTGTGCTGTTTGAATCTAAAGCCACACATACAGGCAGATGTGAACTAATGTGTTAGGGTAAAGACGCATTCTTTATAAGTCGAGTTTGTGTTGCTAGGAACGGAAAAACAAAAGCTAAGTGCCAGGGTGCGATTTTGACTCAATAGTTACTGAACACAACTGACATATACCCACGGACCCAGTGTCTTCAGAATATAGCAACGCTCTGAACGTTTGAACAAACTGCATATCTGATTCTGAACTGTCGTTTCACTATATTTTCTTGATCATCAAACAGGTATTAAAACTTGTCTCTGAGACAGATAATACAGAACACTTTCCTGCTAAGTTTTCTGAATTTTCTAAACACGTTTTCTTTCATGCCAGAATGCAGGGGAAATGCAGCTATGTTATAATAAATAGCTTGTTACAGCTTGTTTTGTAAATAATAGGTCCTCGGAATATTGCAAATAAATGGAATTGGATGTGTGAACCCGACTAGCCTGTGAGTGGTAAACTTCAGCTTGAACTGTCAAAAATCCTGGAACAAGGGAGATCCGGATGACCGTTCTAGATCAGGAGAGACAGAGAGGTTCCTAGGGGCCCCTCTGTCTCTACCCAGCGGGCCATGTAAATGTTTATGTTGCTCCCCTTGGGAAAAGTGGGGTCCTGTGGGGACTCTGACCATATTTCTCCGGCTGAACAGTTCAGGGAGATCCCCGTCAATGCTGCGCTGCGCCCGCTCCTTCCCAACCAGGGTTCCCACGCGGCCACCCGGTGCTGCCTGGCTCGGGCTCCCCCTTGGCGCGGCCCCGCGGCTCCGGCCCTCCGCCCCGTGCGGCCACCAGCGCCACCGCCACGCGGAGATCCCGGAGGTTCCTCCCGCTGGCCCTGGGTCACGCCGCCAGTCCCTCCCCTCCACCCTGCACTCTGGGCTTTCCCGTCCACCAACGAGTCCTCTCCCCTCCCCCTCGCCTCCCACTCCAGGCGACCCAACTACAAACCCTTCCCCGCAAGCTCCACAGCAACTGTCCCCTACAACCCAGCTCTTCCCAAGCCAAGCAGACAAAAGAACCGAGGGAAGAAAACTTACCGAACTGCAGGGTAAAAAGTCTGCTCCCAAGCTTCCTGGGTTCAACTTTTCATTTTAAAAACAACAAAAGCAGAAACCAAAAGCCTCCTAGGTTGGAAGTGGGCGTGAGAGGAAACGCTGGGGGAGGCGCTTGGTTCCCTCGCTGCGCTGCCCCCCCACCCCCCTTTTCTGGCCCCTGCTTGTAGCTTTGATGTTATCTGGTGAACCGCCTACGTGGGTTATACCTTGAGCTCAGCGCCTGGTGACAGCCAGATATTCTCCACTGTGGGTGCAGCTAGCAGCCAGCGCAGCAGGTGGCCAGAGGACGGAATCCCCGGCTCTAACCCAGGCTAGGAAAGGACCTCGGCTGACTCCCTTCCTCACCTGAGCTGAAGAAGGCTCTCCCAGCTAGTGATCCTGGTCTCGGAACAGTGCTGCTTTTTCTGCTCGAATCAGAGGAGGAGGTCTCCCAGATTACATTCTTTTTCCTTCCACTCACAGTACAAACTTGTAATGAGATCGTCTGGATGTTTCTCTAAGCTCTGTTCAGTTTTTAGAGCTCAGCTTTGGAAGCGGATATTATTTTCTCTCTGAGATATTCCTGCAGCCTTGAAGAGACAAGAATACAACTCCCAAGATGAGAAACTATAATAATACACTACCGATTCCCCTATGGGTCAAAATACCTGCTCGCCCTCCCCCTTCTGTTGTGAAAAGATTGTAACTCCTGGTTTTGTTTTATTTATCTGCACCCTAGCTCAACCTGGATATATAATTTATTTGAAGTTTCCAGTCTCAGTCATCACTGAGGAAAGATGATTTGAAAATCAGAAACAGAGGGGGCTAGTAATAAAGAAAAGGCGCTGCCTCTTGTTCATCCTCCCTGGCTCATGCCCTTTATGACAGCACGGGCCGTGTTTAGGCCTTGCCCTCTGGGAGTTTACAAATTAATGGAGACAGCACAAACACATGGAAAAATACCTGGAGGGAGAAAAGATAGAAGCCACAGCTTATAAACAGCGCCAATTAAAGTTACACAGGGTTATTTATATGACTGCTGAGCGATCTTTGGGTGGAGGAAGGTCTATTGGAAAACAGTTCCAGGAGAGGGTGAATCCTCAGTAGAGTTTTGAGGGAAAGTTCAAGATGTGCTAGTAAGATAAGCACAGTTCTCAAGCCCAGAGAAGCCAGGGTTAGGTGAGGAGAGAACGGTGAGGGGTTACTTCCCTTCTGTAGTAGAGAGTCCTGGCAACTGAGGAATGACTGACACCCAAATTAGGACACTCTTGAGAGGGGGAGGGAAGCATCTTCCAGATGGGAGCCGCCATGCTCCTGGGCTGTCCGGGTAGGCTCTTCTAATTGCTGTGAGGTAGTGAGAATGAACTGGCAGCAGGCAGTTCGAGGAGAGCCAACCCATTCATCGTTTGGAAGGAATTAAGACATGATACCGCAAGCAGTTGGTAGCCGTTTGGAGACATCTGGACGGAGAATGGTCTTTTTAAGCAAAGTTGTTGTGGCTGATGGATTTGGGATGGATATGGGAGCTGGGGACAAAGACTACAGCAATTGTCATCCTAACTGCAGTCTTGAGAGCGGGAGGGGTGGTGGCCCCCTTCATTTCCCCACTTCTCCTTCATTCTAAAATGTTAAAGTAACCTTCCAGGAGTCATGAAGTTAGTGCGTGGTATATTCATGACTGGGAGCCAGAGAACATTCAGATGGTTAAAGCCATCACGGCTGTATTTTATGGGAAATGGACTATAATAACTTTATAATATTCTGCATCTGCAGAGCAGAAAAGAAGTCCTTGTTTAGAAATCTACAGCTATTCAGGTTTTGAGAAATTGGTGCATGATGTCATAAAAGCGTAGCTGTTGGGATCTTTGAGGCTGGATGGGGGGAAGGGAAAATGTGTTTGGGTTTGAACACATCTAATTTTGAGAGGGCTAATGTCCCCCGCATTTGTTTGCGTCACACTGCTGGCTCCATTGGAAAGTGCCTAGTTTAATGTTAAGTATGATTGTTTCATGAATATTATTTGATGCACTATCTGTTAAACAGGCTGGAAGAAGGGTAGTTGTGATTGACAGATATACTATGTGCAGTTCTCAAAATTCCCTGTAAACTGAGTCCTGGAGAAACATGAGGAACAGTTGAACAGCATTCTACATAACCAATCCCTACTGACCTGTGATCTCATTATGTAGCAATAAGTAGAACACTGTATCAGTCGGCTCTGGCTGATGTAACAAACTATCATAGACTGGAGATCTTAGGCAGTATGCATTTATCCCCTCCGCATTCTGGAGGGTGGAAGTCCAAGGTGAAGTTTGTAGCAGATTCCTTTCAATTGCTATCTGTCTTCCAGGTCTGCAGATGGCTGCCTGCTTGGTTGAGTCTTCATGTGGCCTCTCTGGGTGTGGTTTGTATGCATGGAAGAGGAAGGGAAGAAAAGGTGACAGCCCTGGTTACTCTCCCTATAAGGACACTTCAGTAGATGGAAGATGAGACACCACCCCCCACAGGCTCATGAGTCTAAGTAGTAGTCTCCAACTGGTGGCTCTGTTTGGGGAGCATGTGGAACCCTTAGGAGGTAAAGTCTTGCTGGTGGAAGTGAGTGACTAAGAGTAGCCTAAGGTTTTCATAACTGGCCCTGCTACCTACCTTCTATTGGCTTCTTTTCTGAGAGCAGTAAGATGGCAAGGGGTCTTGGCTGCACATTGCCACTAGCACAGCTTCACTGCCTTCCCCTCTGAGATGGACCACACCCTTAAACTATGTGCTAAAGTAACTCTGATCCCATGGGATGAGTGCTTGCATCTATGATATCATTTTAACTCCAATTGCTTATAAAGTCCCCATTTCCATATACAGTCTCCCCGGGCAGCAGCTTTCCTGAACGATGGGACTGGAAGACACAATCAGCCCTGTGGCTTGCAAGAGTTTTGTTTTGAGGTTCTTTTGTTTCGTCTGAGACAGTGTCTCACTATGTAGCCCAGGCTGGCCTAGAGCTCACAGAGATCCTCGGGCCTCTGTCCCAGTGCTGGGATTAAAGATTGTTTAATCTTTAGGCCACGATGAGTTTCTCCTTTTTTTTAAGGGATCCTGAACAGTAGAGTTTGTGCCAACCTAGAAAGGGGGTGCTGCCTGCTTTCAAAAAGATCAGGACTTTCTTCTAGACTTCTGCTACTGGGAAAAATTACTACTAAGAACTCTTTTTGTTGGTTGGTTGTTTTGAGATAGGTTCTCCCTAAGTAGTTTTGGCTGTCCTGGGACTCCATAGGGAAACCAGGATGGCCTCAGATTCACAGAGATCCTCCTGTTTCTGCCTTCTGAGTGTTGGGATTAAAGGCGTGTGCCACCACACTAGGTTTACTCTTAAAATAGTGCTGTGTACTCTATACCTTAACATTCTTCAGAAAGGGTATCAACCCTCTCATGGAAAGCCCTCTTTGTACACAGGTACAATGGTAAATAAATCTTTTTTGGGGGGTTGCCAAATGACCAAGGGGATCTCGTTTCCCTGAATACATGTAAATTAAACATCATCCTATCTAATGGCTACCTATCTCCTCCCATATACAAACTCTGTCTTATCACGCCATTAACTTTTTTTGTAATATCTAACATACTAGAATTATCTAATTGGTTTTCATGTATATTATTTCTCAACTCTTGAATACAGGGGCCTAAATGGGATGTAGGCATGCACAACTTCAATCCCATAGCTCCAGAGGCACAAGCAGGCAAATCTTTGTGAGTCGGGGGCTAACCTGGTCTACGGAGCTAGTTCCAGGTAAGGCAGGGCTACCCAGAGAACCCTGTCGCAAAGAAACAAAACTAGAATACAGGGGTTGGAATGAGTGGAGCTGCTTGGTCCCCCACTGTTTCAGTTCCCACCTAGAACAATGTGGGAACAAACGACTGTGGAATGAGAGAATGCTGGAATCCAAATGCTGCTCATCTTCCCCGTCAATATAAATGAGCTCTTTCCTCTCACATCATCCTTTTATAAACATGTGTCTAAATTTCCATTTCTGGACTCAAAGTTATATAACAGAGCTTAAAGAGCTTCACTCAGGTTGCCGAGGAGGCTGCTGGAATTCAGAATGGTCCCAAAGTATACAGTGTCACCAGCAAAGCACTGAAAGGACACAAGTAGAGACCTCGCAAACTGTCCTGCTCCTCCCAAATGCTTTCCTTTATGCTCTGTCCGGGTTCTCACCAGCTACCGTATTGCCTTTTGCTTGCTCATAATCTCCATTCTCCATTTTAGAAGCAAAAGTTCTCTCTACTGTGTTTTGATAAGAGTTTTAGTAGCTTAGCATTTTGTGTGAATGGAAGAGAAATGGAGGGATGCCAAAAGAAGGAATGGAGGAAGCATTTGTCCATTAAGAAGTAAGAACAAAACACTGTGGATAAAAGTTTAAAGGGTGTGTGTGTGTGTGTGTGTGTGGTGATCCCACCTAATTCAACCCACATGCTTCAGCTTTTCTCTCTGGTTGCTCTAATTGTTGGATTAAGAGGTTTAAAAAGCAAACCCATTCCTAATGAGGAATGGAAGGAGGACTTCCTAGTGCTTGCACTGCTGTGTCGGAACGTGGTCAGAATGCCCCATGGTGAGCAGTGCCTTGTGGAACGGTAAGAGAGGCTCCAGGAAGAAAGGCAAGGGCCTTTTACCTCAGGTGCATTTGCTCCCTGGATTGTTCTTGGATGGGAACAATCCTGTGACAACCATTCATATTTTCACTAAATTTATGAGATGTTTATTCTTGTTGGATGTCAGAACATAGCTCTAGAACCCAATGTGGTCAGTGTACCCGAATCTGGATGTGGCCTTCTGCCTTGCTTTCACAAGTAGAATCTATAGTACGCACCAGGCAATTGTGTTTAAATTGGTCTGTCCTAAGAAAGTTCCGGGAAAGGGCCGATCTGTTAGTATTTAGCATGGGCTTACTTACCTTTATTTTACATGTTTCTGATCATGTTTTTCTCATCATGTCTTTCTGAACTCAAACAACCTTCCTTAGATGATGCTTTCTCTAAAACTGAAGTCAGGTTGTCTACAGCATTAGACTGTGGTCAACCCCATGCTTTCAGGGCCTCAGATTCCAGGTCCAGCAGACAAGATCTGCTCAGGTTGGCTGAAAAGTCAACACAGCTGCTGGAATGTGCGTCCATAGGTAGGACTCTCGGTGTCTTTAGACTTCGCTGAGATTGCCCTTTCTCAAACCTCCCAGGCCGACACTTTCTAACTCTCAATATTGGGTTCTACAAAGCCATTCCCACATGCCTGCTCATTGAATCAGATTTTTGCAGCTCAATTGCTTCAGGCAAACAACCATTCAGCCATCAGTTTTTCCCTTTGCCTAACTCTCCACTGTATTATTCTGTACTAGTTTGTCAATTCTTCTGTTTAGAGAAGCCACGGTTATTAATTTGTGACTTGGGGTTCATTGGCTCCCCCCTCCCTCCACTGTGGTAATTCGAATTATGCCAAAAAGTCTTTGGGTATTGGTATAAAGGAAGCCAAGAAAATCAAAGTCAACTTGGAGAACAAGAGTTTTATGGAAAGAGCTGACAAAATGAAAGGAGTGTTAGCACTCCATTAGAGACATGAGCTGGAGGAGGGAAGACAGAGGGTAGCCACTAATGACAAGCCAGTCATGGCTCATGGACAGTGTTTATCTGTTTCTAATACTTTTTAAATTTTTCAGCTATTTTAATTTCTGCAAGAGGAGATGATAAAATAAATGGAACAAGGGTTAAAAGAAGACATCTAAATAAGGTTGGGGTAGGGGGTAGGAGGTAGGGGTCAGCCTGCCAGATGGCTATCTTACCTAAAGACAGTATAGATCTTATTTGAAAGGTCTTTTTGTTTTGTTTTGGTTTTGGTTTTTTTTTTTTTTTTTTGCTACTAATGGAGTGCACACACGAGGGCTGGTAATTATAAAAAATATTGTTGCAAGCAGCAAATCTTGGCACAGTCTCAGTATGGAGTGCTCAGAGCCAGAGTAACAAGACATACACACATTTGTCTTCGACTTGCTACTAATACAACTGTGGTTCCTGACCGCTGTGGAACCTTCTAGTTGTAAAATTCCATCCCTCACATAGTAACATAGTAACGGGAGAGTCACAACAGTCCCCTCCCCCTTCCCGGGCTGGGATGGTACAACAGTTTCCTGACAGTGTTCTCTCAGAAAGTCCCATAGTCCACCACAGCCAACAAAATAAAGCGACTTCCAGGAAAGTAAGGCAAAAGTTGCTTGCCGATACCTCACCCGATGTTTTACACTTCTAAGGGCACAGTCCTCTTTTAGCAAGATGATGCACAAGAGGGAACAGTTCTTCCAAAAATGTTTTCTACTGTCTCAATAACCATGCATTCTTTTGGGGTTTCTAGTCTGAGTAACTGATAATCCTGTATCCATTTGGATACAATAAAAAAAATTCACGCAAGTTTTTCTCATTAAAACCTTTAAGATTTCTTCTCAAAAAGTCTCAGATTATCTTAATTTTTAAAACATGACATTTCCCAACCAACAAATGTTATGACAGCAGCTCATGATTCATGACCCTCAAAGGCCAATCCACAGTCTTTCTCCTCAGAGTCTAATCACATCTGCTCTCAAACTCTTGGGAAGCCTGAGTGAGGATAGGAAGTGTTTAACTGAGAAATTGGGGGCTGAGGATGTAGCTCAGTAGGTAGAATACTTGCCTCATGTGTACATAGCCCAGGGTTTGATTCACAGCACTACAAAAACAAACATACAAATTCTAAAAATAAAATTAAAAAATGATTGAGAAATTCTGAGGTACTTTAGAAATACAGGATGGAGTTGAACCGTGTGGTTGGTATTCTTGCTATTGACACTTTCCTGAAGCTTCCCTGCTTTGGGGGGAGGGGCACAGAATATATGGCAATGTTGAGACCATGGCATGTGCTGTTGACCAGTTAGGTAACAACTGAGTAAAAAAGAGCAGTCTGCTATGTTAATCTAGATATTATAGAAAGTAGGAAGCTATCTTAATGTCACTTCTGTGGCCAAATTCCAACCCAGATACATTGCTGATTGGCAACCTAAGTTGAAATATATTAATAAACCCTTTGCATTGTCCTCATGGGTAACATAGGTTGTAATGATGACCTGCTTCCTAGAGATGTTCTACAGGGGAGTGCAGTGTGCTCATTAAGTGATCTGGATGTACCTATTTGCATAAATATCTAATTAAAGACCTTTCCCTTTAGCCTTTGTGACGTGTGTGTATGTGTGTGTGTGTGTGTGTGTGTGTGTGTGTGTGTTGGATCCCTTAGAGCTGTAATCACAATCCACACAACATGGGAGCTGGGAACTGAACCCATAATCCCTGCAAGCATGAACTGCTTAGTGACTACATAATCTCACCAGCCCCCAGGTCCCCTTTTAAGGAAGCCTTTATTGCCTTACTTGTATCTACTTGCCATTCCTCTGTGCTGTTTCCTTTTTCTTTTTTGCTTCTTCATTTGAAGTAAATAGCTTATTCCTAACCCCAAGAATGATCACATACATTAGATTATATGAACGTGATGAGACATCTGCCCTCAAATCCACTTATAATTATTTCTATTAATATTTACAAGTGTTCTCATCTTTTGATGAGAAATACTACTTTCTTTTGCCTTATTGCCCCAACACCTGGCTTCTTGAATTTAGATTTCTTGACTAATTGCAATCAGAATTATCTCTTTACAGCCGCCTACATCCTGCAGTTCTGACCTCAGCTCCAGCAGTCTTCCAAGCCTGCTTTTTCTCAGAACCAGCCCCCCTCTCCCCTCCCTTCTCACCCCCCAGCTCCAGGCTTTGTTCTGGCATTTAGACAATTTGTACAGACCTAATGTGACACATTGTAAATTTTTTTCCCAATCTTCTTCAAAAGATAGCTAAAGATGAAAAGCAAACACATCTCTATTACATTTCATAAAAGGCTCAGTAGCAGGTTGCTCCCAAGGCCCTCTGGTGCTGCCAATATTAACATCTAAGGGTATCTGGGGGGAGAAGGCAGTTGTCCACCATGACATCAACTTGGCAGAGAAGGCCAGAGTCCAAACATGCCTAGCTTCTTTTAACCAGGCACATCACCCTAATTATCTCCTACAATAATGCTTTGATCCTGTAACTCCCTTCCCTCACACTACAAAGCCCATCCTCTGCAGCTAGATTTCAAACCTCAGTGTGATCCAACAGATCATGTCCAGCCTTCTCTTCAGCCACTTCCCTAACGAGGACCTTGTTCCCCTGCATGGCTCCATCCATCTTGCCTGCTTGTGTTTTGCTCCCTTCTCCCTCCCTCCCTTTTTCCCTTCCTCCCTCCACCTCCACATTGCCCCTGTGACCAATGCCTACCTTCACCTTTGACATTGGAACCCTGCCTTTCTTCCATGTTCTACATGGCCATGCAGAAAGCCAGCCTCCTCTCAGATAGCTACGTAGCTGCGCTGATTTTGTGTCTCTTACTGTTGATCTTAGAAGCAGCACCAACAAACCATTGATTCTTTAACTTCAAATGGATTGCAGTGGCCTGCAGTCACTTTATACAAAACAGCTAAGGCACACATACAGACTCACACACACGTACACAAACATGTACACACACACACAAACACATACACACACACAAACACGTACACACACACAAACACGTACACACACACAAACACGTACACGCACACACACACACACACACATGCACACCCTCAAGAAAACAACCAACAGACCACAAATCTTCCTTTTCCCACTGGAAGGATGATTCATGATTAACCATGACACTCAACTAATAACTTAAAAAGAGAGAAGCTTCAATCTAGCTCAGAGCTTTGGAGGGTGCATTCTATGGTAGGTTGCTCTGTTGCTTTAGGGCCTGTGGTGAGACAGGGCATCATGGTGGACTGTGTGTGGCAGATCAAAGCTGCTCGTCTCATAGTGGCCAAGAAAAATAAGTGAGGAGAGAGAGCTGGATGCTCAAGTACCTTTCCCTCAAGGCAGCACCCCTAGTGACCTAACTTTGTTACAGTTAGCCCCACACTATAAAGGTTCTTCCCACTACCAGTACTGCTACTCTGGAAACACACTCTAGCACAGGGGTCTTTAGTAGACGTTGCTGATCCAGATTGTAGCCATAACTACTCATACCTGTCACTTCAATGCTGCTAAGACTGGCATTTTCTGTTTCTACATTGTGGTATAGACAATTCACGCGTCTATTATACATACCCTCTCATTGTGTCTTCCTTCCTAATTAGCAACCAACTCTATATATCAGCTATGAACTCTCCATCCAAGGAAATGTGTAATATTCTATTGATTATCTACTTTTGTCTGTTTGGGTGAGAAATATGCAAAAGTTTTACCTCCCATCCTGACCCTGAAACCCTTTTGCTCTTTAGTTCCTACTACTAAAGAGATGATTTGGGACCCTATCAGTAGAGTACAATCTAGGCTCAAGAATCTATGATTTGTAGACAAGTTTTCTAGTCATGTACTTTGTGATAATAAAAATTTAATTATAGAACTCAACTTTTAGGCAGTCTTTAATCCATTTTCCTATGGGCTCCTTAATTAATTGACAGTTTTTCCTCTTAAAGTGATATGGTGAAAACCACACAGCACCTCTGATCTAGAGGAAGCTTCAGTAGTCTTTAGTCACAGCGTTTAGACTTTCTATTCTAGGCCCCTCTCCATCCTAGACCACAGGCTGGATGTACTGGCTTGCACTGTAAGTCATCAATTGGAGAGCAAAACTAATGTGTGCATTTTGTCTCTTTCTACTTTATCTGTTCAAAAGTTGTGTGATTATTTTCCAGAGCATTGCATCTTAGTAAAAATTAGGAAAAAATGTTTTGAATCGCTTTTTTGAGAAAATATTGAGACATGATTAGCACCTATAGTTTAGAAACTTTCCGAAACTCTCTCTCTCTCTCTCTCTCTCTCTCTCTCTCTCTCTCTCTCTCTCTCTCTCTCTCCACACACACACACACACACACACACACACTCACACACACACACACACACGGTCCTTTCAATGATTGCTTTGAATCTTGGATAGAAACAGAGTCACAAATCCAGAAATCTACATGTTGCTTTAATCTTTCTAATGTGCTGATCAACCACCAAACAATGAATTAAAATCCTTTTCCAGATGAATCAGTGGAAATGACACATTGAATGCACTGGGTTGAGCTGGGTAACACAAGAGGTGACTCTAATCTAAACCAGGAACTAGTAGTAATAATGGATCAATGCTGCTTCATCAATTGTATCAGTTCAAAACTGCTATCAACAGAGTAAAATGAGAGCTAGAAGAAAGGGGTACCCATGGACTTGCTGTGTGAGCTCCTTTGGCCAATAGCCTTTAAGATACCAGCCCACTTGGGCATGGTCTCTTATACTATGAATGCAGCTGTAAAGCCTGTGCTCGCTCTCTTGCTTATGGCTCTCACTTCCAGCTGGTAGACTCTGTTCCTGTTCCCCATTCCTGCAGAGGACTGTGATCTAGGACAGTGATCTGTGAGTCTCCCCTAAATAAATAACCCTTTATTATATGTAATTCTGAACTAGTGTGGGATTATTTTGTATCTTCCCCCATTATCTGGTGACCAATGTGGGGCACAAACCCACGACGCTGAGATTAAGAGTCTCATGCTCTACTGAATGAGCTAGCTGGGCTAGTGCTGTGGGACAATGGTCTTTTATCCTGCCACTTGTATTTTAATAAAATGCTGATGGGCCAGTAGCCAGACAGGAAGTAGAGGTGGGGCAACCAGGCAAGAAGTAGAGGTGGGGTGATGAGAATAGAAGAATCCCAGGAAGAGGAAACATTCAATCTGGTGTCATCACCCAGACAAAGAGGAAGCAAGATGAGAATACCTTGCTGATGAAAGGTACTAAGCCATGTGGTTAACACAGACAAGAATAATGGGTTAGTATAAGAGTTAAGAATTAGTTAATAAGAAGCCTGAGCTACTAGGCTAACCAGTTTATAATTAATGTAGGCCTCTGTGTGTTTCTTTGGGATTGAAAGGCCATGGGACCTGGTAGGACAGAAACCTCTGTCAACATGGATTCTCGATACTTTATACCTAAACCGATTAAAACAATGAAGCTTTATTTTCTTTTTCTGTGTGTGGTGTATGTAGAATCTGTGTGATTGTGTGTATTTATGTGTGTGCCTCCAAATGTACATATACCTAAGTTCATATGTGTCAGGGCGACACAGAGCATGTTCCACATTTTCTCTCTACCTTATCTACTGAGGCAGGGTCTTTCACCGAACTTGAAATCCATTTTTGTGGCTAGGCTGCCTGGTCACACAGCTGCTGGAATCTGCCGGTCTCTGCTCACCCAATACTAGGGTGCTGTGTGCTTGGATTTTTTACATGGGTGCTAGGAATTTGAACTCAGGTTCTCAAGGTTTTACACCCAAGCACCTTCCTGAATGAGCCACCCCCACCACATCCCCATTTAAAAAGATATTTATAAAACTGTTGTCTCTCAATGCAGTTTGATCCAATAAAGTCTTCGAAGACAGAATACAAGACTTTTCCCTATTCTGTTCATTTCTTTTTTGTACATTTTATCCCAGAAAGGCTTCCTGCTATCCCAGAAAGTTTTTTGTTCTGTTGTAACTCTTTCTATCCTCAAGCATTTCATAGTAAATTCATATTCCTTTATTCAAGTTCAACGCAGACATGTCAGAGAGGTTACCATTCTCCACTGTGTCTTCCATGTCCCTGTCTTCAGATGATTGAAGGTTCAGGGCAGTGGTTCTCAACCTCTTTGGGGGTCAAATGACCCTTTCACATGGATCACATATCAGATATCCTGCATGTCAAATATTTACATTATGATTCATAACAGTAGCAGAATTACAGTCATGCAGTAGCAACATGATAATTTTACAGCACTGTATTAAAGTGTCACAGCACTAGGGAGGTTGGGCTAGAGACTTAGGTCATAGTAAGATATGCTATGAAATGCTATCTCTTAGCATCCGGTCTCTCATTCCGAGGAGCAAAAGCTTTCAGTTCTTTAAAGCCAGTCATTGTATATTTGCATATGTTTCAGTATAGCCTAAGCATCCTTCTGAATTTTGACTTTTGAATATTGAAGATATTATAGGCGACATCTCCTCACCCTCAAACAGCTTTGATCTCACTTTCATGCACATTCTCAATCCCCAGCACACATCCCTTGTGCCCCTGTGGAGCATCATTTGATGGAGTCATCAGTCAGTATTTAGAGTTGTCCCTGAGACCATGAATGTCGCTGAGGGTAAGGTTCCAAGTCAATCCGCACACCCTACTATGATTGTTTTTCCTCTTATTTCAATTTCCTAAGGAAAACCCTTGATTTATGTTTTTACTTGCATAAGTATGCCTCTATTAATTCATCCCTGCTAGCTAAGTGTATCAGTACACTTAAATTTGAAGCATATAATATTAATCTTGCCTTATGGAACATCTCTGGTTTTGCTTGAGATGGAACTGCACTATTGTAGTCCAAACTGGTCTTGAAGTGGCACTCCACCTGCCTCAGTTTCCCCTGGGTGCTAGTTGCTCACAAATGTGAGCAACCATGCCTAGTCTTTCTGTCCAAGCTTCTAAGGTCTGACTTGCTGGTTTTGTTCCCTTTCACAGCCATCCTGACGGTTGCCCTTCTCTCTTCCCCTGCCAGTCAGCCATTTCCTGGAATCTATGCCTTTCTCCTTTATAGTTCATCCCCTCGTTTTGGGTGTGTCCTCCCTCTAGGGCCCTCTCAGGAAAGGATTCACGGAAAACAAACTCTTGAAGACTTCCCTTCGAGATCACCTTCATCTGATACTCAGGTTTAACTTACACTTCTGTTGAAGAGAGAATTCTAAAATAGGAAGGCTTTTTGCCCAATGTTTTGAAGGGACGGAACCCATGGTCTCTGGCTTGTTGAGGAGTTCCCGGATGTTCTGAATCGCCTCTCTTCGGGTGAGATGTCTTTTTTCTCAGTGCCCAGAGTCAGTTCTCTTCATCCGCATATGCTAAATTTTACAGTGACATACCTAAATTTTTATTATTATATTTAGGGCTCTCTTGGTCAAAGTTTGGCTTAAAATATGGTGTTATTTCATTTGGGGAAAATATTTCCAAGTTATACCTCCATCATTTTCCTCCCCACCTTTTCTGGGTTCTTTCAGGAAGCAACCAGACATGATGCCACCTGGGCATTGACACTGTTTCTCTTTTCTATTCTAATTTTCTACTTTCACTTCTCATTCGAAAAATTTCTCTACATTGTCTTCGAACGCATTCCTTGAATTCCTTCATTTTTACGGCTCTATCTTCAATATCTAAGGACACCTCCCTAATATTTTCCTAAACACCCTTTTCTTCTTCCTGTAAACATCTTACTCTGGAATGTTAGTGGCAATTTTCATTTTTTATTCTTCCTCATACTGCCTGCTTTCTCCTGTTGCTGTTTCTCCAATTCTCTTCCTCTTTATCTGAGATCCTGGTAACCTCCATCTCACTAGGAATAGCAACCCAAAAGCTGAGTCAGAGCTGGGAGCCAGGCCGCACTGACCGGGAAATTCCCTGCAAGCTGGCCCGGTTGACACTTCTTTTGGAGTCTTTGTGGTCAGTATTTTCAGATTTGTCCTCATGAACTAGTCAGATTACTCAGAAAAGACTTATTGGTGTGTGTGTGGGTGTGTGTGGGTGTGTGTGTGTGTTCCAGACTACAAAAGGATGAAAAAAAATGACGTTTCAGCATGTAGTTGTAAATTCAAACTCACTGACCATGGTACCCTCTTTCATGTCTGACTCCCAGAAGTCATCCCCTCAACACTGGTAGACTGTAGGATCTGTCACCAAGAGACCAGAAGAGGGTCCTGAGGTCCAGCTGGCATTTTTTTTTTTTTTTTTTTTTTTTGAGACAGGGTTTCTCTGTAGCTTTCGAGCCTGTCCTGGAACTAGCTCTTGTAGACCAGGCTGGCCTCGAACTCACAGAGATCCACTTGCCTCTGCCTCCCGACTGCTGGGATTAAAGTGCGCCACCACTGCCCAGCCCCCAGCTGGCTGGCTTTTTTATCTCACGTGCAATGCAGCTTCCGGAGATAACCCAATGCCCATTCCTGAATCTCCATTTTGAAATTCCTTTTTAAAAGATAAGAGAAGGGGGCTGCTTAGCTTTCTCCACAGTCAGCTGAAGAGTCTTTCCCGGACCTGGTTCTCACTACTAAACTTGATTACAGTATACACTCATATTTAGTTTGCGTTTATAGCTTTGTGCCTCTCAAAATGTGTGTTGTCACCTGAGTGGGAGAAATTAAGCTAAAAGCTGCTGGTCTGCCACCTGTAATCGAATGTCCGGCAGTATCCAGTCACAGGGCCCAAAGGATGTGGCTTATTGTTCAGCAAGAAATTATTCTAAAGTGTGATTGTGTGTGGGAGCCGAACTTCAAGAGAAGCGTAATTACGCTCATAATTTATATCTTCTCTGGGAGAGGAGTATATTTTAAAAACTTCTAAAAGCCAGGGCACATCTGTTTCTAACCTTAAGTTTTGGTTAACGAGCACTTCCTCCTTTTTTGTCTGTTCTCTTGTCAGCCTGGCGTTGTGGGCCTAGGACCCTGCAGCCAGTTGCCATCGCTGTTCTGAAACGTACCTGTGCCTGGGAGGTTCCTGCAGGTTAGATTTTGCTGCCGCCGAGAAAGCTGCTGTTGCTGGCACTGAATTTCAATGACTTCCTGCAGGCAAACACCTGGAGGCAATTACCTGTACTCGCCTGCCAGCAGACACGTGTACAGTTTGGATGGGGGAGCTATCTGTATGAATTTAAGAAGGGGTGGGGGTGAATTTGCTTTGTGTAACGTTCTGCTTGTGTCTAGGTTATTCAGTCTAAGAATTTGCCTTTGCCCAATTATGTGTTAGTGAAACCATTTTTTTCCCCTCATCATAGAATGGTCAAATGTACTCTTTGTTCAGCCTGTTTTTTCTTCTGCGTGGTCATAGACTCCTTCCTTCTCCTTCTCAGGATATGGGACCATGGTAGTGAGGAAAGATATAAGGAAGGGTCAGCGATCTTCGTTTTCATGTGAAATGACGCTTTGACTTGACATTCTTTAATAACAGACCCGTCACTCAAAAAGAAAAAAGTAGGTCAAGGCTGAGGACAGTCACATGCAAAATTATATCAAGCTTTATCGTTAATATTTATGCAGACTTAGTGGTACTTTTTATACCTAGATATGGTCTCTGGGGAATACTGTTATGCTGATTATTATTTTAGCTAAGTGCTTCTTCCTTTAGTTAAATCATAAATGTTTTAAATGTAAATGTTGATTTAAATCACACCTTCGGAAATATCAGAAATACCATTAAAATATGTGTAGCGTTAACGTTACTTATACTGGATAGCACTAATGCAATGTATTTTATGATTTTGCAGACTAGTGCGTTGAAGCCAAATCATGACCTGATTTTGAATCCAGGCAGACCTCAGACCTTCCTTAGTGTGGCTTCAAATTGTCACTTCCTTCTGATTTTATTCTATCCTGGCAAATCTGATGATGACTAACAAGCCCTGAAACTTCCTGTCTTCAGCATAATCAAAACATCACACAAATCTCCTCCCTCCGTGTCTCTCATTCCTGTTTCTAGAATCTCAGTTTTATATTTCAAGTATCAGCTTTCATTTTTATAATCCTTGCCCTCCCTTCTCCCCCCCCCCCCCCCCCCCCCGCAGTTGTTAAACACAGCTGTCTGGAGCTTTTTCCTCCCTCCCAGCATACAGTCCAAATATCTACAATACAGGCCACTAATACGTAAAGTTTCTGCTTTATTTACACAGAGCAACCCCCCACCCGGGCTGTAAATACAACACATTTTTCTGCAATTTTAGTATTATAATTGGCTACTGCATTACCAAAGAACTTGACATTAAGTAAAAGAAGACAATAGCCAGCAATAGCCCACAAAATGAAAGCACCATGGTGATTCACTAATGATTTAAAATGCTGTATAGCACTCTGTTCCAAGAATTACTAATTGAGAAAAATGGCCATTAACACAGGGCAGCTTTAGCATGTGGGTGATATTCTCCTCACATATTATTGCCTCCCTACCCGCCCAGCCCCCAGCCCCCAGTCCCCAGCCCCCAGCTAGAATTCTAATCTGCCAAACCTGAAAAATCATCTGAACTGTTCCTTTCTCCTTTCTTCAGAGTAAAAGTTTGAATAAGCAAGGACTTATCAGTCCGCCTTTGCTGGATAACATAACATCAAAATGCAGTAGCCTGAAATAACTGTTTGCTTAGGCTACAGTCGCGCGGGCTAATGCTGTAAGGTAGACTTCTCTGGGTCCTTCCGGTCTTTCTACTGAGTTCGTTTTGTGTATTTGGTTGGCTGTGGGCTTGGCCGGGCCTGGCTGCCTTAAGGTGGCTTTAGTAGGACTGTCTCACATCCTCTAGTCACTCCCTTATAGAAAATGAACCTAATTATAATATTGTTTGTCAAAGCAAGCCGCAAGACTAGCAAGTAGAGAAACAGAATCTAGAATTTGATGGGAGGATTTGAAAAATAATACAAGCAAAAGACTATGCATTCAATGAGAGAAATACTGGTTTTCAGCTTTATATAGTCAGGTTTCTAAGTAACCCATCCTGACTATCAATGATAGGGCAGAGCCAACTGAAAACAATAGCAAATTCCTGAAATGAGCTGTTTGTTCAGAAGAAGGCAATTAAGGTGGAGCAATAAAGGAAATCTCCTTTTATCACCCATTTCTCTGTTAACTGAAAGAAACAGTAGACTATCGGAAAAAGAAGTTCTCTGATCTACATCTCCATATAATTTCTGAGCAAACTGTGCCCATTACAGAAACATGCAACAATCAAAAGTGAAGAATCTTAAGGCAAGTGGAATGAGAGTGTTCTAATTTCTTGCATTTCCCTTAAAGAGAATAAAGCGGTTGGTTCTAGGCTTTGATAAGTTAGGAATACTTGTTTCTTCCTCGAGACTAAGCACTATAAGAATAATCAAATGAGTATATCGCTCTCAAACTAACAGAGGGGAAGACAGAGAGTGGCTCTAAGACTCAGTCCAGAGGAAAGGAAGAGTTGGTAAAAGAGGCCATGAGGCAGATCACGCAGTTAATACAGCACTCAATGAGATGGAGATCGTGAAACAAAATATGAATAGCTATATGAATTAGGACTGAAGGACTGAATAGCCCAGTTAAGAGATAAAGACATCAGTCTGAATAAAAGGGGCAGCAAGCAGCTGAAACCAAACATATGAAATCAGGGGTACACATTCAGTGACTGAAAATGAAACAATAGAAAAATATGCTGCACAGCTGTCAGCTCCCCAAAACCGGCGTTCCTAGGCCCTTTTCTGTTAAATTAGTCTTTAAGGAAAAGATCTAGTCTTTTTAACTAGATGTGAAATGGTACACACCAATGATAAAATTTAAACTCACTATTCAATATTGCCTTACAATATGTAAAGCAAAGTAAGCAGACCCCTGAAAGGCCGACTCATCTCCCACTAAATTAAACCACACTAAAAGGGGTTTTCTGTTTGCTAGTTTGTTTTGTTTTGTTTTTAGTTCTCTTAATAATAAAACCAGCAGACCAAACGCCAACCAGTATGTAGAAAACTGAGCGTTAACAATGAGAGAGCGGGATTTAATGTGCAAACATCAATGATGTAAGTGTGGGACTGTCCTTCAAACACACAGGGACACTCCAGGGATACGGCAATGGTCACAAGGTCAGATCTGACACATTTGGATGAATTGTGACTTCATGTAAACAAATGTAGCAAAATCCTCAAAATATAAAAACAAAAACAAAGCTTCATAGGACTGAAAATGAGGAAATTAAGAAACAAATCTACTGGATTAGTTCAAAATAGCGCATGGATCCTAATGATGCTATCAAGAAAGTTAGAAAATAAAAATACGGCATTGCATATTGTCTTAGGGTTACTACTGCTGTGACGAGATACCAAGACCAAGCAAGATGGGGAGGAAGGGGTTATCTGGCTTACTCTTCAGATCCAGAGTCTATCACTTCAGAAAGTCAGGACATGAACTCACAGAGGGCAGGAACTTGGAAGGGTGCTTCTTACTGGCTTTCTTCCAACGGCTTGTTCAGCCTCCTTTCTTATAGAACGCAGGACCAGCAGCCCAGGGATACTACTATCCACAATGGGCTGGGCCCTCCTCCATCAATCGCTAGTTAAAAAAATGCTCGACAGGTTTGCCTACAGCCTGTTTTTGCAATCAAAGTTCTCTCTCAGATGACTATACTTTGGTCAAATTGACATAAAACTCACCAGCACACATGCTAACTGACAAATACGGTTAACACGGCACATAGAGCAGTGTACGGCATCAAATACTTTATTTAAATGAAGATTTTCATCAATGAGTTAAGCCCCAATCTGGAAAATAGAAGCATCTTTTATTGAAATAAAAGGTAGATTATTAATAGAAACTTAACATAAAGAATATCAACAAAGTTAAAAATAATTTCTTTAAAAATAAATCAAAGGAGGGAATAATATCAGTAAGGCAAGACTCACTCGGCATAGTCCAGCTCATCTGGAAAATGACAATGATCATAGCAACATGAATGAAAGCAATCCAATGCTTATGAAAGTGTCAGCAAAATGTCCTAATTTCTAGGGGAAAAACACATAGGAAAACATAGAAGTTTACATGTCTTGTGTCTTAGGGAAACAGATCCATAGTCTAAAATCTGTCCAACAAATAAAATAAAATCCCAGGTTATTTTAAAAGATACTGTTAGTCTTCCTGAACTTTTAAAAGGAGCAGAAAAGGGGCCTAATTCTCACTTAACGAGGCCCTAAGAACCTCAGTGCCCTCCACCATGAGAAAGAACAATAAAAAGAATAGGAGAATCAAATTATAAGCCAGCCTTACCCACACTGATGAATATGTGTTTACCCTTCATGAAACTGAATGGAATGGATATATTCCAAATATTTAGCAAAACAAATTATTAAAAGCTTGCTTGTTATTGGGAACTTCTGGAAAGGAAGGGAGAAGGAAAGCTGTTCAGCACAAAAAAAATATCTAGAAAAAAATGGTACATGTCATAATGAAGAAGAAAGAAAACTAGGTGACACCAATAAGTGAAATCTTGTTATATCAGAATTCCAGTATGGAGCTGTGGTTTATGCTTATAACCCTAGCATTCAGGGTTGAGGCAGGAGGAACCTGAGCTAAATGCCAGCCTGGGCTATATAGTGATCCCGCTAAATAAAATCAATAAATCATCAAAGAATCAAACATGGGTGTTCTATACCCAAGGCTAAAACTAAAAAATAAATAAATAAAAAATTACTCCCAAACTGGATTAAACATAAATCTTTGTTTTGTTATCTGCAAGACATTTCAAGCACAAATAAAAATAAAATAAAGATTAATTTCAGAAATATTGTTTTTCTGTAAAAGGCTATAAGAAAGAACTTTTCAAACTCGTCTGGTAGAAGAGCCACAAGTATGGAAGAAAGATATTTGCACAAAAGGTCAAAAAGCCAAAGGCAGGGACCGGAAGTAAAAACTTCACTGTTTGCCAAAGGCTGAGGTAAGCTTCAAGAGGGGTGGCATAAGATTAAGATAGCAAAACAGGGCTGGGTGCTTAATCCCAACACTCAGGAGGCAGAGGCAAGTGGATCTCTGTGAGTTCGAGACTAGCCTGGTTTACGAGAGCTAGTTCCAGGACAGGCTCCAAAGCTACAGAGAAACCCTGTCTTGAAAAACCAAAAAAGAAAAAAGAAAAAGATGGCGAAACTGTCCTGAAATTGGGTTGTGTTAGCTGCACAGCTCTGTGAATACACAAGGTAGTAAATCCCATCCTTAAGAGAGTCACGCTGAGAAGTGCATCTTATAGGCGTTACTGCGGGTCAGAGCTCACACTGCTAATTGGGAACAGATCAAAATGGGAAGTGTAATTACTTCTCAGTAGATTGAGCTCACCATTGTCAAGCCTTTGCATGATAGGGGCCATCTGTCTGCTCCTCCCTAAGATCTAGACCTTGTTTTATTTTGGGGTGGGGAAAGGGTTTCAAGACAGGGTTTCTCTGTTTGTTCCTGACTGTTCAAGAACTCACTCTGTAGACCAGGCTGGCCTAGAACTCAGAATCCAATTTAGGCTTCTCCTTTGAAAATGTCCAAAAGCCTTACCCTGTTACATTAGAAATGCAGAACCAAATTAAATGTATTGAATTGATCAGGGTGCTCTAATATCTCAGTGCTTTGAAATGTGGATGCTTTTTTCCAGGGAGGTTTGAATATTGGCATCATCTTGCCCTCAGTCTGTGACTCAGGTAATTTCTGAATGGAAGGGCCTTGATCTCCATGGCAGGAAGAAAGGGAACTCTGGAGAGGGGTAGGCAGTGCTTTGCTGAAGCCTGGTGGGGGTCTGTATCTTCTTGCTAAATTACCCTTTGTTAGAACAATCAACAGCTATAGTGTCTTAGACTGTTCAAGAAGCACCCCACTATGATCCTCCCCAATTTGTGTTTCGAGTATTTAGTCATCCTTTTCCATGGACACTGGACTTGGTGCTCTCACTTTCTTTGGCCTGATAAATATGGGCATAAGTGGGTGTGGCGTTGGAATGGAAGACTCGCTATTTCTATCAAAATACCATGCCACTAGGGAGCCATGGCAGCTTCACCTTGGACTGTCCTGACATCTAAACCATGTACGCTTCCATTTATCTGTGCATTTGCTGGGAGAAAAAAAATTACACTGGGTTTATGAGGGTGTTCCCACATTGTCACATGTGTCATAGAGTACCTTCCTATGTGTCAGACTTGTGCACAGAAGGTACTTTAACTATCCATAACCTAAAACTTAGAAAATCTTTATATAGCTTAAAGACCATCTCATTAGCTCCATTCAAAGGGCATTGGTTTTTTAGAAAACTCTTAAAAGCATTTCTAAAAGAAAAGAACTTTAAAATCTCTATTGAAAATGAAATGTATTCATGATAATTCCCCACGCTCATCACATTTCAAAGAATCGTGATTTTATTACTTTAAATAATTGAGACTAAGTAACATTTAGCTAAATATATAGAGACCAAATATGTCCCAAAACACTGATGCCCAAGACCATCACTTGACATTTGCAAATGATGTCTTTGTGATCAAAACTTTTACATGTGCCACTGACATTCTGTTGTTACTCAGCAAAACCTGACTGAGACGCTGATCGCTTCATAGATACCAGTAGAGTCCGAACGAGAGAGTTTCATGACCAGGCAACACACCGATACTTTGCCATTAATGGAACTAAGAAATGAATTAGCATTATCAAGATAGGATTAAACTGCTTTAGCAACTGGGTACCGCCTCAGTTTATGATCTAGAAGGTGCTGATCTTTTCAGCAACATTACTGAACCTTCCATCTTTTTGTATAAGAACAAAGCTCCTCGGGACTTACATTTAGCAATGTGGCATATATGAGCCCAATTGATAAAAGCCCTGTCTTATTCAAATGATAATTAGTTATGCATACCTAAAAGTAATATGTAATATGACCCCATTCATCTCATCAAGCTTTATTTCTAATCACTGTTTAGTAATTATTTATAAAGTTTTGTGACATGGTTATGTTGTTTTGACTAATTATGGACTAACAATAGCAATCATAGTTTTACCCAAGAGGCAACTGACACATAAAGCTTTATGTTCACTGATAATTAACAAAATAGCTTTCAATTCATATGTTTATCTTGTTATAGAAAAATTATTTCCATAGTTTTGTAAAACAACAAATAATAAATAAATATTGAAAAGAATTGGGGAAGATTGTTTGAAGTAGAATGGGGAAAGATGAGAAACAAAATGGGATAAAATACAATAATCTTTGACTATTTAAAAAGTGAATCATAGTTTCAAGAGTGGTTGGAGGCTAGTATTGGGTTGCCATAGCATTGTGATGCTATTGATGAAGCCAAAAGATAACTTTTAATATCGGTGGTATATTCCTGAATACACGAATTGCGTCTTTATACGCTTGTTAGTTTGTATCTGTATTCTTTCACATGTGCACTTGTACACATTTGTAGAGCCGTACTGCACATCGATGTCAGGTGTCTTCCTCACTAGCTCTCGGCCTTCATATGTGAGACGGGATCATGGAGTTCATGTGTTTGGCTAGCCTGACCGGCCCGTGAGCCTCAGGGATCCCCCCTGATTCTGCCCCCTACCTCCAATGCTGGGATTATGGGTATACGACACTGCGCCTAGTGACCCTGATGGAAATGATGGGCTGCAACTGCTGAGAAGTGGGAACTCTAATTGATAGACTTACAGTAATACTGTCGGTATGGAAATTCCTCTGAAAACTGACTGCCCTCTGACCCCAGCAATTCTACTATGAAGTATTGACCAGAAGGTAATGAGGTCAGCATGTCGGAGGTATCTGCCCTCCTGTATTCACGGCATCGCCGTTCCAAACAACCGACATGTGGAATCAACCAATGCTCCTAAACAGATGAATCTGTAAGTAGAATGTGACAAAAGGCGCACTCAGGCAGGAAGAGAGAGAATATTATTGAGCCATTCGGGACACTATCTTGTCATTTGATGGAGCATAGACGGACCTGACAGGCTCTATGCTAAACTAAGTGAGGTAGACCCAGAATGACCAGTACTGCACGGACTTACATAAGAATCTCAGAAAGCTGATACCATTGCTGTAGGGAAGATCATAAAGGCTACTGGATCCTGGAACAACATCTTAGTTTTTTTTCCTATTTGCTATTTCAAATATTCTGACAAGAGCATCTTAGGGAAAAGGGGTTTATCTTGACTTATTGTTCCTGGGTGCAGCCCATCGTACTGGGGAAATCAAGGCAGCATGAATGGGAAGCAGCTGGTCACAACCCATCCACAATCAGAAAACAGAGAGACGTGTGCAGAATTGCCCTGCTGCCCAGCCCTCTTTCTCCATCTATACAAGCCAGGATCCCAGTCAGGGAGTGTGCATGGGTCCTCCCACCTCAAGGCAAGCAAGACAATCTCTTCCAGGCACGCAGGGCCCCACCTTGATCAGATGATTCTAGAGTCTGTCGAGTTGACAGTTGACACTAGCCATCAGAGAAGAGTAAGGAGAGACAGAAGATGAGGAGAAACGGCTTCGCGAGCACGGAGCTCTAATACCCCGGGCAGTTAGCAGGGCACTCTACATTTCATAATAACTAGAATATTTGCCCTCAGAGAAATGACTGATAGTTTAGGTGATGCACATGTTAATTGCCCCCAACGACCCCGATCCCCACACAATCTGCCCACAAGCTAGAATACCGCACGCCGCACTATGTCTCGCACGCATGCGTGATTGTTAAGCTAGGGAATATCACGGAGTGTTGACCCACCTTGACGCTAACCAGCAAGTCTTTTCAATTAATTACAATATATTGAGATTTTTATCTTTTTAAGAAACAAAACTAAAACTTAAATAAGACAGGGGGCCGGTGAGATGGCTCAGGAGGTAAAGGCTCTTACTGCCAAGCTTTATGGATTGACTTTGATCCCCAGAATCCAGATGCTGGAGAGAGAGAGATGGTTTCTGCAGGATGTTTTCTGTCTACCACATACATGTTACTTCCCTCCCTCCCTCCCTCCCTCCCTCCTTCTCCCCCCTTCTCTCTCTCTTTCTCTCTCTCTCTCTCTCTCTCTCTCTCTCTCTCTCTCTCTCACACACACACACACACACACGCACAAATAAAAGAATGTAATTTTTAAAATAAAATAAAAACAGTCTGCGTATCGCAGGCTACAGTGCAGGCCAGCCAGTTTTGCAGTCACCGCTGGTAGAATATGCAATGGATGCTCTTACTCAAACCTTTTTTAACTGGCGGTGCTGCAAGGGGGAACAATAGGAGCCCCTTCCCCCTGCAACCCTTGATGAAGTGGACGGTCTGTGTGGAATATATAAATAATCCTAACTGGCTCAATATGTAGATGATCCACCCTGAATAAAATTGAAAACGATGATAATTATCCTCCCAAATTTGCCAAACCCAGATGATTTTATAGATGTTATTTTCGACTCTGAAATTACAGATTTCTTTTGCAATTTAAAATATGCAAGTAGAAAGAAAGATGGAAACCTTCCCAGTTTATTTTAACCTCATCCCAAAACCTGATAAAATTATCACAATGGGAGAAGGCTTCAGCTGAATCTCGCTGGTGATTATAGAGGAGGAAAAAGCCCTAAAGAAAATCATCAGCCCAGATACATTAACAGAGCAATGAGTCACTACCATAGTAAGGTTTATTCTCAGAACCAACGATGCCTTAGTAAGAAGTCTGTTACTGAAATAGATACATATTGTTTTTAAAATTTCATCATTCAATAAGTGTCCTCCCAAACACACAGTCTAGTTCATTATCCAGGGCTAGTCAAGAATTAGGGAAGCTGGAGAATATGTTTTCGTATTGAATGTATATGTATATATACATATAAATATATAGCTACCAAGATAAAAAAACCTATCCTTCCCTTCTTCCTCTTCCTGTCTCCATCCCTTTCTCTTTCTTCCTCACTTCCTACATTCTTACAGGATAATACTATCAAATTCACAAATACTTAGTTTAAACAATTACTACAGCCTGGTAAATATTAGCCAGTATAATGAAAAATAAGTTAAAAAGTTGTCGAGAATGTACCAATATTTGCACCTGAAAATTATTTAAATATAAAAGTTGAATGAATGGCCATTTATGAAACACACATAGATGCATTCCTTATAAAACAGTTTCTCCAAAACAAAAATAAATGACTTTGATAGCCTCTTAATCATACATGACCAGACGTCATGTGAAGACATTTGGAGCATTTCCAAGCAATACAAACAACTACAAACTGCCTCCATTAGCCAAGAAGATTCAGTGTTATTAAAATAACAGTTCTCATTAATTAATTACAAATTACAAGACTTCTAGCAAAAATTTTTAATTTTTTTATTTTATGTGCATCAATGTTTTATCTACATTTATGGCAGTATACAACTTGCATGCAGTACCTAAGGAGGCCCAAAGAGGAAGTTATAGAAAGAGTTATAGACGGTTGTGAGCTGCCATGAAGGTGCTGGGAATTAAACCTGGGTCTCTCAACCAGTGAGCCATCTCTCTAGCCAGCTCTAATAAAATAATGAATTATGTAGAACAGGTGATTTCAAAGCTTACCTAGGAAAATAGATTCCAATAATCCAGAAAAAAAAATCCCTAATAATGAAAAGGGACTTTTTAATAGCTTTCAAAATACAAAGACTAAAACAGTTTGGCGGAAGGGGCAAGGCCCTAGAAGGATATCAGGCATGCTCTAGAGTTTCATGCATGCTACAGTAACTTTATTAGTAACAGGAGATATTTATATTGTTTAATAATGATATCGAAATCATTGGTAAACTTTTCTTTTTTTTTAAAGAAGAGCAATTTCCCAACCCTCTAATCCAAACACGAGGGAAGTGAGCCAGTAAGACCAGGTGCAGAGCAAGCATCAGGACCAGCGTTTGAATCCCAGCACCCACTTAAAAAGCCGAGCATACCTGTAATGCCAGTGCTGGTGAGGAGTGGGTCATGGCAGAGATGGAAGGACCACGGGGGCTTGGTGCTACCATTCTAGCCCAGACGTGGTGGTTCCGTGAGAGGCCAAGTGTCAAGGCAGAGCAATCGAGAAGAACATTCAACATACATGCATCCAGGCATTCTGTGTCCTCCTCTGGCCTCTGCATGTGCGCGCGCGTGCGCGCCACACAAACAAAAACATCTTGAATATGAAAACCAGTCATCTTTATATTTAAGAAAACTTCCCTAAGCAAAAGAACTTGTTGAACTTGTTTGTACTTAGATTTTTCTCGGAACCAAGTTCAATAAATCTTCGAGCTAGCATTTAACAAAAGGGATGCAGAATGAGAAACATAGGAGATACCTATTTCTAGTGAGAAAGCACAGCTGGTAAATATCACAGACATCGTGGAAGGCCCCCAAATTAAACTTCTATGAGCCTCCAGAACTTTATTCTCTGATGTTTGTCATTGAGATTGCTGCCTTATAGGACAACGAATTTTGAAATTATTTCATAGGATGACAAAGCAGCCTTGGACTTGCTGTTGGCCCAGCGTGGGTTCTTTGAGAGGACTGGTAAAGAGCTCCCCACCACTTCACCACCCCCTGGTGTCAGTGTCACGTGACTCTTTAGTCCCACCTGAACTTCAAGCATTCCTCACATTCCTTCCCCCAGGGATTAGAAAACCCAGGGCGTTTCCGGCTGTCTACCTTAGCTAACCCTAAGACACCCTGAATCAACTGAGTTATTTCAATAAAGTGTCCTGATGGTCCCGAAATGCATTCTTTCTGCCCTGATGTTTGTAGTTCCTGACAAAGTGCAAGAAAAAGTTTTAAAAAATCTTTTTCACCTTGATAATATGGTCACTCCTTTTATTAGCTGGAAAAAAAAAATCTAACAATCCTGTGGTTTATTAACCAATTATCTCTTTGATAAATGTTTCAGTATTAAGTAAGTACTTTTGGTTAGATTTTGCCTCTTACTGTCCAAATATTTTATATTCTATAAAAATTTGCAACAAATGGTTTATGGTATGGTTGTTTAACGATGACATGTAATGAAATACCTAGCAAAGGTTATTATTAATTTTTTATGCCGTGGTTAGATCTGGAATGTTCCCACAGGCCCTGTGATAGAGGTGAGGTCCTTGGCACTATTAGAGGTAGTCATACAGGCCTTTAAGGGGTGGGGCCAAGTGGGAAATTTTAGTCACGGGGGAGGGGGGAAATTACCTTCCAAGGTGACTGGCATTCTGAGACTCTGATCTCTCCTGCAACCATAAACTCTTTTTACTTCTGTTTCCTCCTCCTGTTCCCCCTTTTCCTCCTCTTCCTCTTCTTCCTCCTCCTCCTTTTCCTCCTCCTCCCCTCTGCTGGTGTAGTGCTGGGGAATCGAACCATGGCCAGGACCTTACTAAACAAATGCTCTACCACTGAACAGTACTGCAGCAATGTTTCCTCTTTTTACATTATCTCAGTTGTTTGTTTATGGTACTGGAATCAAAAAATAATCAGTATTTTTCATGGCTAGGCATCGATGAGAACCACACTCTGTGCTTACAATGTTGCAGTCAGTTTCATCACACTTCAAGCATACTGTATTCATAAACATATTTCAAGAAGAGTGCTTACTCCTGGGAAGTATTCCTACAGAGACCCAGTTAGCAGTACATAACCTGCAGTCAGAAATGAGGGCAAATGACAGAAGTCTATCCAACAAACCCAATGTATCTCGATCTCAACTTTAGTCAGAGCCTTAGCTGCCCTCCGACACATTGAGCCTGAAGTCTGACATAAGGGCAAGGGAGTAGGAATAAAGGAGGCTGAGGGAGGCTGAAATATTCAACTTTCAGCAAGTGTTATGGCCAGGATAACACGTGACTAGCTTCCTTCCAAAACTCTTTGAAGGCCCAGGTAAGAAAGGAGCCCTGGGGCTCAGAATATCAGTAAATTCTTTCCTCAGATGTGCATGCAAGGCAATAAAGAACATTGTTGCCCAATTAAATAACATGAGTCTTATCGACAACTGTAACTCAAGTATGCGTTCAAAGTTTTCAAAAGTATGTGACATGTAAGGAAATGTTCACTATGTTCATAGCAAAAAGTTCATAACAATTCTACTGTAGCAGGGCTGGAGAGATGACTCATTGATTAAGAGCATTGGTTGCTCTTCTGGAGGAGGCACGTAGGAAGACTAAGTTTGGATTGCCAGTCCCAACATTACAAGTTACAACCATCTGTAACTCTAGTTCCAGGGAATCTGATGCTCTCTCCTGGCTTCTGTGGGCACTACAAACCAGTGGTGTAAGGACATGCACGCAAGTAAAACACCATACGTGTAAAATAAAATGAATAAAACTATTGTGGCATACTTATACACTGTGTTAAGATAGACTGCTGTGATTGCTTTAATAAAGAGCTGAACGGCCAATAGCTATGTAGGAGGTATAGGTGGGACTTCCAGGCAGAGAGAGGAAGTAGGAGATAATCGAGGTGCAAAGGAGACATGGAGGGAGTTGAATATACAGAATGAAAGAAAAGTAAAAGCCACATTGTTAGATGTAGATTAATAAAAGCAGGTTCATTCAAGTTATAAGAACTAGCGGGACAAGCCTAAGCTAAAGGTCAAGGTTTCATACTTATTTAATAAGTCTCCATGTTATTATTTGGGAGCTGGCTGGAGGATCAGAGAAAGACTCACTACACAAAACCTTTTTAAAATGCTGCAGTATTGAAAAGCATTCACAAGAAAGCTTATCAGATGCACAGGTGGAGGTGGAGAAGGACTTCAGGGTGGGGGGGGCCACACCTCACTGCTCAGCTGTTTGCTACTGACAGATTCATGGAGGCATAATCATAGCTGTCAGTCACACACCCACTGATAATCTTTCCAGGCTCCCCAGCAAGATTCCAGTTCAGGGAAACACAGATAGCCCTGCTTATAAGGGGTTCACCAAAAGGCCTGACAGTTATGAATCTAGAAAGGAGACTTGTAGTGAGAGGATGTGGGGTAGACAGTAATCAGAGTACATCAGATACATAGGTGAAATTGTCAAATAGCAAAATCAGTACACGTGTAAGCTTAATACCTGATATGAAACACTTAAAGAACAGGATTTAAGAGCCACCTTTATAATCTAAATGAAAAATCTAAATTATCTAAGAGTTTGATCAATTCTGAATAAAATATGCTAACATTAATGAGGAAAATAGTTACATCATATAGGATTTTAAGGTTTTGTCCTTCAATTTGATTATAGTTTTCGAGTATCTGTGCAGACTGGTTTCAGGAATACCAGTAGATACCAAATTCCTAGACCAACGATTCTCAACTCGTGGGTCATGACCCCCCACAGAGGTCACATATCAGATATCCTACACATCAAATATTTACATTATAGTTCATAACAGTAGCAAAATTACAGTTATGAAGTAGCAACAAAATAATTTTATGGTTGGTGGGAGGTCACCACAACATGAGGCAGTGTACTAAGTGATTGCAGCATTAGGAAGCTTGAGAACCACTGTTCTAGACTTTAAATCATTTGGAGGATATTTATGATCTTCAAAATAAGGCAGAGCTGCATAAATAGTCGTTGTACTGTACTGTCTAGTGAGTATTGATGTGGGATTCCCCTCTGTATGCTGTAAATGTGCTTGGTTAATGAATAAAGAAGCTAGGCCTATATCACAGGGCAGCATAGAATAAGGCAGGAATTCTAAGCACACATAAAGGAGAAAGTAGGCAGAGTCAGTGAGACGCCATGTAGCCATTGGAGGAGATAAAATCTGAAAGCTTGCTGGTAGGCCACAACCTCGTGGTGATGCACAGAATAATAGAGGTGGGTTGATTTAAGATGTAAAAGTTAGCTAAAAATATGCATAAGCTAATAGGCCAAGCAGTGTGGTAATTAATGCAGTTTTGTGTGATTATTTTGGGTCTTGGTGGCCGGGAAACAAACAAGTAGTCTCTTACTACAGAGTATGGCAAAAGAAATGGCTAAATAGTTTTAGTATTGATGCTGTTGTTTAGATGTTTTCTGTGTGTGAGTGAGCACATGTGTGCGTGTGTGTGCGTGTGTGTGTGTGTGTGTGTGTGTGTGTGTGTGTGTATCCGTGACAAACGTGTGAGTAAAATAAAGCCCTCTGGTACTAAAAAGACTTAAAATTACTTACAAGTTTTCATTTTCAGAAAGTGCTAAAGTATAATTGCTTTTAAAGCGTAAAATTACTTGAGTTATTACTAATTTAAACTTTTTCTTAAGCAGCATGTATAAAGTGATGGATAAATCCTGTTGTCTTTATGTTTGAATTCACTGCTCAAAACGATGTATAGAAAATGCTGAGTGCCAATGAGATGGTTCAGCAGGTGAAGGCTCTGGAGGTCAAGCTTGATGGCCTGAACTCAATTCCTCGGACCCACGTGGCAGGAGAGAACATACTGCAAGCGCGTGTGCGCATGCGCACATACAAACACACGCGCACGGCATACAACATACACACATAAATAAATAACAAAATGTGTTTTTTAAAAGGAGAGAATACTGAGTGTTTAATTGGTCAATGTGAAATAAAGACGACCACATGGACATGGACAGCAACGTAGCAGAAGAGAACAGGAAGCTGACAAGCCAGAAAAAACACATGGTAGAAAATGCACATCAGGGACGTGCAAAGAAAGGCCATGGTGACAGAGCTATTGTTTCTGCCCTGAGAGGTAAGAGTCAGCTGCCCCAAGGCTTTTCCTGCCATCCCTGTGAGAAAGAGCCTTCTACTGTAAAACCTAAAGGCTGTCAGACTTCACCTGGTATAAGTAGATGATGTTTTGCCTTTCACTGATATTTAAATGATTAGTCTTTCCAATTCTTTTCTGGTTTTGCCTTTTATTGACTTATTTATTTATTTTTGAGACAGGGTACTACTATGTCGTCCAGGCTCTCTTCAAACTCACTGTGTAGTCCAGGCTGTTCTTGAAGTTAAGATCCTCTTGCCTCAGTCTCCTGAACTCTGTGTGTGTGTGTGTGTGTGTGTGTGTGTGTGTTTCCTTTCTACTACATACTATTGGGTGTTATGCTGTTTGGCCATATGTGTTTCCCTATGTATCAGAAGCACAAGTGTGTTTATTGTTACCATTTTTTTCTGGTCTGAAGATGAAATTGTCACCTCTCCCCACAAGTTATTGAAATGCTCTGAAGGAAGAAGCACCATTTAAGTCACCTTTCTGGGATGGTTAATGTCGATGGCCACTTGACTGTGTCAAGAGTCTAATCGCCATGGACATAGTGAAGCATGCTGGTGTGGGAAGTCCTGTCTATGTGTTGCTTTTATTGGTTAATGAATAAAGAACTGCCTTGGCCTCTAATAGGGTAGAGTAGAGCTAGGCGGGAAAACTAAATTGAATGCTGGGAGAAAGAAGGCAGAATCAAGAGAAGCCATGTAGCTCTGCCAGAGACAGATGCCAGACAGAACCTTGCCAGTAAGCCACAGCCATGCAGCAATACACGGATTAAGAGAAATTGATTAAATTAAAATGTACGGGTTAGCCAATAAGGAGCTAGAGCTAATAGGCCAAGCAGTGATTTAATTAAAACAGTTTCCATGTGGTTATTTCGGGTCTGAGCTGCCAGGCAGTTGGGAAACAAACTAGCAGCCTACTAAAACGGCATGCCTCTGTATGTGTCAGTTGGATTATGAAGGCTCTGGCCTAATTAATAGACTAATCCTTGACGCAGTCATAATATGATGGTATCATTGATTGTGCTGAAATGTAGGAGGCGGGGTCTCTCTAGGAAGTGGATCACTGTGGAGCAGGCTGTCCCTCAGGCTGTATCTTGTGCTAGCCCCAGATGTATTCCACATCTCTTTGCATTCTGTCTTCTGTGATGTGAGTTCCTTCACCATGCCTTTCCCAGTAGATGGCTAGAAGTCTTTGAAATCATGAGTTGAAATAAAGTATTACTCCCTTAGGTTGTGTTTATTATGAGTCTGATAAAGGCAATGAGAAAAATAACTAATATATCTTCAGTTCAGTTCATTCCATTCAATGGATGTATACTGCAAATCTGACATGAGTTTGGTCTTTGGCTACTTTCTGGGGATTCAAAGAGCCAGTTAGGAAATAATCACAGGGAATAGGCACAATAGTGTTTGATAAGAACTACACAGGATATGACTAATCAATTATATGACTATAAAGTTGAGGGATAGCAAGGACCATGGATGAGCTCAACGGGAAGAATAGGACGTTACATATCCATCAGGAAGAGGTTGATGGGTAAATGACAGTAACGGCAGAACACACAGAGCAGTAGAGCATCTTGGTATATTCAGTCAGAAATGGCATAGATGGGACCAAATGAAAGGGCTAATGTCACTGTTGTCCAGAGTAGTCATGTCTTGACTTCCTCAGAAACCACAAGCACGCTCAGACCAAGTTCAAAGACATAGAGATACGAGAGCACAGGGCTTCAGTTTTGAGTGTGGTCCCCTTGACTGACTTCTTTTGTCTTGGGGGAGGGGGCAGAAGGGAACAAGGAAAAGGGGAAGATGTCCATTGATCTTTGTGTAAAGACCTCCCGGGGCTTGTGTGCTGTCCAGCATCCTAAATAGCACATACAAACTCCTTTGTAATATAAAACCAGTGTGCTATTCACTTGCCATTTGCTAGAGTTATTTTGGCATGAAAATAATCATTTTCATGAACTTCTTGGCAGAAACTATGGCTGAAAAATAACTTATATTTGAGAGTACTTGTCTTCTCTAAAAACAGCATCTTCAGTATCAATGTGTAATTAAAAATATGGTTTTCAGAAGTTGATATCTTTGAACACTTCAGTCTTGGCAAATGGCTAAGTTAGAAAGGACCAGAACACAAACCACACAGCTCAACCCTCTCTTGAGGCAAGAAAATAGCAACTGTGTCTTTAGAACTCAGAACCCTCAGCCCAGTGAGCAGAGCTGAACCTGGGGTGGGACCTGTCCATTTAGTGGAGGCTCATGAAAGAAAGATCCAATTTTTATTGCCTTTCTGACTTAGAGGCCAAGAAATATTAAAGATTCATCAAGAAGCAGGTCAAGGAACTAGAACTCTGTAGAGAACTGAAGTGGCCAGCAATTACTTCAGCAAGCTGATGAAAGCCACAGGCACAGTGGTGTTCTGACCATAGAAGAGGTGACAACCTTTGACAAAGACACAGAGCTCAGCACAGCTGCTTCCTACTCTGACAGTGCCTGCAGCCACCTGCACTGAACCACAGAAACTGTTCTCTGAGATGAGAGTGGTGTAAGAATGTGGTGTGTGTGTGTGTGTGTGTGTGTGTGTGTAAGATTTCATTCTGTGTTCATAACAGCGAGACAGATGCCAAAGATGTATTTTAACAGTGCTGACTTGGGTTAATCCAGCTTTAGGGCTACTCTTGGAGCAGCCTATGCAACATTATCTTTATTATTATCTATGAAAAATGAGCTCATTACCATATTTAGATCGTTGCTTCTGCGGGGCATTGTCTATTCTCATTCAGCAAGTGTCTAGGCAAATCATACAGTCACTTAAACCAGAAACTCACCTCCAGGACCTTACAGCATGATGTGCCACCTGACATCAGGCACAAAAACAACGGCTTTTACAAACCATGAGCTGAAACCTTCCAAAGCGAGAGTGAAAATAAACTCTGCGTAAACAAAACAGTTATGTCAGGAATGTATCACAGGCACCCTAAGCTGATTACACATACATACTCAGATGCATGATCTCCTGAAATGAGAACAAGGCCCTCTTGCTCAGTGAACTTATACTCTGATAGAGGAGATGTGTTAATAATTTTGCGGAAAGTAAGAAATAAAAAGACACGGATCACAACGGTCGATCTTGGTTGAATTTAGAATTTCCCAGGAGACAAACATCTGGGTGAGACTGAGGGCATTTTCAGTGGGGAATCTCTCTCTGGTGCATGGTGGAACATCCAGTCTGAGTTTGGGCACTATTCCATGGCCTAGAGTTCCAGGCTAAACACAAGGAAACAAAGCAAGTAGAGTGCAGGGCATCCATCCCTCTTCCCACTTCCTGACTATACTACCAATATGCCAGCAGCTCTTGATGCTCCTGCTGCCCTGAGGTCTGGACTCTCAAACTAAGAGCCAATTTGCCAAGTATTTGGTCAGGGCATCAAGAAAAGTAACTACTGACGAACATATATGCATATATATTATTCTCCCACATATCAGAAGAGTTGTGTACCTTTTACATGGTTATACACACTGCTGTGTTGAAACAGATATGTTTAGGCCTATGTCAAAGTAAAGATGAACACACACTTTCTTTTTACTTTTAATTTTTTTATTATTTTAAATTGAACTATGTATTTTCCCTACTCCCTTTCCTCCCTCCCGCTCCCCTTCAACCCCCCCCCCCACTTCCCAAGCTCCCAATTTACTCAGGAGATCTTATCTTTTTCTCCATCTTAGGAGGATCCATGTGTTTCTCTCTTAGGGTCTTCTTTGTTGTCTAGGCTCTCTGGGGTTGTGGACACACACTTTTTGTATTAGACATAGCTGTATGTAAAGATATACAGATTCACAGGTGAGTTGTCTATGTTTAGTTACCACTTTCTGTAAAAGTAATTGAAATCCCTATACAAACAGAGTATGAGGCCATTGAGAAAAATTATCACCATATTTATTCATCCAAAGCTTCATATGCTACCCAAACACTAAAGCTGAAACAATACTTTTATATCCTAAAATGCTTCAGTCATATGCCACATTATGTAATATTTGACCATTTTCAAATTAAGTTTTTAAAAAGGTCAAAGTTTTAAGATGTTGGTATTGAAAGATGGCAGACCTGGCATATGTTTTTATATTTATTTATATTTATATCCTCTAATGATAGTGCTGGACCACACTGACAGGCCAGATTCAACATTCCCTAACAGGTAAACATCTCAAGATGTCATCCATACCTGCAGAAGGCACTGCCTGTGGCTACCCAGCATCTGTGTCCTCTGGTAGGCTCCTGTGATGTTGGTGACAGCACCACACCTAATGTGGCAAGCTGCCTGTCCCTCCTCAGATCAGCACAAAGATGCTTGTTTCTAGTTCTGTCCCACAAAGACTACTGCACGATCCGTGAATAAATCAGACTTTCATCCTCCAGAGTCTTCCATTCTAAAAATAGGCACCACAGGCACACCTAGTGACAGATAAGGCTGACATGCAGAATGAATGGTTGGGGTGGCATTCTGAAGATGGAAACAGTCCAGACTAAATGAAAAAAGGTCCCCACTCTCCCTTCTATCAAAGCTTCCTTCCTTCTATGAAATGGAAGGTAATCATTCATTTTGATAGACCCCCTCCCTGCTTTCTCTTCCATAGTTGCCATGGAAGGGTGCATTGAAGGGATATTTATCAGTGCAGATGATAGCATGGTAATTTTTCAAGCAATTTTGACTTAAAAGCAACTTCTTTATCATTTAGAAACATCCTCTGGTCGAACTGCTCTTCTTCCTTCATGTTATGCCCATCGCCTCCAGAAATGCACTTCCTTGAGGAACCGAAGGTGCGGGTATTCCGGCATTTGCTGTGGAATCCTTTGCTCTGGACCAGGCTCAACTCTCTGCTTTTCCCTCTGGGTATCTTGTGTACTCAAGGACGCCTAAGACTCTGAAACCCCTCCTCTCCCACTTTAGTGTACATGAGGTTTATCTGCCATGTTTCTGTAGACTGCTGCTCCCTGAGGGGAAATGTCCAGCAGGGCATTTGCTTGATTGTCTATGATTGATTAATTTCCACTCACCTCCACTAGAACCAGCTGCTTAGAACCGCAACAAAACCATGTTTTCATCGTTTCCTAATGAGTTCAGTGTGGGTATTTCTCTTTTGGATGAATAGCGCTGCTTCTTTCATAAACCGATGTGTAACATGCATTTACTGTTTTATTTCCCATGAATGCCTCATTTATCTCAATAGTGGTATAAATGGGAAAGGCATGCAGACCCATTGTGGACCCCCCGATGGTGCTCCAAGGGTGACGCTTAGGACCCGTAAACAGAGACCCACAGGTGGCTTCCGCAGAAACAGAGGAAATGACTTGCCTTTTTAGGTCTGCTCAGCTTGTTCTGCATTTATTCTGTAGAGAGCCAACAAAGACATGTACACTGCAGTCCAAATTTAATTTCTGCTGTTTGTTGTTTGAAATGACTCAGTGTCTGCAGCATTTACCAGGGGACTGTCGAGCAAGGCTGGCGCGTTCCTTTGGAATCCACTGCTTCCATGCTTTGGCAGATTAGGTGTTTAACTCGGAGTCGTGTTTACCCAAGACCTTCCTGTCAAAACGGTGTCCTGCTGGACGTTCCAAGGAGACGTCTGCTCCAAGGACACACTTCTGCTCTGAGTATGCACTTCTGTTCCAAATAATACAGCAAGGAGTGGCTAGAACCTGCAATTCCATTCTCGTGTTTGTTGACTGATTCCTCAGGGACTTGAGACAAAAGGAAAACTTGGGAAAGAGGCTCATTGAGTCATCCTGGGAAACACAAATGCGGACACTGGGACACTCCACATTCCTGGTGAAGGAATGCAAAGGGAGGAGCAACACCCAGGGCAGGTGGGGTATCTACCTCCCACCCCTATCCCAGAGATGATAACATCCCCCACATGTATTCTCAGATGACTGGTATGCTGGCTAGGCAAGCTGACACTTGAAGACTTGGGGCAGTTGAGAGAGAAACCATCAGGCACCTAGAAATTATCCCTGGAAGATGTCGGTGAGCTCAGATTGACGAAGGAGAGTGCAGTGGTATCTACTATACTACTGCATCATCCACCTTCCTTGAAGAAGCACATGTCAGCCTGCGTACCTTCTGAGGATGAACTCTTGGGAGATATTGTGAAAGTGGAAGCTATTTACCAGGGTTCTCATCTGAGGACTCTCTGACCACCTTGGGAGAGAATGCCTCTACACGGCAGGTGCAGCGCCTTCACAAGCGAAGGAGAGAGGCAGGGTGCTCTAGAGGTTGAGAGGTCTGATTGCCCAAGTGTTAACACTTGCTCCAGGTGTGGCATTCCGAGATCTGCTGGGCCTATCTAGTCCTGGGTCCTCCCTTGGAAAGCATCAAGAATAAGGCTGTTGTGAAGACCAATTGAGATCCCAGGAAGGAGGCTCAGCATACTGACTGGCATATCAAAGGGACAGAGAGCTGCCATTATGGTGATGTCTTCAAAGGTGCTTCTTCTCAGCCACAGGGAGATAGAGCTGAGGATGTGGAGGAAGTGGGGGTTATCATTAAAAGCACAGTGCACGCCAGTCAGGAGAAGGCCAACACTGTATGATTCCACTAATACACGAGGTACGTGAAGTAGGCAAACAAAAAGAAGTGGAAAGTAGATGCTTGCTTAGGGTCTGGAGGTAGAGGACAGGGAGCTATTCTTCAACGGGTCTGTAATTCTGCCTTGCAAGATGGAAGAGATGGGTTAGCGGTCACTTGTACAGCAGCGTGAGTACACTTAGCCCTACTAACTGTTTAAAAGGAGGAAGAAGGCTATGTCATGTGAAAATATTTTCTGTTTTTGTTTTGAGACAGAGACTCTTGATGTAGCCCAGCCTGGCTTCAAACTGACAATCCTCTTGCCTCAGTCTCCCAAGCACTTGGATTGCATGTGTTATCACACTAGACTAAAACATTTTGCTTTTAATTGTGATAAAACACACACACACACACACACACACACACACACACAAACAAACACACACACACAAAAACGGAACATTGTTAAACCCCAGCATTCATATCAGGAGGTAGAGACATGGAGATTGACCCCAATCGCAAATACAGGCCTCAACTGGCCATCTCCTAGCACCAGAATGGTGCCTAGCTCAACTGTCATCAGAGAGGCTTCATCCAGCAACTGATGGAAACAAATGGAGACCCACAGTCAAACATTAGGCAGAGTTCAAGGAATCCTGCAGGAGAGGGGGAGAAAGAATTGTAGGAGTCAGAGGGCCCAAGGACAACACAAGAAAACTCACAGAATCGACTGACCTGGGCTCATAGGGGCTCACAGAGACTGAAACAGTGTCCAGGGAGCCTGCATGGGGCTGAACTAGGTATGCTGCATATATGTGACAGTTGTGTATGTAGCTTGGTCCTCTTGTGGGACTCCTAACAGTGAGACAGGGGCTGTCTCTGACTCTTTTACAGGCTCTTGGGACCCTACTCCTCATCCTGAGTCACCTTGCCCAGCCTTAATAACATGGAGAGGTGCTTAGTTTTACTACGACTTGATATGCCATCTTTTGTTGATACTTCTTCCCTAAACAGAAGTGAAGGAGGAGTGGGTTGGGGGTGGAGTGGGAACAGAGAGGGGTTGGGGAAGGGCTGGGAGAAGGAGGAGGTGACTTTTAAAAAATTAAAAAGACAGAAAGAACAGGAAAATTGTAAAATTGTCGGAAGCCTGGCAACAGAAAAACTTTCTTGAAAGTAAAACTAGGTAACTAAAAAAAAATCCAATCTTTCTTGAAAACTGTATTTTTCCAAAGTTCCATTGTTCATCATTTACATATTAGATTTATGGGTATCTACAAAACACCAAATTCAGGAAGCCTATGTGACATTTGAATGACTCATTTTGGGTACCTAAGGCAAGTCCCCAACCAGTGAAAAAAAAGAGAGAAAGAGAGACAGAGAGAGATAGGGAGTGACAGATCATAACTCCTGCCACAGAAACCAACGTAGCTGCCCTTGTACATGATCTTCAGCTCCAAATCTCCAACACAAGAAAAGCACATCCCAGAGGTACCCTAGATCCAAACGGTGCATCAGCCATCAGCTCCATGGAGGAAGAGTTCATTTTCTCATTGCAAATTCAGGATGCAAAATAAATGGTTCTTTAGCAACAAAGACAAAAATTGTAAAAAAAAAAAAAAAAAAAAAACTTTCAAGAAAAGATGATACCTATAAAATCAACCAGAGTAAAGCCCAGTAAAGCTGGCGTTGTACCAAAGCTGAACAGGATAGCAAAGCCCCAGGAGTTCTCACCAGGAGGCAAAAAAGTCTCTCTGTAGACAAGAGTTTCTCTGCATCCTGGTAGCCACTCCCAAATAATCACAGAGAGACTTATTATTAATTTTAAATGCCTGTCCAATAGCTCAGGCTTATTACTAGCTAATTACATTTTAAATCAACCTATATTTATTATCTACGCTCTGCCATGTGGCTTGTTTATTAACTCAGTCCCAGTGACATATATTCACACAGTGTAAAGGAATCTTTCACATCTGTCCATCTTCCCCCAGTGGCCAACAGGGAGATAAGTTCCATTGTGGCTCATTATTTACCGCTAACCCCACTTTGTAAGCATTGCCTCTCATGGATTTGAAACTTAGTTACAGGTGCAGAGTAATTGTACCTGTGTGTGACTTTCATATAACATTTCTTCACACAGCTGTGTCATGCTTTCACCACGTCCACCCTACCCTGTCTTGCTATCCCTTAACTCTCTCTTCCCTCATATCTTTCACCATCCCTGTCTTGGAAAGATTGACAATTAGCACAGCTACAAAGACATCAAAGAACAGTCTCCTCAGAGTGTGCCCTAAGAAGGTAGTAGCCATTTCCTCATAACCCTGTTCCTGACTTCCTATTTTTCGCCATGCATCAGGTCCCAGAAAATGATGAAGCCTAGATATTACCATCTTGTTGGATTTTTTTCCTCAGTCATAGTTCAGCTTCTCAGAGATAAATGTCATTCAGATTTATAAAAGATTGATGGCTATGTTAAGACTTGAAATTTAATCATTTGTCTGCAATCTAGATACTCATTTCTAATGCCAAAGTTTTACTAGTAGTTGGAAGTCTGCACATAGATGTGGAATTCGAGGAAAGAGTCTGAGATAATGTTAAGAGAGATTTGCACAAACAGGGAAAAAGGTCACCTTTGCCTTCAGAGCTATGTCCTCTCTGGTGATCTATCAGGCAGTATGGGATTAACACTGGTAAAATCTAGACCTCTACTCTGCTAAATTCCTTTTAAAGCTCCATTTAAGCCATTCTTTCCTTTAGCATATTTGTCCAGATGGGGATCTATTGATTAGACTTGACCTTTCTTGGTTATAATCTCATTCTTTCTTGGCTTTCTTTAGATGACTCTGATGTAAGTGCTTGGGGCTTGGATTTTATCCAAACTCTCAAGCCATATACTTACTGGAAATCTCTTGGCTTCTTTCTGCTGACCCTATGTGGACCAACTGACCACGGATAAAACTTGGAGAATTTGCCAGACATTCATGAAGCTCTAAATTCAAAGTCACATACTTCTGAAAAAAGAAGAGATCAAGTTGACTTAATTGTTGTATTTTTTAATGAACACATAAACCTGTCATGAATTTATTCAGTATTGATCAGCTGCTATTCTTAGTGTCTGCATTTACAAGTTATTGTTATAGCCATTAACAGCAGAGCAGGCACGGTGGAAAGACACATTGCAATCCTGCTGTATTGTTTGGAGAGCCATTCCATCTCCCTAGAGGACCAACCATATAACATGGTTTCTGTCATTAAATAGAACAAACAATAGTTATTCCTATTAATATTTGCCTTAGTATTTACATCCTTTTGAAGTATTTCTTGACCCAATTATACAAGCATATTTACCAAACTCTGCTGTGGGACAATGGTCCTGTACCCTGTAAAGATCTGTTACTTGTATTTTAGTAAAACTTTGAATGGCCAGTAGCCAGGAAGGAAGTATAGGCAGGGTGACCAGGCAGGAAGTATAGGCAAGGTGACGAGAACAGGAGAATTATGGGAAGAGGAAAGATTCAGTCTGCAGTCATAACCCAGACATAGAGGAAGCAAGATGAGAATGCCTTGCTGATAAAAGGTACCAAGCCACATGGCTAACACAGATAATAATTATAGGCTAATATAAGCCATAAGAGTTAATAAGAAGCCTGCGTTAATAGGCCAACCAGTTTATAATTAATGGAGACCTTTGTGTGTTTCTTTGGGACTGAAAGGCTGCAAGACTAGCAGGACAGAAACCTCTGCCAACAAAACTCATTTATTGTATAACTACTATATATCAAGGCTAGACACTAGGAGCATAGTAGTGAAGGAGGCAGACATGTTCCCTACCTTCTTGGAATCTATATAATAGGGGAAATCTACATTAAACAGGCATATCTTCAAAGTAGTAGGTAATTACATATTTCTGTAATTGCTACCTGAGATAAAAATGCTGATAGTGTGGTCAAGGAAGCATTGATTAGCAACTGTGGTGTGGGAGGTCCTTCTGTCTCTGTGTTGCTTTAATGAATAAAGAAACTGCCTTGGCCTGTTGATAGGGCAGAACATAGGTAGGTGGGGAAAACTGAATTGAATGCTGGGAGGAAGAAGGAGGAGAGAGAGAGAGAGATGCAGTTTAAGCTGAGGTATGACTGATGAGACAAATCAATGAGTACAAAATTGGAGGTGAGAATTGAATACTGGATACAGATGCAGAGACAGAAAGGAAGAAAAGCCAGCTTAGCACGCAGGAGAGACTTGTGTGGAAGCTGGAGAAGCGAACTTGTTTCATGGCAAGAACTTCAGTTCTGAAGGTCATGGTGGGGCAGTATCCTCAAACAGCGTAGGAAGGAATGCACACACAGACTACAGAATGAGCAGCATTGAAGATCACACAGCTGCCCTGTGGTTGGGTGCTCAGGACAGGAGTGGCACAGAGGTCAGATCACTGTGTCTTTGCTGTGAGATTTGCGCATTTCAGGACATTGGTCTTGGCACTGACCGTAGAAGGCAGTGAGAAGATTTGAGAGATATTTTGAAAGTTGAATTGATGACATAATTTTTCTCAAAGTGATGGAAAATGAAGAGAAATAGCAAAAATGACTCCTGGCTTTCTAATTTGAGCAACTGGCAGATGGGTGAAAAACTGTTATGTTTCTAGCCTCCCCCTACCCCCAGCCATAGATTTTTCTTTCTTTCTTTCTTTCTTTCTTTCTTTCTTTCTTTCTTTCTTTCTTTCTTTCTTTCTTTCTTTCCTTCCTTCCTTCCTTCCTTCCTTCCTTCCTTCCTTCCTTTCCTTTTCTTTTGAGGAGACAGGATTTCTCTGTGTAACCACCCTGACTGTCCTGGAACTTGCTCTGTAGACCATGCAGGCCTTGAACTCAAAGGGAACCACTTGCTTCTGCCTTCTGAGTGCTGGGTTAACCACTCCTGCCTAGTTCCCTCCATAAGTCTTAAAAAATTCAAATGCACGATCAAAAAGTGTCCAGTGAGTTCATAATTTGCTCACTGTATCTCAAATATTTCCTCCAGATTTTTTGTTTTGTTTTGGTTTGGTTTGGTTTAGTTTGGTTTTGGTTTCTCAAGACAGGATTTCTCTGTAACTTTGGAGCCTGTCCTGGAACTTCCTTTGCAGACCAGGCTGGCCTTGAACTCAGAGACCCACCTGGCTCGGTCTCCCAAATGCTGGTATTAAAGGTGCTCACCACTACCTGCCCAGCTCCTCCAAAATTTTAAAGAGATATTTGTATGTGTGTGTGTGTGTGTGTGTGTGTGTGTTTACTAGCATATAAATGCAGCTGCCAGCAAAGGCCAGGGAAGGCCTTTGGATTTCATGGAACTAGAATTAGCAGAAGTTGTAACTCATCCACAGTGGGTGTTGTTAATGAAACTTGATCCTCCACAAGAGGAGTATACACTTTTGGTTGCTGAGCCATCCTCCCAACAACTCCTCTGTTTTTTCATGTATAGTCTTATTTCTTTATAATTTCTTTGCTCAAGGATTCTTTATACCTTGTTTGGTGGAACCTCCATTTGTTTCCCATTGGTCTTGTCTAAAGTTTATTTCTATAATGTGCAAGGAATGCATTGGAATTGTTAAATTCATTCTGCTGTTACCTTGTGAAGTCTAGGAGTCAAGTTTACAAATCCTGGACATGTACGACATGAAGAGCCATGATTTTAGTAGAAGCAGGATGCTCTCTGGCTCCTCCCACCCCATTTGATCCTCCCAGACTATTGTTGTACAGATATCCCTTCCAACATCACACCCGATGTGTACTTGATGAGTGTGTTCACAGGAGGTCATCCCCATTTCAGTTTCACAAAAGAAACAAATGTTTTATTTCACCTAACGAATATGCACTTTGGGTATCCTACTTTTAAGCTAATTTTCCCCCTTCTAAGTTTGACCTTAAACATTGGAGAGAAGAGTGACAGAGGCGGCCTAGACCACGTGGAGGCTTGCATTTATTTCACCTTATGTTTACAGCTGCAGATAGCATGCACAAAGGTGTGCTCCACGTAACCGTGCAAACCAAGGAGGCTGGAGAGATGGCTCAGCGGTTAAAAGTGCTCCCTGTTGTTTCAGAGGACACAAATTCAGTTCCCAGTTCTCTCTTGTATTATCCTAATACTTTTTATAAACCTAAAGCCTATTTAACTCTTTATTTCATTAGAAATCAATTTCATGCAGGTGGAACTGGCTATACATTTTAAAGATATGCAGAAATTTAAATATTTGCTTAGTTAGTAAATGAACCTACTATTTCCCAAAATATTTTAATTATTCTAATACCAAGTATTATAGAGTTAGCCCTCAGCATGCAATGCTAAGGTCTCACGGAGAGAGATGAATCTGGTCTGGTTGGTCCTCTATCACATCCCATCAATCTCTTCTTGTTCTCCATCACACCATTTTAAATACTACACACTGAAAGTATATTATATTTATTAATATCTGTTATTAATCTTGCTACAATCTTAGGTATTTCATCATCCATATAAATTTTAGAGTTAACTTACAAAGCCCTCCCCCATGTGATTCTGTGGGGGCTTTATACTGAAAATGTGTAGTACTACTAGATCAACATGAAGAGTGTTTTACTATATTGCTCCTGTGACCATCTCATCATTACAAATAAAAATGTCTGTTCTTTGTTTTTTTTTTTTTGAATATTAGAATTCCCACCTTAACATCAGTGATAAGGGATACTTAAAATAAATATAAATGTGTGTAGAAGCATTAGATAGATGTCTTTTAGCAAGCTGCCCAGCACAAGGAATTCATTCAATAACTATTTGTTAATTGAATAGTATCATCATTTAAAAATCTGTAGATATTTATAATGGTGTCATTTTTGTTCATTTTAAAACTGGAAAGATTTTATACTTAGCAAACATGCAAGAAATTCCCGAGACACATTTCCGACCTCCTCTTCTATAAACATCCTACTTATCTACAGTATAATGATGGAAAGGAACAAGGTAATAGTGGTACAATAGAATTACCACCAAACCTTATCTATATGTCTCCAGCTTCCAGTTAGTTCCACTGCTGTCTGATTTCCTTTTGGGACCCAATCATAGAGCCATGTCATACCAAACTGTCTTGTCTTAATCCCCTTCAATTCTTGACAACTGAAGTTCTTGACACTTTCTTGGTGTGGCTCTGGGGATTGATGCTCAGTCTTTATGTATGGTGTATGAGCATCCTACCCCCTGGTCTACCTCCCCAGGTCAAGTTGAAGACTTTTCATTAAAAGTACTTGCTGGTCATTTTGTATACTGCCCCTCATTGTACATCATCCACTCTTTTCCCAGGAACCATTTCTGGCGTGAGTGCCAAAGCGATTCTAGGTCCTCTCCAGGCATCGTCAGGCGATGCTATGCGTTGGGGTGTCTTCTTGTGGATGTAAACTTCAGTGACTTAGCTATGTTGGTGTTTACTGGTTTTCCACTCTAAACATGGGATTTTTCCTTCGTGATGAGTTAAGAGTAGATCTTTATCCCTCCTATGGTTTTGCCCACTAGTGTTAGCATCTTTAAATCTTTCTTCTGTATGCCTTCAGGATATTTCTAATCTCCATTTCTTTCCCATTACTAATTGAGATTCTATCATGAGGAAGAGTATTTCCCACTCCCTGTTGGCTGCTTAAACACGGACTAGTGGGTACTTGTTTGATTCGCGGGTTGTATCTGACAGTCATCACATGTTTCGGCCCTCATAAACTTCAAATGTGGGCACACCTCCAAGGAGTTTTCTTTTCCTCTCATTATCTTTGCTCTTTTCGGCACTGCAGGACTTCTGGGCTCACCTTTTATGTTCTGCCGCTCTCTGGATGTCTTATTATCAGGAACTGATGCTTAGAACCGGTATCTGTGCTCTTGGCTTGCTAGTTGCTACTGGATTGTCACCGTTTCTAGAGTGTCTCCATAGCTAGAACTAGAGGCTTGGATCCTAGTCTGTGCACATGTACACACCACAGTCTTTGTTTCTTACCCTGTATGGATTTTATAAACAAACTACGCATCTACAATCCCCTACTTAATCAACTAACAGGGAGATATTCTTATAATAGAATCTTAATCCATATTAATTTCTTTCCCTTTAGCAGCCATTCAGTACCATAGAGGTCATTCTGGTCTTCATTCCCTCTTATCTGTGTTTCACGTTCCTACAAAGATGAACAACTCAAGCCTCATCAGTCACACGTGTTTGCGTGTTTTCAACCCCAATAGGGTGTTAAAGAATTCTGCGGACTCGTTTCAGTTAGAAAAACCTTTGTATGGTATTTTCTGCAATTCTTATATTCTGAAAATGAGAAAATCCAGGCCCATGTGATCACTTTGCCAAAGGGAAGAAGCAAACTATTAGAGAGAAAAACAAAACGTTAGCTGTCAGGATTGAAAATTCAATACGGTGCGTTTCACAGGTGGAAGTAGCAAGGGCAGGAAATGTGGTCAGGTCACTGCTGAGAAGGGGCCCCCACTCGTTTTTCTGCCCTGTGTCAATATAAATGAAGTCATTTGTGCTTTTGAAAAAAAGGTCAAGCATCCAGTCACCATGATTCATGTATTTAATAGGGCCCAAAGCCAGTCAAAGACACACACTCTGCATGTGATATCAGGGCAGTTCTGGGAGATGGAAGAACACTACATTCCATTACCATACATCATTTCTACAATTATGGGTACAGTCACTTTTCCAGCCATTACTAGCACTTATAAGCTTGTTAAAAGAAATATATATAAAGAAAATATTTTATCTCCTCCTCCTTCTTTCTCTCTCCTCCTCCCTCTCCCACCTTCCTTCTCTTCTTCCAAACCTTCCTCAGGGCAGGGTCTTGCTCTCTAAAAGAAGCTGGCCACAGACTTATCGTTCAGGCTGTCCTTCAACTCTTGGCAATCCTCCTGCTTCAGTCTCCCAAGTTCTAGGATTATAAGCATGAGACCCCACAGGTGGTTTCCATCTGCACCGTCTTCCGTGAATGTCATCAGCATCTTTCATGACTGTCATGAGGCCACAGAACCTGAAACTTCCTGTCACCACAAACAGAAGCGTCAGTGTCCTGCAAGGCAATTTATTTTCAAGTCTGCAAAGTGAAATTGGGCAGCATGCTAGAACACTGATTTGCACCTCTCCCTGCTTCTGTGTCTTTTCTCCCCATGCTAGGGAGAGTTTTGGGGTCTTAGCTTAATGACAGTTTAGGATGCACTTTTCTTTCAGAGGACCAGTACTGGGATGAAGAGGAGGAGCTTGTTCATCCCCATTGTTAGTGTGGCTATGTCTACAAGAATCTGGAAATTGAAACAAGGGCCTTGGTTTTCTGTAAGATGATGCTGCATGTGACCTTCAGAGAAGGCTAGCTATGGCTGACGTCATGCCCGTATGCTGTAAACTAAGCCTAATTCTCACAGGGATTGCTAATTGTGTAGGAAAATATCTGCAGGCCATCCCTTGGAACTGGACTCATTGGTTCCTGGAACCCCACTGAGTTTATTTGTCTATAAATTTTAAATAACTCTGCCCTATGGTAGCTATTCCACTATGTATATTAATGTATATGTATATTAATATGTTTAATTCCGAAATCTTAACCTGGATGCTCGGTGGAGTTCATGTATTCTTCATCTCGGCAGGATAAAGACCCAGCAAAAGATGAACTAGGCCATTGCCTTGGATTTTGAGGAGTACTTCAAAGCTGCCAAATGGAGCCCGATTCTTCTGTAGGAGACAGGAGCTTTGTACACCCACCAGAAGTTCAAAAAACGCTGTACACATAGAGCAAGCACAAGGGTTATCTGCATGCTCTCCAGACAGCCTGCATCTTTCCAGTTTCTGATTTTATAGCTGCTCTCTGCTTTTCTTCACTGCCATTTGTATTAGCTATATATTTTTCACTTCCTGTCAGCTATAATAAAATATTTAAGTGAAGATGAATATAAAGGGTGATTATAACCAGGACCGCTCCCTGGGGATATGAGTTAGTCCCAAGTCTCTATCCTGACTTGAGATATTTATAGGCATTAAAATTAGAGATGAAGGAACTCTGCTCCTGCTTTGTGTGATTTAAGGGACCTGAAATTATGCTTGAGTTTCTTGATTAAAAAGAAGACCCACACCAAGCATGGTGGGGCACACCTTTAAGCCCAGCCATCAGGAGGCAGAGGCAGGTTGATCTCTGGGTGAGGCCAGGCAGGTTTACACAGTGAGTGCCAGGACAGTCACGGTCAAATAGTGAGACCCTGTCTCAAAAACCAACAACAGAAGAGAAAAAGACCCATTGCAGTGTCTTCTCTCACAGCATCAAAGAGCCATTGTTTAAGCAACCTAGAAATGGATTCTCCCCGTTGAATCCGCCCCTCTTGAAGGGAGCCTTCAGGTTGCAGAAGACATTAATAACAATTTTTCCAGGAAAAGCACAAATTCTCCATGGTTGCTTTGTTACTGAATCACCTTTTCTATTTATCAAAGACAAGAAAGTAGTTTTTCTTTGCTTTGATCCAAGAAAGTGAAAGTGTTTCTAATAAAAGAAATGGACTAACTTAAGACAAAAATAAACCCAGATCTTATTATTTTTGAAACGTCAACCAAAAAGAACCATGGAGAGTTGGAATGAGCTGATTGAAACACAAAATTTGCAATAATAAGAGAGAAAGAGAAAACATTATTCCCCCAGCAGATTTGTGTCATTGGTGTTTCTCGCTTTCACATCTACTGATTAAGATGAGACAGTTTCTCTCTAGCTTTGCAGGGAACGGGAACCCTGAAGTCTCCGTGTATCTATCTAAATAACACTCTGAAATGAGACCTGTAAACTTTCCTGCATTGCCCATCGTCTCTCTTTTGGATAAATTTCGTATTTGGAACAAGAAATTATGTTATGGCAAGAACATCTGGTTATCTGGTGGGATAATCAAAGTTTTCGGGAGAACATGGAGGGTACTTCAAGATGTAAAATGAAAACAGGTGTTGACTGCCTGGGTCTGAGAGGGCAAAGGAGCGTTCTTTGTTATGATATGATCTTGTTTAGGACAGTTCTTAGAATGCTCATCTCCAAAGCAATCCTAAGTGGCTTGTTCTTACACCATTAATGCTTTTAACGGAGTAGTGAAGATTCCAGCAGATTTCAAATCAAATCTAACTCAAGATTATTACTTTTTCCAGATATTAAAACAGAGTTCTTCGCAAATAATCATAACTATGTAGGCCTAAAATGACCGATGAGAAGTTACTCTTAACTTGGCAGATACATATGCTTAAGAACTCAAGAGGATATTTTTTAAATGAGCATTAAATTTTATGCATTTATTTTAATGATATTCTAATGTGATTATTTGGTGTCATGTCAATAGATGACTTATTTTTAAATCACTGAATGCCAAGTACCGTGTTTTTGTATGATTCAAGATCTCTTTGATCCCAAGACATTCCAGTGTGAATGGTAAAGCTAGCGGGATCTGGGCATATGGTTTACAAGCATCAAGGCTGTGTGGGATCCATGCCATACATAGCATGGCTGCCTGCCAGACCTGGGGCAGCATCCTCACTGTCCTCAGGAACACTGACATGTGAAACTCTGAAGATCCTTCCTGCCTCTGGCTTAGGACTATGAACAGACCCCCCCCCCCCCACCTCCGAGTAACCTCTCTCTTGAGAGCCCTGGAAATGACACCGGGATTCTGATAAAACACAGTTCTCAGCCCAGAGCATTACAGAGGACAAGAGGGGGTGCACTGTAGTTTCACCAAAATTTGAAAAATCGGGTGAAGAACACAAGAGGAGCTACTGCCTAAAACGTACACACGTCTGAGCGGAAGAAAACTGCGTGTGAGAGAACGGCCTCACTTGCCCGGCGCCTTCCAAGTTTCAATGCTGAAAGTCACACACCCCCAGGCAAGTCTAGACTATTGAAAACCTTAGGGTATGGAGTATAATAAGCTCACAAATCTGCAGCTCTCCTTTTCTCCCTCCAGAATTGTGCATTTTCAAAGAGAGAGTCCCGGAAGATGCTCTGCGGGCTGCTAGGGGAGTCTCCTAATTAGCTCCAGCTGTCAACCTGAGGCAGCCCCCAGTTATCTCAGGGAGTCTCAACTGGGGGATTGCCTCAGTGAGACTGGCCCGTGGGCACGTCTATTCAGCATTTTCATGCCCTATGGAAGCAGGAAAGCCCAGCCCATGGTGGGCAGTGCTGTCTGTCTCTGGGCAGGTGGGTCTGGGCTGTTGGAGAAAGGTAGCTGACCTTGGGGCCCGGGAGCAAGCCAGTAAACCGCATCCCTCCTCCGTGGTTTCAGCTTCAGCTCTTGTCCGGACATCTCTCAATATGGAACCGTAAGCCAAATAAACCCTTTCTTGCCCAACTTGCTTTTGGCCGTGGAGTTTACCAGAGCAACAGATGGCCAAGTAGAACACAAGTATCCAGCCGTGGCTCCTTCAGTCGTTAAGAGCAATCTGTGAAACACTGTGGGCCCTCTTGTACAATAGGTGCACTACTGCTGGAGGGGTAGCCGACTGCTCTCTGATTGGATTTGAGACCCAGTCTGTGGGAGGACACGCATGCCTACTACTAGAAACCTGGTTAAAAACAACAAAACAAAATCATGATAGGGCAGCTCGTAGTCCTGAGTGGGGAACAGAATACTGTGGCTTAACTAAATTGATACAGCGTTGAGCTGCTCTCTAAATATTATAGTTATAATCAATGTAGCCATTACGATCAATGCTAATCACCGTTACTGATCATTAGTAATAGTCATTATAGATCAATGCTGCCCTCAGTCTTAAACAGAGAAGCTTTATTTTTCCAGAAAATGGTGGTGACTGCAGAGCTCTGTGTCTGTGAATGGTGCTGAATTAAGTGGTAGATGAGCGTTAGCCGTAAGCAAGTCATTAGTGCCATCCCCGCCAAGGCTCAGGGAGCACTGCGAAGAGAGGATGGGAAGGATGTGAAAGCTGGGAGACAAGGAGAGGGCCGTGAAATAATGACTTTGGGGCATGACAGGCATTTACAATCAGAAACTCACAGCCCCTGTGGATGCCCACACTGGATCAGTACAGCAGCGGACCTGTCAACAGTCAAGCATGGATGAGGAGGGCCTTAGAAGACTCTGCCCCTCACCGATGAGCTATTTGTTATTGGTCGATCCAGGGACAGGAGAAATCATTACCTTTAGGCATGTACTACTCACTGATAACCCAACCAGTCACCAAGGAACGGTTCTGATCTGCTTGTCACATAGCTGGCCTTGGTTAAACATAGTTCACAAAGAACACAGAGAGTCACCAGTCTGGGAAAGGGACAGGTGGGGAGAAAGAGGGAGTTTATAAGGATAGGAAGGGAGATGGGGGGGAGTAATCAGAATCCATTGTATACCCTATGAAATTGTCAAGTAACAATATTAATTTCAAAAACCAAAGAAAATGAAAGACAGAGAAGAGAGTGGCATGGGGGCAGCGTGCACGCTTTCTCTTGGAGGCTGAGACAAGAAAATTCAGAATTCAGTGCCAGCCTGACCTACAGCATGAGTTCCAGGCCAGCCTAGGTTTCATAAAAAAAAAATAAAACCCTTAAAAAATGAGACAGAAAAAAAATACACTAAACTGGTTTCTGAGATTTATCTTTTGGCATTTATATATTTTTGCATTTCATAATTTTTAAAGAAGCCAGTAGTCATAAAAGGTAGTTGTAACACTATAGTTTAGTTTATATGACAAAGTATATTTTCAATGCATATAATCTTATCTAAAATGTTACTTAACACCTACTTTTATTATATCAAATATAATTGAGTGCTTTATGAATATGTCATTCTGAAACATGAAAGAGTTAAGGTTTTCATAATTGAGGAATACAGGCAACCCTGCATCATCTTGTGTAATTATCTAATGCACAGCTAGCAGATCTGTTTTAATTTTCAGTTTATTGACAGTGTATTTTTGTTTGCATTCAATTGCTATTTTTATGGTTATATAGCTAGAGCTGAGGAAATGTTAGGCTTTCATATGTACTCATTTGTATAAATATTTAAATAAATAAGACAATGAAAAGAATTTCAGCAAACAATGAAGTATATGAAAAAATGTGAAGGAATACATATATATATATATATGTTTATTTTCATCAATATGTTTATTATTTATCCATTCTTTGGTTGGCCTGATGACTTGAGTCCACTCAATTTTATTTCACTAAGTCTCTCAGCCTTTTTGGCCCATAGGAAGCTGAATGTCAGTACCCACATTACATTTGCTCTCCCTAAGTGGACTTAGTCATAGCTAAATGGACAGACCATAGCACCTTTCCCTATGAAGTAAGTTACCTTTAACGGTTCTTGGCGTCTGTTATAGGATGTGAGTTATCAGTCAGAAGATGTACACCAGGGACAGCCACAAGCCTAGGTGATCTGAGTCTCTTCGACAGCTCAGAGACACTGACATCCCATGGGATTCGCTGGCTCAAAAAAGCTGTTTAACTCTGAATAAGAGGTGGGGAATGTGGGTACAGTTTAAAAAATAGCTTTCCAGAGTCCCTGAAAAGACTAGGAAACCAGTTAGATCAGATAGATCTAACTGAGCTACACTTTGTCCTAAGTATTTATGGTAGATTAATAGAGAAGGGGCTGTCTTCTATCCTAGGGATTTCTTGTCTATTTTTTTCCTGATAAGAATTAAAACAGAGCCTGTTATATGCTAGGCAAATGCTCTACCATTGAGCCACATCCCTAACATCATCTACAGTCTTATCTGGCCCCAGGGTGTTCAGTGGCTACACAAGGCTGTGCCAGGGATGGAGCAAGCAGTGCCCATAGCCATACAGGTTTTAAAAACTGAGTCAAGAAGTTGCATCTTAGTCTCAGGATATCAAATATATTTTTAGCTTCAGGTTTTTCATAAGGATGAAACTTCAAACATTTATCTATGTGTTTGTAAGTATAAGGTACATCCAGATATTTTGACTTCTTGGTACTATTTAAACAGTTATATGTTGCTTTTACCAAAAACTTGAAACTTCTTTTGAAAAACTAGAGGGGCATTTAGCCATCAAAATGATGAGCAATTATCTAACTTGTTTAGGGATTGAACGGTGGTGTGGCTCTCTCCAGTGTGTATGCTGAAGTGATAATTCCCAAGGTATTTGGAGACAGGATTTTTAGCAGGTAGCTCTGATTAAATGATTTTATTGTGGGACCCAAATTTGGTAGGATTGTAATCTTATAAGAAAAGAAAAGGAGAAAGGAACTCTCCTTGCCTCTCTGCCACTGGGAAATTTTGTGAGAAGGCAGCTGCTTATGGTCAAGAAAAAAATCCTTATGAAAGCCACACAGCTAAAGTCACTGCCGTGGACCTCTGTTAAGCCACCTGGTCTATGGCACTTTGTTGTGGCTGACTGAGCCAGATCAACACACCATCTTTAGCAAAATCTTCAGTTGGCATCTGGCCCAGGCTGTGATGTAAAAATAGTTCTGATTCAGCTTCTCTATGCCTATGAGCAATTTGGAATTCATGGTATAGAATACATACATCCTCTGATACATGTCAAGTTTCAAATTAATTGAATTCTTGGCTTTTGTTGTGTTCCAATCCCATGAACACAAGGAGGTTCTGTTACTGCCAGTTTCCAGTTCTTCTGGCTTTAGCTCTCTGCCTCCTCCCTTGAGAAAGCATCTTACTGCATAGCCTAGGTAGCCCAGGCTGGCCTCAAGCTCACAGTCCTTGTGTCTCAGCCTCTCTAGTGCAAGGATCACAGGTCTGTCCCAACATGCTCTGCTTGTTTCAGGTCTGTTCGAATTTGCAGTGAATGACTTGTCTTAATAATAAAATAATGCTAGGTTAATAAAATAGTATTTGCGTGTATGTTTTGAGTTTTTGTTGTTGTTTCTTTGACAAAGTTGGTTTGCTTTTCCTCTATTATCTAGGAAATCATACGACTCCTACTTACAGGAAAGACTTCATGCTTTATCCATGAGTTGCTGTAGAGTGACGTGGAGGAGGATGTCAAAAGAAATGGGCTTCTTCCCGTGTGTCACGCTGCCCTCCCCCGCTCTCCCTGGGGCTAGCCCAGCTGGGTTTAGTGTAAGCCTCTTAGCGGGAATGACGACAGTCTAGAGATGTTGCTCAACAGTGAGTCTGTTTATTTCTCATTCTCGCCCCAGGATTCTCCCAGGATTCGGAGACTGCCTTGCCTTGTGGAAGCCTTCTTGCTTTGCCAGATTTTCCCCTCCCCTCCTCCCAAGCACTGGACCAGCCACCTTCTTTAACACCTTCCCTCTCCCACCTAAGAATCAGCAGTCAAGAGCCATCCTTTTTACTGCGTGGTTACTATAGACGTCATGTGCATTTTGTCACGTGGAATTGTTACTATAGACGTCATGTGCATTTTGTCACATGGAATTGTTACTATAGATGTCATACACATTTTGCCCCAGTGGCATTTCATCCATTGCCTCAAGCCCATGGATATCCAGTGTCTTAATCCACGAGAGATGCTGCAACCGATGGCCTAGCCTCGGTCATTTATAAATAACAGAAGGATACTATATACTGTTCTGGAAGGAGACAGTCCAAGGTCAAGGTACTGGCAGATTCCATGTTCAGTGAGGCTACATTCCCCAAACATAGCTCCCTGTACATGTCCTTGAATGGCTGAGGGAGTAAGTGGGATAACGCAAATCACTTTATAATTTTTCTTCTCTTTATGTAGTTTTACTTGTATATATTCATATGTGCATGTGTACATGTGAATGCCCATGGACAGGTATGAACGTGTGTGTGTGTGTGTGTGAGAGAGAGAGAGAGAGAGAGAGAGAGAGAGTAGGCCAGTCACCTGTGTTGGATATCTTTTACTCTGTCCACCTTGTTTTTTCCAAGGGTATCATTAAACCCGGAGCTTGTCATTTTGGCTATATTAGTGAGTTTCAGGGCCTCTCCTGTCCCCACTGCTGACATTACTGGCATGCACGGCCACGCCTGGTATTTACATGGGTGCTGAGGGTATGAAGTCAGGTCTTCATGATGACTTAGTAAACATTTTAGCAACTGAGCCATCTTCCCAGTTTCCATCTGCTCTAGTTTTCGAGGCAGGGTCTTGCTGTCTGATGCAGACATAACCAAACTTTTAAAGCTCCCAACTCAGCTGCCGGGCCTGGGCCCTCAGGCTTCTTCATAGGCCATTAATCCTGTCCCTGAGGGTAGAAGTCTCACAGCGGAAGCACATTGCTAAGGTTACTGCAGTTAGGTCTTAGTAGAGGAGCTGTAAGGGATGCAGACATTCAGTCCATAGCATCCAGAACCCTGAATCAGCGCCTTGAGTCGGTGGTAAACGGGATGCTGGCAGGAACGTTTTACTTTGTTAATCTCTCAAGGTTCACTTTTGTAGGACACGGTTTATACGAAATATTTCTCTTCTGATTTATCCAGCAACCCCGGGGAAGCATGAAAGTAAGGCAGTGGGAACTAAGGGCTACATAAGAGCCCTCAGGAGTAAGGCAGAGATAAGTTAGACAGAGCTAAGCTTAGCCCTTAGGAAACAAAGAGAAATGCATCTCTGCCACCCAGGGCACTGCAGCTGGGCAGAAGCTCCCAGAATTCTTTACAAAACTGTACATGGCCTTCAGGTAATTTACAGAAAAAATTGGGCAAAGCCATCCAGCTAGTTGCCTTTCTTTTGTATGCACTTAATGTATTTATTTAGCTAAGTTACTCAAAGCCAACCCTAACAAAGTGGGGGTGCTATTGAGTGCAGAGTGAGGGTGGGGTACACAGGAGGGGGATTAGCTTTAGCTAGTGAAATGTCTCATCATCAAGAAGCATAACAAGCTTTAAGTGAAATTTTCATTCATGCCTATTATGCATTTTCATCAAATCTACCCTCTAATTTCTCTTCATCTCCCACTACCGCTTTTCCTTTTCAACTTCACAGAGACTTTGTTTTCCGATCCACTGGGTCCCCTTAGTACTGCCCGTATGTGCGCGGAGGCAGGACTGTCTCCTGGAGCACAGGCACCCTCGCAGGGCCCACATCTCAGAAGAAAGCGTTCTCCCTCCTCTAGCAGCCACCAGTGTCAATAGCTTCTCAGCCAGGGGTGGAACCTTGGGAATTCCCCCCCCATCCGTGCTGGGATTTTGATTGGCTCCATCTAGTCCTTGCATTCCCAGCCACCGTGCGAGTTCATGTATGCTATGGCTTTGTCATGTCTCGCAAATACACAGCAGACATCCAGTATGAGGCATACTATTTCAATAGTGCATTTTACTGAGATTGATAGGAGATTAAATTAAACCCAGAAATGTGTGGGCTTTAGTATATATTATGCAGGTAGTGTGGTTTTATTACAAAAGCTATATGGATATGAATATTGCTATACTTTGGACACCATAGTGCCTGATGCAAGTGGATCTTATTAAATATTTATTGCTGAGTGAAGTCAAAGGTCATTATGCTGAAGCCTTCAATAATGGGATCGTAGTTTAAACCAATGTATGCCCTTACATAACCCTAGCGAAGTCATTTGGAAAAGAGTTACATTACTCAATGAGTTTTATTTTTGTGGCCTTCTTGTCTATCACAAATCACACACAGATTTGTCTACATACCCTGCCTGTGGAGGACAAATGGTCAGTCTAAAGCAGGCATTTGGTTATTGTCAACAATAACTCAAAGAGAGTTAAATACAATAAGCCATCTACGTATTTCTAGAAAAGGTATTACTTTTTGAGCTTTTTCCTATTTTGATGGTGTATGTGTGCACATGTGTGTGTATGTATATTATGTGCTCACACACGTCTTTGAGTGAACATGTCCATATGCATGGAGACCAGCGGAAGACTCTGGCATCCTGCTCTACCATTCTCTGGCCCCATTCCCTGAAAATAGGGTCTCTCGCAAAACTTGGAACAAGGCTGGGATCTTGCGGCTCCCAGATCCAGCAATCCTCTGGTCCCTTCCCCTACATCATGTACATTGCAGCAGGAGGAGGTTTAAAAATGTGTGCGAGCAGGTGAGAGGGCATCTTCTGCAGGGAAAGATATGCATCACATCTCCTCTCATTTGAACATCCATGTTCATATATGACATAGGAGTGTTAGTTTGGTAGGTAGTATTACGTTTATAAGCACATCTATGCATTTTTAAATGTTTTAAAAGTAGACTCTAATATACTGAATTGCTAGGTTAAAATAACAACTTGTTATAAAGCTATTGTATGCTTATAAATTTATTTTATAAAATTTTTGCCCTAGTGTAGCTATAAATTATTCTGTTTATAGATTTAGCATCAAATTATTTGTTTTTTTTTAAAGTTATTTTGCTGAATAACTAAACAAGTTTTGGTATTTTTTAAATAACATTTGTTAAATAACCTCTGAATTTTTTAATACAAGTATTTCAAAATCAAAGTTTGCTGAAGATAACAGCGAAGAACACAGAAACTTGCTTTGAATTGTCTTCCTCCACCCCTTACAAACACACACACACAAGTTGAGAATTTACTGTATTTGTGGTACTGTTTTTTGTCTTTTTTTTTTACACAATATTGCAAACCATGCTGCATGAGATAATTGATTGACCTTCAAGATGTGACTTATAAGAGCTGAATGTATTCCCTTCTATGAATGGGGTGCTTTATGCTTTTATTAACTTTTTTAGTAAGTGTACACAATGCTCAGGTATTTCAATATAGAAATATCGCTGTGCTTTGCTCATATTTGTCCCCCATTTTCCTGTCACTGGTTCTCCTCTTCTCCCCTGATAGTCTCTGCCTATGTGAAAGTCTTGTGTGTGGATCCATATGTGAGATAGGAGATTTAGCTTCCATTTTCCCCTTTCACTTTCTTCTCTTGCTCCTCCTTCCTGTACAGTCCTCCTTCCCCTACATAATTCCCTTTCTCTCTCCCTCCTCTCTCTCTCTCCCTCTCTCTCTCTCTCTCCCTCTCTCCCTCCCTCCCTCTCTCTCTGTGTGTGTGTGTGTGTGTGTGTGTGTGTGTGTGCGCGCGCGCGTGCATGTGTTGGCACTAAAGGAATAGTTAAGATAGGCTGAGACAGTTGTTCTATTATTTCTGATCATTTGGAAATTATATTATCCAAAATTCCTCAGTGGCCCCATAAGATACAGAATAAGGCAGAGAAAAAAAGTGTAGAATCCAGCAGCATGGTATGAGACATACCTGTAATCCCAACACTCAAGAAGCAGAGGCAGGAAAGTTGGGAGTTAAGGCCAGCATGGACTACATAGTGAGTTCAAGGCCAGTTTGGGCTAAATACTGAATTTAAGGCCACCCTGAGATAGATAAGGAGTTCAAGGCCAGCCTGAGCTAAGTAATGAGACCCTACCTCAAAAGTCAAATATTGAAAAACTTAAAAAAGCAAAAACTTTCTACAAACAATAAAAGAGCAGGATATAAAATTGAAGTAAGTTTATAAAAATCATAAATATGCAAATAATACAAGAAAATGTGTGGACTCTAGAATACAGTTAATGATTCTCTCTGTAGGTGAAATTGTAGATAACTGAAAATGAATTTTCATATGTGCAAAGTGAATTCTGCTGCATGCCTTTGCCTTAAATTGTTCTGTTTCCAAGAATGAGCTCCACTTATTTCCAACTTGTTCTGGTTAAATTAACAGGTCAAACATCAGATTAAATACCTTCTGGAGAAACGATCTAGATCTTTGCAAAGAAATAAGACAGTGTGTGGCTCCCTCTGATATCGCCAGCTACCTTCTCTTAATCACTGAATATTTTTTTTCCACTGGTACTTTTGTGACTCAGAAACCTGGCCTGAAGGTCTTTCAGGTGGAAGACCTTCCAGTCAGATCAAAATGGCAAGTTGTCGATCACCAGGAAAATGGTCTTCTGTCCCCAGCTGAGGTCTGATTACCCAGTCAACGTGTGATTTATCTTCCTCCCTGTTCTCAGGTTGAATTGAGCATCTCTGAAGGCTCCCTTACCTTTCTCCTCTGTAGTGTGGGGGATTCTGAGCTGTAAGATTCGTCTTGGCGAATGATCTGGAGGGGATGTGTGAGAGTTCTTCCTACTCTGTCTTCTCCTTGGGCAGTTTGCCGATGAGATAGCCATTTCATGGGCAGTGAGATGACCATTATGCTGGGCATAATCTTGGGACTAGAACTTTCTTCTGTTGGGCACTAGACAAGCAAGCAGAACATGAAATGAATCCTTGATTGTGTTGGATGCTTGAGATATAGTTCATATTTACATGTGGACATCTATTTCTATTCAGATTAATATTTTGGTCTGGATCATAAATGGCCTTCCAAGGCTCACACGCTTTAAAAGCTGGGCCACCTGTCTTTGTGATTCTCAGAAAGTGGTGAGATACTTAATAGGTAGGAACTCATGGCAAGAAATTAGGATACTCTTTTTAAAAAAATTAATTTAATTATTTTATATCTTGACCACAGTTCCCCTCTCCTTTCTCTCCTCTCAGTCATTCTGCCACCTTCCCTCTGCCCTCCCCCCATTCACTCTTCCTCTATTTCTGTTCAGGAAAGGGCAGGTTTCCCATGGATATCAATAAGACAGGGCACATCAAAGTTGCATAAGACTAAGCACCTCCCCCTGTATTAAGGGTGGGCAAGGCAACACAGTATGAGGAGTAGGGTCCTAAAGACCAGTAAAAAGAGTCAGAGACAGCCCCTGCTTCCATTGTTAGGAGTCCCACAAGAAGACTAAGCTGTACAACTGTCACATATATGCAGAGGGCCTAGGTCAGTCCCATGCAGGCTCCCTAGTTGTTAGTTCAGTTTCTATGAGCCTTTATGAGTCCAGGTTAGTTGATTCTGCGGGTTTTCTTGTGATGTCCTTGACCCCTCTGACTCCTATAATCCTTCCTCCCTCTCTTCAGCAGGATTCCCCAAGCTCATCCTGCTGTTTGGCTATGGGTCTCTGCATCTGTTTCCATCAGGTGCTGGATGAAGTCTCTCTGATGATCATTGGGTTAGGCGCCAATCTATGAGTACAGCAGAATATCATTAGGCATGATTACATTGACTTTTTTTTCTTCTTCGGTTGTGTTTGGTTTTATCCTAGTACTCTGGGTCATCCAGCCTCTGGGTCCTCACACTCCAAGAAGTGTCAGGGATGGGCCTACTCCCCTGATGGGTCTCAGGATGGACCAGTCATTGGTTGGCCACTCCCTTAATCTCTGTGCCACCCTTACCCCAGCACATTCCATATATAGTACAGACTGGAGGTAGAAGGTTTTTCTGAAGAGGGTATTTTATCTCTGGCTTTCTCCTACTTACCCCTTCAACTCCCAGTCACCAGAGGAACAGTGCCACTCTGCCACACTTTCCTGCCTCTCCACAGGTCCTACAGCATCAGGCCAAACAACAGCAGATGGAGTCTTGTGAAACTAAGAGCCAACATAACCCCTTTCTCTTTGTAAGTTGGTTATTCTCAGGCATTTCTGACATAGGTAGAAAGCTCGGCAGCACAACTGATCCAGGAACAAAATAACAAGTTAGCATCCTCTGTAACAGTAACAAACTAGAATTGGATACTTTGTTTCCTTGTGCTTGGGTCTGCTCTTTCCTCCGTTCACTCCCGGATTTCATTTCTCTTCCTCAGGATTTTCTGTCTCTGTTAGGTTTGGATGTGGTAGTTCTTTGAAGATTCATGTCCTGGTGGCTTTGTCCCTGTTGGAAGGGAACCGAAGTGGGTGTGGTCTTTAAAGAGACGTAATTAGGTGATGAGAATACTACCCCACCCCCTAAGAGACCCATGCCTTTCTTAGAGTAGCAGACTAGTGTCCTGAAAGAGGGGGGTCTTAGAAAACCAGGCCACCATGAGTTTGGTCTCCTCCACCTTTTCTGTTTGCAGTTTGGACACAGGCTCTTGCTGTATGATGTCAGTGCCACACAGCACTGTAGACAATCTCCCTAGAGGTCGAACAGATGGAGCTGCCTGGTGTTGGATGTAGAGTCTACAAAATTATGATCCTCTTCTCTGCACAAAGCCCGAGCCTCGAGTGTTTTGTTATAGCAACAGAAGTGCACTAAGATATCTTACGTTGCCAGTTGCCCAAGACCCACTGTAATCCTGTAGACTGCTTTGTGATTTGAATCTACAGCCTGGTCACGGTGTCCACTGCCTGTTCTGTAGCGCCTCTCCCAGTTGACAGCATCATTTATCTTGTCTATCATGCCACGTATTTGGATTTTGCCCTTTGCTCGGAAGCTCACGCCTGACATCTGAACTCTTCTCAGGGTGACATTCAAAGCCTTTCAGTAGCGGTTTCAGTCATTCTGCAATCATGGCTCCTGTTTTGCCCCATGTGTTTCTTGATGCCTCCCTCCCGTCATGCCGATACCCTGCCTCCAGACTTTTCCTGGGGAGGTGGGAGCTCGTGTCTATTCCCTTCAGATAAAGCACTGATAACGGGTGAAAGAAACAAGCCCAGGTCTGACTTGGTGAACCAGTGATGGGATTTCTCAGAGGAGCAGAGGTTCCTCATAGGGTCCTTTGCTCTAAGCCGCTGATTCATAAAAGCGGTCCAGGTGCTGCTCCCTGAGCAACTTGCTGGCCACTCTGCAGGAGAGTCTCCTCCTGCCTAGCAATTGTTTACTGATTCTACAACCTTGAGGACCGGCCTTTACTCTTGAGGGTCAGGCTTGAGAATCTTGTAACTACAGAAGCTTCCAGAGCAATGACGTTTTCTCAGCTTCTTGAGTTTTAGGAGCTTGCCTCCTCTTTCCAGGGGAGACTGTTTTAGTTCAGAGGAAACAGCTACAGCTTACCCTTATGCATCTACATGATTTCCTGCCTCTGGTTATGCCAGTTGTCTTCCTGTGTCCCATTAAAGCCATGGCCACTATTTGTACCCAACTCAGTTGCCTCCCCCTTCTCTCTGGGTCTTGGTGCTCCTGTCTTCTGACCACCCTCGAGGCCTTGGCTAAACTAAGTAGATCTATTACTTGCCTGCCTTTTCAGACTTTTAAGGTTTCAAAATCTGTCAAGGAAATTGTGGGTTTTTCCCCTTCAACAAATTCTTATAGATGTCTACATTCAGACGCTAGGGAATAATCATTTCATCAATGCTGTGCTTTAATAACAGTCTCAAGAAATAACATATGTAAATCAAATCTCATTTTCTCATTGAAAGCATCAATCAATGATTTGGAGGAAGTAGGATCCTGAACAATAATACTGAATTGTAAAAGCGCATTGCAAAGTGATGTTTATTTAATTATGAGCATGGGTTTTCATTTAACTGATCTTTTAACATCTGAAATTTTAATCTTATCAAGAAAACTGATGAATTGATCTGTCTTGAAAAGACAAGGCCTATGAGTTTCTATGAAAACCACTTATAATATTGTAGATTTGGGGGCAGAGGTGTGGTACATTTGCTTGGTGTGTGTGAGTTCATGGGTTCCATTCCCAATATGAAAGAAAGGAAGAAAGAAAGAAAGAAAGAAAGGAAGGAAGGAAGAAAGAAAGGAAGAAAGAAAGGAAGGAAGGAAGAAACTAAGAGTTATAGATTGAATTAAAGACCCCAAAGGACTTAAAGAAATTCTAGCCCTTAGTGCTAGACCTTATTTGGAAATAAGGTCATTGCCAATGTAGTTAGTTAAGATGAGGCCAGATGCGAGTGAAGGAGACTTTTAATCCAGTAGTCTGGATTCTTTGAGAAGAGGAGGGAAGGCAGTCAACATGGTGTGCAGGTCTGAATCTAAGATTTTCAGAATGTCGAGGCAGGAGAATGGCAAATTCAAGGTCTGCCTGGGTTACAGAGTGAGTTCAAGCCAGCCCTAATAACTTTGGAGACACTGTATACAGAGGGCTGGCAATAGAGGATTTGTCTACAGATGAGAGACTGGAGTGACATGTCCATCAACCAAGGGATGCCAAGAGATGCTTGGCAGGTCATGGAACAGACTGACCTCTAGAGCCTTTGGAAGAAATCACCTCTGTCAATGACTTGAAAGTGGGTTTCTGGCCTCCAGAACCACGAGGGAATTAAAAAATAAAATGCAATAGCAAACTATCCAGTAGTACTTTGTTAACAAAACCCCAGAAACATGCCCACTGTGTTACTACATTTAACAATAGTGCCATGTGATAGAGGTTAGGGATCCATGACCCATGCACAAATCCTGCCCAGTATTTGTTTATAAATACAATGATATTCAAACATTAAAATACTATGAGAATATCAAATGCTATTAACTAATTAAAATTATCAAATCTCTTTGCAATCTCTTAAGGCAGAGATGAGAAGTTGTGGTAGAGACTATCAGACCCACAAACCCTAAAGTGCTATTGTTTGACATTTATATAATAAGTTTGCTGATCCTGAATATATGCCATTAGATTTTTTGGGGGATGGTAGAAGACTTTAACTATAGATTTTTGGTTGACTTTCAACACTCTTAACCCATGGCTGTATTAATCAGGACAGGCTAAGCTTTGCTGCAGTAACAAACATCTCCCATATCTCAGGCTTTTCACATAGTTAAGGTTAGTTTCTCACTCTTACGCTGTTCACTATGTGCTTTGGAGATACTGCTTGGAGGTGTGGTTGCCATGGAGGCAGCTTCAGTCTCTGCACCCTGAAACACTTTGGTCAACTTTGTAGATTCAGAAAGACTAGAGGATCATTCAAGGGCTTTCCTGCCTTTGACTGCAAGTGACATATTTCATTTGCTCTCATATCCACTGGCTACAAGCCATGTTTATGATTCTTTTTTATAGAGGCTGAAGAAAGAACAGAATAAATGGAATATTTCTGTATCTACCATACTAATACTTTAATACTTTGATAATGTACTAATCCTTTAAGATTTGCATTTCAGTAACTTCTGGAAACACACACACACACACACACACACACACATTCTCATAGTCAATATGTTGAAGGGTAACGTGAGTACCACTTGTAATGAGATGATTTCTTAGGAATATTAGCCATTCATAAGCTTGTGATCTTTATAAATGAGGCTAAGACTTATAAACACTGTAAACAATGCTTTTTTTCCCTTTGCTATAGCCAAGGAAATACCCTTTGTGACTTACAGAGTATCAAGATTAATAACGCCAATTAAGAAATATAAATCTGCATCACACACCCTGGCAACAGGCTGTAAGCATGCTTAAGCACTGGTATTAATCTCTTCTTTACACACATGTGAAGGGAACCAACTCTCGGGGGCACCCCCTTATTTAAAAATGCAAAAAGAAGCCGGGCGGTGGTGGCGCATGCCTTTAATCTCAGCACTCGGGAGGCAGAGGCAGGCAGATCTCTGTGAGTTCGAGACCAGCCTGGTCTACAAAAGCTAGCTCCAGGACAGGCTCTAAAGCTGCAGAGAAACCCTGTCTCGAAAAACCAAAAAAAAAAAAAAAAAAAAAAAAAAAAAAAAAAAAAAAATGCAGAAAGATATACACTTGGGTGAGATTTAATTTCATTTTTACGAAGGAAACTAGGTTCTTTGTCAGACATCAGCAAACAGATGAAGGAAAATAAAATACCTAACATTACAAAACAAAACAGGAACCTTGGCAACCCTAGTTGTTACCCCCTGGCTGGAAGAAACTGCTGGCTTAGTGGGGTGCTGGCCCATCTTCCCCACGTATGTAGAAGGAATAAGGAGGCAGAGAAGGCAGTGGGAGACCCAGAAGGAAGGAACCTTGGTCAGGATGCATCGTTCAAGGTGCCCAGGTTTCATGACCTTCTCTTCCCACAGAGGAGAGATCCATTTGGATTTCATCATAGCAGGAAAAGCTGTCTGTCCTTCAGCCTCTGGGTATTACAAACTCCCAAGTCCTTTACGCCTTTTTCCTCACTGAAGGTTCCACCATCTGGGTGCCACAGCTCCTCTGCTCTGAGCAGGTCAGCAGTGCACCCCAGGAGGGAAGAGTGAGTGGTCCTCCAGTTGCTACCAGCCTTCTTTTCCTGTCAATCACAGACAGCATGGGTGCAGAACGACACAGTCTTTGTCCTTCTCTTGAAACAGCGGGTTTCAGCCTGGGTGTCGTGACCGCCTGGGTCGCACATCGGATCTCCTGTGTATCAGATATTTACATTAGGATTCATAACAGTAGCAAAATGACAGTTATGGAGTGGTAATGAAATAATTTTATGATTGGCGGTCACCACAACACGAGGAACTGTGTTAAAGGGTTGCAGCGTTAGGAAAGCTGAGAACCACTGAATGAGAAAGTTTGCTTTTTCATCTTGTCTGGAGCCAAATGTTGTCTTCTAATCCCCTCGCTGACTCGTCTTAGCCTCAAGTCTAATCGAAAACCTGATGGCTGCCAATTGTTTCTAAACATGCTGGTGTAGCCCACTGAACAACTTAGTGAGAAGTAGGGGTTTTATTTTGTTTTGAGAATGGTCAAACCAGATGACACACACACACACATATATCTTTTTATTCCCAGAAAACCTCAAAAGCATGGCATAATCACTTAAACCATCAAGCTATTTAAATATGCTTTTTCAGATAAAATGAAAATAAAGACAGAAAAGAATATTCTGGAAAAATGAAGTAAAGGCATAGACCTATCTTCTGTGATGACAACAAACAGCTGGGTAGTGAATCTTTAGATTGTCCCCATGAGTTCATGCTTCTTATTGAAGGAACACTTAAAAAAAAAATATCAAGTTGCTTACTAAGTCTTGCAATACAGATTTACTTGAGCCACTGAACTCATGAGACTTTTAAATTAAATACATTTACAGGGCAAAAAAACAAAAATTAAGTGGATCTCAGCAGCCAGTGTCATGAGTCACACCTGCATGGGGTTGACTCATCACACTGGTGTGATTATAAGAAAACATCTTTCCACCCCAGATCTCAGTGATGCCCACACTGGAAGCTATAGGACCATAATTATAACTCCGTGCTCTAACTGTGTAGCCCACATACAGAATCTCACTTATCTGCATTCAGTTCTTATGGGAGAGGGACAGTGGTCTTTGTTTTATTAGTAAGAAGCAGGTTTCATACGGATCACTTATACATGAAATGAGGTTGGAGCTGACCAACACACAGTTCAGAGATTCAAGGAAAGATGATTAAAACCTGGACTCTCAGAGCAGGAGGCGAGTTCAGGGATAGAGTGATGGGTTTATCGGGCACAGCTGAGCACTGGGCTCAATTCCCAGCACCACCACCAAACCCCAAACCAAACAACAACAAAACCTACCTACCAGCTCTTAATCAGCAACTGAACTTTTAGCTCAGTTTGGCTTCTACACACTCAGGAATTATTCTACATCACTCCTTGAGGGCGATTGTGCAGAGGGCACTTGCTCTCCCAAAGATTATTAGCCTACTCAACAGCACCAGGCTCGGGCGATTTTGTTTGTTGTGATTTTTGTTTGTTTGTTCGTTGTTATTGATTTCATGGGTAGAAGGTAGAGGCAGACTTTTGGTTTCCTCCAAGTCCATTTGGGATGAAAAGTTTAAAATCTCAAACAAGGAAGTAAATAACCTATCGGGTTTGGATGTAAGTAGAATTTTCACTTTAAGTAAGACAACCTTTAATTTTCATGAGTCTTTGATTTGTTTATCTTATATACCTGGTGTATATAAAAACAAAAAGTATTTTGTCTTTGGTATCAGTATAAGTTATTCCAAGATGTATAATTGTAGATAGAAAGTTATATAGTGAAATTGTACAGTCATAAACAATTTATTAGTAACCCAAATATATTGAAATCTAGGACCATTATCATCAAATCTAGCCCAGTATATGCAGGCAGATTTTCCTTATTCTGCCTCACAAAAAGCTCAATGTCTAATTCACTGACTTGTTTATACCGGCTGTATCTTAACTTCTCCATTTCTTCTGAAATGTGTTCCCTGATATTTTGAATTTTAGATTGATGGTATATATGCTTTATTTAAAACTTGCTCCAGTTCCACGTGGCAGCCGTGACGATTTAACACTCTTTCAACATATATTCATCTCCTTCTGCTATGAGATCTAGGAACACAAAAGGTAAGTTACCCTCAAGCCAATTATGAATTCACAAATAGGCAAATAAGGAAATAAAATGCATAGACAAAATGTTGATGTAGCTGTCTAGACCACTCCACAAACCAAATGTGTACCTTCATTAGAAAATTAATAGATCACATAGCAGAATAGGTTTTCCATAGATAAATGAACAAATCAGAGCAAAGTCACTTCAATCATTTCTAAAAGGGTCATTTACATGAAGCAAGCAAGATTCTTTGGGGAGGCATGTCTTCCTGTATCAAACTGGGGAAGTGGCCTTTATTACCAAAGACTACAGCTTGGGACTGTGAGGAAGCTTAATAAACCAGCCCCATGAAGTCACTTCCATCTCCCACCAGCTTCGGTGACATCCCTAGAATTTACGACTCTACCAAAGACCCAGTTATCCTGTCCTTCCTTCACAAATTTATCAATTTTTGTTTCAAAGTATAAAGGGACAAGTCTTTAGGTCTTTTCGACTTTCATTCTCCTGAGGAGATATTCATGTCTATGCAAATGTAATAACGCTTGAGTAGATTCTCGTGATAATCAGCCTTGTAGAGTCTAAGTTCCCAGATTTCACCCGAGACCTAAGAGGGACCGGTGGATAGAGGCAATCTCTCCCTGCCTTTCAAATGCCTAATATAAAAATACATATCAAATACAAACACACAGTAAAGGAAATTCAGTTCAGAGCGAACAAGGACTAATTCTCGGTGACAGTTGACGGAGTCAGTTTCTCCCTCATCCTCAGATCACAGGGCAGAGCAGCTGCGGGGTTTTCCAGGCACCGGTGTTCCCTCCCACACATCTAACACCGACTGGGGTCCCTTTGTACTACCGGCCTCATCTTCAACGCATGATCTGGAGAGGGCTTCATTCACCAAAGTCACATTCAAGTTCAAGCAGGCTCTCATGCAGAGCACCGGCACACACCCCTTGTCTGTGGCTCAGTGTCCACCACGATGGACCTTTGAGGTAACAGATATAAAGGATCAAAGGGATAAAGTAAGACGCTAATGGCTCCGACCAACCAGTTAGCCGATGATGCGTTGGCTTATGAAATGGCAGATGCCTTTACAAATACGTAAAGTACATTAAGCATTGATTTGGAGAGAGAAAAAGTGTATCGAAGACGTGCCGTCAAACTTGCAGAAGAGCTCGCGCTTGAAAGCACTGGGCACGTCACGTCTTAAACAGATCCGACCCAGAGGAAAGCATCTCCCATCTCCCAGAACTCAACTGCAGCTTTTGCAGTGCCCAGGTCAGTGGAGACGGGCCTGCAGCTCAGTACCAGAGTCTAGGTTCTGAAAAGGGCATGGTGTATTTCTTCCTTTCCTTCTCCCCTTCAGAACCGGAGGTTGGGGGCGGAAGTGCGGTGGTCGGGGGATTTGCAAAGACATTGTGGATGCAACCGTACAGAGCCCCTCCTTCCTCTCCATCAAGCTGCCCACGGTGCTTTAAGTGCTCTCTGCCACACAGAGCTGTACTTGGAAATGTGTTGCAAAACCTGTACGAGACTCGCTTGAGCACCCTAATCTTGTTTGTGCAATAAAAAGAAGTGAAAGTTGAAAATATTTTGGCGACCAAAAGTCAGCTCAGTAAACTAGATTTTACCCTAAACGCCACCTCGCTCAAATTCATCTGGCCTTTGCTGAAACGTGTTAGTGTTAGCTTTAAAACTGCTGGTACAGGAACGCACTGTGACTCACAGTGCGCTCTGGGACCAAGGAACAGAGGGAGCTACCACCTCAAACCCTTCTTAAAGCAACTTGCTGTTAAACAAGAGACATGAGGGGGCCCTTTGCATTTAGCCCCTGGCTGTACCTTAGTCTTTTTCATCAAACACTACTGACTAACCTGTGGTACTTCAAACAAAGAAAAGAGTTCGAAAGAGCTCCCATGGCCCCAGGTTGCTCCTGGCTGAGCTGGTTTTTGTTGTTGTTTAGATTTGTAAGCGGCTCAGCCAATGGATGGTGTCTGATGGATCAGACCCAGAGAGAGCCATCTCCCTCCAGCTCTTTGCCTCCTAAACTACCAGATCAGGAGGGGCAGGGACACCGGAGCAGGAGTTCTGCCTCTAAAGACCATCTGTAGGTAAGGACCTTGCTCACTTCAGATCTTCTATCTGAGTTCTCCCAAGGCTCTTCTGTGCTTATTCATATTTTAGGTTGTGTTTATTTAGTTTCTCCTTCTTAGCCTTCGAGCTTTCCCTCTGTTATGTTTCCCTGGAATCTTCACTAATGCTGGACTTTGGGTTATTTACCCAATCTACATGGAGCTTAGTGATGACTCGCAGTAAAATCTTGGGTCAAAAATATTGGTAGTCTAGCACTCTGGACCCCGAACGTCTGGCACTTTCCTATTGGCTTAGGATTTCTTTCAGTTCTTTACCCCTCTCCTTCCGTCTGTCACCATCCCTGTGACCGACTCTCCCTAGTTCTTGAGCCATGTCCCTTTGTTCAGGGTTTTGCTTTGTTGGGCTCCCTCCAGATCTGAGTTCAAAGTAGGCATGAGATGCTGTCTTGGTCATGGCTTCCCCTGCAGTTCTGGGTGCTGACCGTGGCTTCCCGGAGACAGTGCTCAGAGAGAATCCCGAGGGCGCTTGTTTGCTTTAATCTCTGTGTCATGGGTTCTTTAGGTCAAAGGTGGGGTCTGGGAACTGCTCTACATTTAGAAGGCATCCCATATCATTCTTATGCAATCTGAAATCAGATATGTCTTTTGAAATGACTGCCTTGGCTCCATTCATCAAATATGATGGTTTTTAGATAGGCAGAGGGTGACAGAGGGACTCCTTTGGAAGGCTTTTTGAAACCAATGAAGCCCTGAGAGCCTTAGGACCTGGGACAAGCCTTTTCCAAGAGACCCAAGAGCCCATGCCTCTGCAGCTTCTCCTGCCTCCAAGGCAGCCAGAGGGGAAGCTGAAGAGAACCTCAGGCAGAGACAAAGCCAGGTGCAGCAAACTGATAACCAATCTATAAGCCTCCACAGGGACTATTCCCCCTCTGAGTCATTTAGGACATCTTTTTGCAACACCGTTTAGAAAAAAAAAAGCATCTGTATTTGAAAATATCTCCAAATCGACGGAAACAGACCCAGCCATTTGTGTAGTTAAACAATCTTCTAAGGTTTTGCTCTCAGGAAATCTATGGACTTGAAAAAGATAAACAGCCCAAAGACAATATAGGTTGCATCTATCAATATTTACTATTCTAGAAATTCAACCAGAGATGACATGTTTTCAATAGGTATTAAATTCATTTATAGCAATAATAAACCATTGGATTAATAACAACAATGTGTTTTCATGAAAGATAATTAATGTCCAAAACCAAAACAGTGAGGGAGAAGAAAAGCATTACTTTACAGTCTAAAAATTCCTATAGTGTCTTGCTGGAGAGAAGAGAGCTTGCGTTTCTATATTCAGTAGACCAAACAATGCAATTTACAAAAGTTCATAAAATCTTGACATTATTATTGAACAGCTTTGACCATGAAAACATCCTGAGGTCCTAAACATGCCAAGCTTGGGGAAGTACTAGGCTCTATACCCTCACTTCCTTTGTTTTCTTATGGATTTCATAGGACAGTGTATTATAGAGAGGAATACTTATTCGTATAAACACTCCTCACCAACAATTTCTTAATACTATTTTTATGAGGGTTTTAGAAAGCATATGTTAAAGCTGCATCAGAATAGTCTACTTTTGCAAAATATTTATGTGTTAAGTAGTGCTCCTAAACTGAATTTAATCTCGTCGTTATTCTTAAAAGGGCAACCTTTTATTTAAACACAACAAAAACCAACCTCACCGTCCAGGAGTAAAATAAAGAATTTAGAGATTAGTACAGATGGTGGTAGGCGAAGGATGGGTACACTCTCTAGGGACACTGATCACTGCTGGAATAAACAGTTCTCATGAACTGCTGGAGTTGGGGCCGTGGGAGACTTTTCTCATGAAATAAATGTCAGATAACAATGAGTATTCCTTCATGGGGTCTAATAAAAGTTAATAAAGTAATTGGGCTGGTGAGATGGCCCAGTGGGATAGAATGTGTCCTACAGCAGGATGACACACCCAAACCTGTGTTAGAAAAATCGGCAGAGTTGGAGACCTCCTGTGCATGGAGGAGGGATGGAGACAGGAGAATTGCAGGGTTTGCTGGCCATGAGCCTAGCTCCAGGGTCCGTGAGAGATACTGTCTCTAGGGAATAAGGCACAGAGTGGTAGACCAGGACACCAGATGGCCTGCTCTGGACTACACAGGACACACACATAGTCCACACTCACACAGTCATACACAAGGGAAGAATAAAATACGGCACCTGCAACCTGCAACCACGCCTGCAACTGCAGCCAGCGGAACACTGAATTGAGAGCATTTCACTTTTGAGATCTGCTTGGAATCAAGTACTTTTATCACTGATTATGTGAGTAATCTTAAGATTGTATGAAAATAAATGATTTTGTGGGTGTTTTTTTTTGTGTGTGTGTTTGCAGGCACATACATTCATACCAGATGATAATGTAGTTTCCTAGTATTATGACATACATGTTTGTATGTTGTAAACACATTGACTCTAAGGGAAAATATTGCTTATTTTATAAAATCACAACACCATTAATGAGATACACATGGCAAACGTTTATTTTGCTTTCTCTAAAGAAGTAACTTGCTGATTCTCAGGTATACTCTTCTCTGTTGTAATGATCTTTCCAATTCTTTACATCCAGTTGGCTTATGCTCTGTCATCTGGATTAATGGGTTTTGCAATATGAAAACACGTCAGCATGTTCTCTTGTGAAGGGGTCTGAGGGCTTGGAACTTGGTGTTGTGCTCGTTCATGCTGTGGTCAGCATGGAAGATGGAGAGGAAACACACCTTGGTCATGAATGTGCGTGTGAAAGTCGCTGAGCACCAGATCAGGTGACCAGTCTCTAGTCTCTGCCGCTGCTGTTTTCATTGTTTCTGCGTTAACACTGAAGGGTTTCCATGGGGCTGGAAAGATGACTCGCGAGTTAAAAAAGCACTGACTGCTCTTGTGGAGGACCCAGTTTTGATCCCCAGCATTCACAATCTGTAACGCCAATCTTAGGCTATCCAAAGTCCTTTTCTGGCCTTGCAGGCACCAGGCACACATATGGTATGTAGACATACATGCAGACAAAACACTTATACCCATAAAATTAAAAATAAATTTATTTTCTTGTGAGGAAAAACTGTGAGAATGTGTATATGCTATCGCGTGAACTTGCAGATATTTTCTTTAGCTGTTGCAACTCTGGAGCTAATGATATTTCTCCACTTTGAATTTAGAACTTAAGAAATAAACTCCTTGAATCTAAGCAATTTTATTTCTAGACATAAAATCTTTTGAAATAGTATTTTTTTTTATCACAATGCCTTAGTCAGGGTTTTATGGCTGTGAAGAGACACCATGACCACAGCAACTCTTATAAAGAAAACATTTAATTGGGGCTGGCTTACAGTTCAGAGGTTTAGCCCATTATCATTATGGTGGGAAGCATGGTAGCATATAGGAAGACATGATGCTGAAGAAGGAGCTTAGAGTTCTACATATAGAGCCTCAGGCAGCAGGAAGAGACAGTGACACTAGGCCTGGCTTGAGCATCTGAAATCTCAAAGCCCTCCGGGAGTGGCCCACTACCTCCAATAAGGCGACACCTCCTAATAGTGCCACTCCCTATGAGCCTATGGGGGTCATTTTTATTCAAACTACCACACTCATTATTTTAAAAGCAGTTTTAAAGTTCACAATGATCATTTCTATAAAAAATAAAGAATTCCAACTTTAAGAATACTGACCCTGGAACATTCTAGGGAGCAAAGGACGGCCTCAGCCAAGAAGCTCCTTTCCTGGAGACAGAATCAGGTTCTCACTGGCCTAGGCTAGTGCTCGACCACACCCAGCCAGTTCTTCTCCACTGAAAGCAGTGAGTCACGGCCTTGGACTGTAGAGTGAGTCTTCAGGGGCTGTGCCAGTTTGTTCTGGAAACCCTGTGCGCTCCCTCATTCTCACACTGTCCACATCTGCTCACACACTCAACAGATCCCACCTGTGCCTTGTTGATTTTACCACTAGACAGAGCCTGAGTCCGATTTGTTAAATCATTCTTTCCCAGTGTGTGTGTGAGTGTGTGTGTGTGTATATGTATCTATATAGTATAGTAAACTTCCATCAATATCCCTTCATCCTTCTTGCAATCCTACTGAACCCTTTCTTCTTTCCAACTCCCTGTTGTAGAACATTATTTTAAGCTGTGTTGCATTCTTTTATGCTGTGGAATATTTGTTTAATGATGAAAAGATGTGCTGCGTTCTTCTATGTAACATTTGCTCAACTCTCTGAAGCTGTGATCCTTTGCCCGTCTAAAACACCTGACTGGTCTAATAAAGAGATGAATGGCCAGTAGTTAGGCAGGATAAAGAATAGGCATGGCTGGCAGGCAGAGAAAATAAATAGAAGGAAAAGTCTGGGAGGGGAGGGGGTCAAAGAACGAGAAAAGGAAGGTGCGAGAAAACAAGGGGCCAGTCATCCAACCACTCAGCCAGACACAGAATAAGAATAAGAAGGAAAGAAAAGATATACAGAAAGAGAGAATGGTTAAATCACAGAGACAAAAGGTAGACAGACTAATCTAAGTTAAGGAAAGCTGGCTAGAAACAAGCCAAGCTAAGGCCAGGAATTTATAAGTAGGAATTAAATCTCTGTGATTTATTTAGGATCTGGACAGCGGGCACCCCAATGAATCCAAGAATAAGAAAACAACCAACAATAAGAAGTACCACTCTACTTTCCCTGTTATGTTTAATTAGAGTTGCTTTCATAAGCACTGGGGGCCGGGGATGGTCTTTACCTGAGTAAGGGTCACTTTCCAGTGACTCCAACACTGATAATGTAACTCCCAGTCCCATAGCAACCATTAACTGCTCCTCAGGTAGGGGTGGGGCCTTGTGAGTCCCTCCCACATTTGTGATAGAATGATTATTGATGGGCTCAATATCGAATTGGTCCTGTGTAGGCAAACACCAGTTCTGAGGGTCTGTGGACACAGTGACCGTGTTTTGTCGAGCTGGCAGCAGCTGGTAGCAGCTCACAGCGCTCCTCCCCATCCTACGACTCTTTCTACCCCGTCTTTTATAATGCTCCTCGAGCCTCGGAGGAGGTGATGTAGATGTTCCAGACAGGACTAAGAGCTCTATTAGTCACCCATTCTCAGGACGTTTGACCAGTTGTTGAGTCTTTACATTATTCTTATTCACTGCAAAAATAAACTTCTCTGACCAAGGTTGAAAAGGGCACTAACTTTTGGACATAAATATAAACATTTGAGAGAATGTGGCACTGTGCCCATATAGCAAAATATTGATATATGTTCCCCACTAAAGCCTGGGGAAGATTAACCAATATTCAGCATGAATGAAAAACACTACAGAAACTGACTACTTTGTTAGCTGATTTAAAATTTTAATTTAAGGGCTGGTGAGATGACTCTGTGGGTAAAGGCACTCGTTGCCAACCTTGATGACTCTAGTTTTCCCTGGGACCCATCTGGTGGAATGGGTCTTCGCCCTCCACACTCAGGCTGTGGTCCACACCCACACAACACCACAAAAATCAATTGACTTGCCAATCAATCAATCAATCAATGTATATTTAAAGTAATGGCAAGATCTCATTCTAAAAATTAATTTAATAAAGAAAATGAACAAAAATACCTTACATGGGTAGATATTGCTGCCCCCAGAAACCACAGGCTATTAGGTGAAAATGCTAGAGCAGGAGCAGGACACCACCCTTACCACCCTATGAGTTGTTGATTGTGAAGGCTTCAGGGGCCCCCAAAACAATGTAGGCTACCTACCACCCCTATTCTTGGTTGCCTAGCAGAACTAGATGATAAGACTCTATTACTGAACACACCAGACACTTCATTGCAGGGAATCATGAAACCAAACAGAAACTGATCTATGAGCTTCCTCCTTGCTCTCTGGCTTTCACAGCGCTGGAGGATGTTAGCAGCCCATTGGGTAAAAAGTCATCAAACTCCCAAAGTCATGCCTTCCCCACCATGACAGGCTGTAAACCAAAATAAACTTTTCAGTCTTTAAATGGTATTTGAGAGGCATTTTGTAGCAGCAATGGCACAAGTAATGAATACTCACCTTGAGTCGGAAATGGCTGGACTGCCAGACAGCAGACACAGAGTCATGGGGTAAGGAAACCCCATGTCATGGGGTAAGGAAACCCTTTAGCTAAAGGTGACTTGGTGCAGATGGTGGAAGAGGCGGGTGGCAGAGGAAGGAGGGATGTGCTACCCAGGGGAGGTGGCAGGGTGGGCCAGGATCTGGGGATTCTAGTTGGGAGCACTACAGAGTGCTCCTGTGGCAGGATGCAGCATCAGAGGGAAAGCAGGAGGAGGATAAGGCAGTGAGAGTCATCTTCTTGCATTCGCCAGTGTTTGTGGTGAAATAACTCCCTTAGGAGCAGGTAGCTGGCATCTTGACACTAAAGACTTGACACTAAAGATGTTCTTACGTCTGAAAAGCAAGAATAAAACCAAACCACAAGCTCATAAACTAACAGAGGAGTATTATTTTCAGAAATTGAAATTTAAAAATATTCTTTTGCATGATGTGTATGTATGGTGTGTGTGTGTGTGTGTGTGTGTGTGTGTGTGTGGTCCTCCAATCTGTTTGATAAAGGGTCTCTTTTATTGTTGTTTGCCTTTGTATACACCAAGCTAGTTTCCCTTAGTATTCCTTAAGTATAGTTATTAATTTATATAATACAAACCACAATGCATATGGTGATAGTATTCATTATAGACCTCACCTCTATTATCACGCACACACACACACACACACACAAGAGTAATTATCATTCTTGCTTGTATATATGCCTCAATTGATGCATATTCCAACACACGGATACATCACCTCTGATCAGCCACTTGCACAAACATATGGAGTACAACATGACATCTCAAATATTTTAGAGGGAAAAATCCAAGCAAATAGCCACATACATTATGTTATTAAGAAACTGGTATATCCAGAATGGCGAACTAGCTCATTCCATTACAACCGTGAATCCATTAAAAATCGCATAACTTATTTCCATTCATTTCTCGAAAATGGCTAAATAGAATTAATTTATTAAAAGCTCATTCTGTTATTTCTGCTTATTCTGTTCAACATTTTTCCTCATTCTCTATTACTGGCATTATCCATCTTATATTGCTTTTATAATCATTTTTATTTTCTATCATAGTACATTTTAAGCCAATTTCTAGTACTATTAGGAAGAGATTTACAAAGCCCAAAACACTATATACCATAATATTTTAAATTCTGTCTAAAAATGCTCAGTAAAAGAAAATGAACCTATAACTTTAAATTCAAAATCAGAAATAAACACTTTCAGTGGATCCTTCACGGGATATTTTATATATCACTAAGACAATAATCTTGACTAATTTACCTGATTTTTATGCCTTCTCTTTCTCACGTACTTTCTTGTGAGACGAGAGCTCAGCTCACTGAGCTTGGCCTTGATATAAGCACGCATTGCCATGCCAAGGCTAATTTTTCTGATTTCCTACGAGTCGCCAATTTTGGTGGAAATGACTGTGTTTTTAGGATAATTGTGTATCATGTTCAAGAATATTCTAAATATATATGTACATATATATACATTTGTATACCTGAAGGCTATAGTCAAAATTAAATGGTTGCCTAAGGATTCCTGTGTGGATAATTCTCCAAGAAGACAACAGTTAGTGGAAGCCATGTAATAACGCTCTAGCAGTCATTGGTCAGGAACGCTCAAAGGTCTCCAAACCAGCACAGACTATTATTACTTCTCTTGGTTTACACCCTAACTAGATGAGAGGACCCTATACTACAAACATACTACATACTTGTTGGTTGCAGAACATAAAAAAAAAATTCAATTTTAAACTCACCAGGAAACTTTCTTCTTACTGCTAGCTGGCTTTCCTAGTTCCAGAAGATTCTATGCAGACCACTGAGGGACAAAGGCCAACAATGGTCTTACTAAGTGCTAGACCCTGGATACTGCAATACCAACCTGCTAGGCAAGATATACCAGCTGGTATAATGGTGGTATGCATGTTATGAGGTAACCAACTGGTTTCTGATGAGATCTGAGGCTGCTCCACAGAAAGGGGCCTGGTACCGTATAACCTGATCCAAAGCCTATGGCTTGGGATACCATAGGCATTGGGTGGGAGGAGACCTACTATTGCTATTTTGATAGATGGTCTTGTCAAATTGCCTTCTACATACTTTTGTTTATTCCCTAGATCTGAGCTGCTCTCAGCCTTGGTCAGGGAAGTTTCTTTTTGCAGTGGCCAGAGGGTACTGTGGAGACTCCTAACTAAAAACTATGTTGAGAGAAAATGAATGAGTGCTGGGCCCTCTCACCAAAGCTCAGCGAACACTGTGGAAGAGGAGGCAGGAAGACTCTGAAAGCTGAAAGATGGAGGGGAGCCATGTAAACAAAATGCTCACTCTGGGATAAGACATGGCTGGTGCAACCCTGAGCTCACATCAAGGATGGTTATCTCCAAATGACATGCACAAGATCAAGCCAATCAGAATTCCAGCATGGATGAGGGTGGGGTAGAGTGGGGGGTGGGAATTCAAAAGGCTCCACCTCTAGTTTAGGAGACATTAACCATTTGTTAGAGACTGGGGAAGGAAGAGTCATTTTCCTTTGAGGGTGTGGCCTCCCAGCTGCTGCGAATATGCACATATAAAAAGATGTGAAGTTGGGAGGGGGAATGCTTTGATGGCTTCCAGAGCGGAGTTGGAGGAGAGAAGTGAGGGTGGATATGATTATAATGTACTGTATACATCTGCAAAATTCTCCAAGAACAAATAAATATATTAAAAGGTACTCTTATATGAAAGACACATTTGCTATTCTTAGATTCCTCTTTCAGAAGTCCATCATAGCATGCAGATAACAGGCAAAGTAACTAAGAAATTAACATAGTATCACGGGGGCTCTAACACAGTCTAATTTGAGAACTTTATATATTTTTCTAAATATCTATTTTTGGATGAAATTAGAGACCTAAAATCCAACCCCTACAAAGCAAGCAAAGGGGACTATAAAATGAGCGCTGAAGAGATGGGCTCACAAAGACACCCAATGGCGTCATTTGAAAGACTGCCATCAAGACCATGTGAAACCAAGGAAATAAACAGGAAGATCTTTGGATGATGTCAAAATCCCAACAGACCCGAGTTGGCGGCGATGCCTATAAGGCCCAGGCTGGAGACATGCTATGGGCTGGGGTTTCTGAAGTTGCAGAGTTCAGGTGACCTCTGTAAATCCAAGACTGCTGTTATATTGAAATTTCAAATCTGTATGTAATTTAGTGGCCCAAGTCCCCTCTTTTACTCACAGTGCACAAATGTGGTTACCAGATTTATTAAGTAAAATTACTACAGTTTTTTTTTTCTCCCTGAAATAGCCTGGCCAGCATTTTTTGTTATTTTCTAAATATTTGGCAGGCATAGTGTTTCAACATAGTTTTAATTTGTGTGTTGCTGATGGCTGAAGATGTTGAACAGCTTTTTATGTATTTCCTGGCCATTTGTTGTTGGTGGTCATCTTTTGGGGACAGTCTGCTCACTTTATTTCCCATTTACTCACTGGATTATTTGTTTGTGTGTATCTTGAGTTCTTTTTATGTTCTAGATGTGAGTACTATTTGTGAAGGAAGAGGAGACTAACGGGAGGGGACGAGGGATAGGAGAAGCTCACAGGGTGAATGTGGGCAACGTACATGCTGTGTCAGAATGTGAAAGTCACAAAGCAACTCATCACTGTTTCTGGCTTGTTGTTGTTGTTGTATGTGTATCAATTTTCCAGTCAGGGTTTCTCTATGTTGCTTTTCCTGGTCTTAAATTCATGGTAATCCTCCTGCCTCGGCCCATTGAACATTGGCATTATAGCCATGCCACACTATGCTATCACTTAATACAATGAGTATATGCTAATAAATTTTTAAAGACTCAGTTAAATGCTATTTTTTATGTAAACTACCTATCATTCCCCCCATCAGATTCTGATTAGACTTGAAGTACCATCTTAACTGACTACTACCTTCCAATAATCTTAAAGGAAAAAGACAATGTTAAGTAAAACCATAGCAAAATTAAAACTCTCTAGATAAGTATTTCTAGAACAATATTCGGAATGTATGTTAAAATTTATTTGCTGCTTATCATCTGAAGTATCAATTTAACTAGAAATCGGTAACTTTCCCCAATAACTATGAACACATAAAATCTGAGGTTTCGAGAAAGCCCAGGTCTCCCAGGTTGTTTCTTTCTGCAAAAAAAAAAAAAAGACCCCGAGAAACTCAGGGAAATCAAGAGAATTGTTATTCTATAATTGGGAGGAAACTCTAAGCATCCTGATATAATTTGAATAATAGATGGAGGGATGGTCATATACCTGACTGATAGCCGAGTCGAGAGCTCTGTTTACCAAGACTCTCAGTGAGCAAGACTGAGAGCTCACTGGCTCTCCTTTCACCTGGGCTATCCTTGGCTTCTGACAACCGGCTTGTCCCCAGTCCTGCTGCTGCGGGAGCCTCCAAGGAGTCGCTCTCTCCAGGCCAGCAGCAAGAGGCTGAGTTAGCAGGCTGCCTGGCCCCGCTTTCTACCCTCACTGTCTCTCCATAGCACCTGGGTCCACTGCAGTCATCTGACTGCCGTTCTCAGAGCTTTGCCTCGCTCTCCTCTCCTCTCCAGCTGAAATACAAGCTCCCAGCAGGCCTACTGCCTTCAGGGGAGGGTATGGAGTCCAGAAGCTCTCTTTGGCCATTTTATCACTCAGGATTCCAACATACAGTCTGTGGATTTCTGCCTCCTAAATTCTTCAAATGCATCAAGATGGATTTGAATTTAATTTCACAAAATGCGACTCACAGAACTCTTGTCCCATTTTGGGCCCATAGGTTCAAAAGATTGAGACACTAGCAGACTTCACATGCACATGTTGCCATGATTTGGAGGGAGGGGAGAGAAACCCAGAACACTGCCCGGTGATGGGTATCTCTTTGAATATAGCATACTCATTTATAGAGGTGAGGGAGAGTACTTATGCAGGGTCCACGGTGCATTTGAAAGTAAGGGACGATGTATATGAAACCAGAGACTATGGTACAGTCTTGTCTTATGTAACCCTGGCTGTCCTGGAACTCACTCTGTAGACCAAGCTGGCCTCGAACTCACAGAGATCCACCTGCTTCTGCCTCCCGAGTGCTGGGATAAAAGGTGTGTGCCACCACTTCAAGCTACTCAAGCTGGATCTAAAGAAATTGGCAGGAGGTCATGCAATCTCAAACGCAAGAAGCAGGAAGCCACTTTCTCCTTTGCTGACTCCCTGAGGAGCTCACCAGCATCCTTTTGCAGACTTAGGATCAAAGCTCATGGAGCATCTGCCAGTACCTTCCCTATGCACAGCTGCCCTCTCTGTCTACACAATAGGTAACCTTTCTGGAATGATTTGAGAGACTTTGTTCTTTAGGGGAAACGGGGCTCAAATGATGGAAATGGAGGCTTGTGCACATTTATCTCCTACTTCCTCTCTCTGTGCTGGGAAGCTTCGCCTATACCTCCTGCCTACCTATTGGTCATTTAGCTTTTTATTACACCAATCACAGCCATACACTTTCACACAGTGTCCCTCCTCTCCCTGGTCCCCTCCTGTCTTCTCCATCCTCCTTTTGCCTACCCCTCTTTTTCTCTTCCTTTTCTTTCCCCCTCCTTCTCCTCCCTCCTTCCTTTTCTTTCTCCCCTCTCCCCAGACACCAACCGCATCCCAGATCCTTGGCTTCCCTACCCCATACTCAGTGTCTGCTTTCTGTGACTTCAGAAGCCCAATCTCTATTTGAGTGTGTTCTTTACTTTGAAAAGAAAAAAAAAAAAAAAAAAAAACAGGTTTCAACTCTCTTCTCTGTTTAGGGAATTCTTAGATTAAAACCCTCACTTAGGATCATTCCAGTGCCCACTGTGTGAACCGAAAGCTATTTTGAATTTAATACGGTCTAATGAGCTTTGCTCAGGGATAAAAAAAAAAAAAAAGAAAAACCAAAAAAAAAACTGTTTTTGGGTCACAGAATCACATGTGTTGCTGTTACTAGCCAGAGTTAATTATGTGCTTTTGATTACCAGGGCAACAAGGGGAGAGACTGGGGCCTCTGGGTGACCTCATCACCACCAACAGAAAAACAAAGAAAATCCCAGCATTCCTTCTCAGACAGGAGTGCTCTTACTGCACAAGGCTCATTCACAGGAGGGTTCCTCCGTGTGGCTGGGTGCTAGCTGCGGCTGGGTGCTAGCTACGGCCACATGGGCTGCTGCCTGTTTACAGACTGTAAGGGCTTGGGAGAAAGGATTAATGCATTTCTTTAGAATTCTGTTCTCTCCCAACATACACACACACACACACACACACACACACGCACACACACACACCCCAGTGTTAACACTGTTAAAAATTGTTTCCCTTTGGCCAGTGGAATGAGCAGATTAAATGTTTTAGGAAAGAAATGCATGGCTTAAAGGCTTCAAGGGGTCAGGTGTGCAGAGAAAACACGTTTTAATCTCTAGGGACACAAAGATTTGCCTTGGAACAGAAACCACAGTAGGCCAATTAAAGGGACTCAGGCAGCAGACACCGTGTAGAGAATGTCACTCTGATCCCACTGTCTCTCTGCCTGTGACTCTGTCTCCCTACTACACACTAACCTGCCCTCCAGCGACCAGGGAGCCTTCGCTTCTTTGCACGTGGCTTCTCTTTGCTGGCCAGTGCAGCAGGCCTGCTACCCCAGGAGATCCACCCTTGTTGGGAATAGATGCCCAGGAACTGACCCCTGGTGCATGAACTGGACGTCTCTTCTTCCGTCATGCATGTGCCGGGACATGGTCAACGGTGATGGTTTATCGTCTCTCCTTAGTTTTGTAGGTCAGAAATCCCATCAGGGTTGGCCTAGGCAGCCTTTAGAGCTGTGTGACATTAGGTCCCTTGCTTAGTTACATTCAACTGAGAGCTGGAGGACTGGAAGACCCAGAAATGCTTGCGTTGGTATCTGACACTTAGATGTCCCTTGATGTGATCTCTTTCTTTTTACATAGCTCCTCATTTTTTTTTCTTTTATTTTTTTTGTACATGAGTCTAGATTCCTTACAAAGTGGTTGTTGGCCTCCAGGGGCCTGACTGTATCAGCCGCTATTGCAGAGCTGTGATTAAAACTTTGAGTCAAAAATGGTCTGTTTTGACTCATGGTTTCAGAGTCCTCGGTCCTGGGTCAGTTGGTGGTTTCTGGGCCTGTGGTGAGGCATGTATACCACTGGGGAGGGGACAGATGTGTCAGAACTTGTGTACCAGGCAGCAGAGACAGGGAAAGAGAAGAGCCTGAAATAAGACAGCCCTCTAGAAGAAGCCCAGATGAGCTACTTCCTCTAATAAGGCTCACATCCTAATGTTTCCACATCGTCGGACTCCCGTGACAGCTGGGGTCTAAACACTGACACACATGGGGGACATTTCACAGCAAACCGCAAAGCAAACTGGCCAGGTATGACTTCAGCAGCCTTCTCTAGTGAGAGCATGTCACAGGCAGCCTTGGTCTGAATGAAGGAGGAGACCTCGCTTCTCATGATGAGTGAGCCTGGTAGAATGGTGGCCACCGCGTCTCGCGCTCTTTTCACAGTAACCCGTCTGAACGCAACACCTCACCGTGGGCTCTGCCTTTGGGTGAACGAGCTACGTTACATGAGGACCGAATCCGGCATCGTTGGAGCTCCAGATCCATGGGTTTCTGTTAGCAAATCCCTCCAGCTACGGGCTGAAAGTATTTGGAAAAATAATTGTCAGTAGCAGACATCTGCAGGTTTTTCCCGTGCTATTGTTGTCTAAGAATACAGTATAAGGACTGCTGAAAACACGTGTGTGTTATGCAGGGTTTTGTGGGTAGTCAACGATGGCTTAGCATGGGGAAATGATGCACGTTGTTTGCAACTGCTACACTGTGTGTTATAGATGGGATTTAAGAATCTGAAGGTTTGGGAAGAAGGTCTTGAGAGCGGTTCCTCCAGGGACCCTGAAGGCAAACTGTTCTTCTCATTTATAGATAGTTGTCAATTAACCATGAAAATAGAGGGCTGATGAGAGAAAATTGGGGTGATATACTCCTTATCCAGCTCTACAGCCAGCGGGGAACTTGCTGGCTTCTAGGGAGACATTTAAATGAAGGGATGTGGTCGGGCCTTCTTTTCTCCCCTGAATAGAATCCCAAGAAGCAGACTGTTCCTTGGGCTCTCCACACCTCCTTGGAGAAAGGATGCCATGATTCTCCACTAAGATACCGTGAAGGTGAAGATGCACTAAACTACGCACGTTTCCCTCCTTTTGGTGAGCCGTCCAGATCTAGGCGACAAGGAGCCCAGGATGTGACACTAACAACAAGAGCTTGTTCAGGTCTTCATCTCTGCAGTCAGAAATGGAACAAACACCTCGATGCGGTATAGACTGAAGTGATTGTATTTTTTTCTCATTTTAGCAGACTTTTACAAAAAGTGAACTTGGATTCAAGTAAACTAGCCCACACTGTATTGAGATGTTAGTGATTAGGGACTCACTTTGTTCCCAAAGGTTTCCAAGTGCCGATGGTTAGGACACACCCAGAACTCAATAAATATCTGTTAGCTGGATGTGGTGGTACACACCTGTAATCCCAAGCACTTGGGAGACTAAGGCAAGAACATTGCTGAGAGTTCAAGAGCAGCTTGGACTGAATCTAGAGTACTAGAATAGCCAGGGCTGTGTGTGTGTGTGTGTGTGTGTGTGTGTGTGTGTGTGTGTATGTGTGCGCATGCGCTTATGCTTACATTAAGTTAATTAGCATATATGTGCTCTTCAGCATATATATATACTCATATATTTGTTAATTAAATGAAATCTATGTTTAGGAGGAGGGTGGCTAAAAACCACCAAACCTTTTCTCCAACCCCAATCCCATTTTATAAGTAATATAGCAGGAAATAAAGAGACACAATAAGAAAACAGAAACAACTACTTTCTGGTATTGCTGAGTTACTTAAAGTCTACAGAAAATTGACATCTATATTTCTTGGTATTCAGGAAATAAACTGAAAATCTGGGAGAAAGGCCAGGGTAGAGGTGGTGGCACATGCCTTTAATCCCAGCACTCAGGAGGCAGAGGCAGGTGGATCTCTGTGACTTTGAGGACAACCTGATCTCCAGAGCAAGTTCCAGGACAGGCTCCAAAGCTATTTGGAGAAACCCTGCCCCCCCCCCCAACAAACAAGCAAACAAAAATCCAGGCTAAAGATAAAAATATATGATGAGAATTAATTTTGAAACATACATAATAGCCAACATAAGTCTAAAGAAAATGCCAATCTTGGATAGTCTCATTTTCCTTAACCCCAAGCTTTTAGAATTATACTCTGTACATCAATTAACTTAATTTCTCGGACTTTTTGTGTAGGAAGTGTGATTATCATCTCAAAGTTGCATCAGGAAAATTAGAAACAATATGCTCAGGATGATGTCACTTAGTCATCCCTCAAGGGCATAGCGGCTTGACCTGGGACCCTTGTAGAACACTGAAATCCATGTTGCTGCCCACTTCCTTCCAGAAAATGATGTAGTATTTGTGTAGAGTCTTGACAGCTTCTCTAGTATACTTTAATTCTTTCATTCATTCATTGATATCAATCCACAATCTTCTTATATGGCTCTAACTGGCCTGTAACTCACTACGTAGTCCAGGTTGGGTTCAGAACCATCTCAGCACCTTGAGTGCTGGTGTTACAGGTTTGCACCAGAACATCCAGCCTTTCCTAAATTTTAAAGCCTGCCAAGATGACTTAGAATAGCTAATATAGCAGAAATGCCTGTCACTCTTGGTTATGATGCATTTTTAAGGGATAATGATACTCTTTACAAAATTATTTTGGAAGTACTCTGAGCTTAGTGTAGTATCTTCCTGGGTGTTTCTAATCATTCGCTAATTGAATTCATGGTGTGAGTGGCAGAGTTCATGGTATGGGTGGCTGACACATTCTGTGTGTGTGTGTGTGTGTGTGTGTGTGTGTGTGTGTCTGTGTATGTACTCAGGCACAAACGTGTGGATGAGCTTGCACATGTGTGAACGTGGTGTTGGAGGCCAGAAAACATCCTGAGGCTACTCCTCAGGATCCATCCACAATGATTGTTTGAGGCAGGGTCTCTCCTTGAGCTGGAGCTTCCCAATCAGGCTATGCTGGACTGGCTGGCCCATAATCACCAAGATTCCTCCTGCCATTATCCCCTCAGCATGCCTGACTTTATAAAAAATATTATTCTTTGAGCCTCTCATAGATGTATATGCATTTTGAATATACATCCCTACTCCCTGATTCAATTCCTCTGGGGCACGCTTCCTCAATCATCTCCTTTCCAGCCTCATGTCTTTCATGCCCTTTTAACTTTGGGCTGTTTAAAAAAACCCACCGAGTCTAGTGCCCCCTATATGTGCATGGATATGGGGCTATCTACCAGAGCAAGAGCCAGCAACAGGAGCCACATCACTGAAGCAAAACGACTCCCCTTCCCTTTGTAGCCATCAACTGCCGTAGCTGCTCAGCTAGGAGTGGGACCTCATGAGTCCCTCTTCTTTCTGCATAAGACCTGCTCAGAATCAGGGCAGTCACATGCCTGGTAGGGTTTGTTTGTTTAACATGGGCTTCCTGGCTGAGCTGATCCCCAGCCCCAGGAACTACTTTTCTATCCCCTGCCTAGAGTTGTAATTTTGTCATGCAATACAGAAAGGCATATTAAAAATAAAAAAAAAAAAAAACAACCAGTCTCCGGCTCTTGGAGCAGACTGGTGAAGAAGGACAGAATTGATTGACACCGATAAGCTGACATCATATTAACAGGTACAGCATCTGCCTCCTGTTAGAGAGCCCCACTGTAACTGAGAATACTCCTGCAGGCTTTGGCTGTGGACACAGCCATATCTCTGCGGTTGGATAAAGAACATAAGGCTTCCCTGGGCATTCCCCAGTGAGATTTTGCTGGAGGTGATCTTTTCTTCCACTGTTGTTTCTGCAGCGTGTACCTGCCAAAGCATTTTAAGGTGCATGTGACTACTTGACAGAGCCCGTCTGTAGGCCCTGACAGCAACAATAGGATAATGGAGCCTCGGTTCACATTTCCTTTCTGGGACTCCCAAGGCAAAATAGTCTTCTTCCTTCCTTTGGACTCTGTGAAATATTCTACTTGACTTCCTCTCCAACAAGCTGTCTGCCTCACACATTTAAAATCACCTCTCGCGTTCATTTCCTCTGCATAGCTCTTCGCAGGCCAACACAAACTCCCCCGAATAATGGTGTTAAATCCTGTGCATTAGTCTTAACGTTACATTTCTCAAATGTCATGTAGCGTTTTCCCAGGCTTCCAAAGTGATCTGCTTGCAAATTCTCCTGCGCTTGTTTATTTAATTTCAATTCCATTTATTACTATTGTCTCCAGGCACCGAGTGTTGCTATTGCCTCTCCTCCCAAATTGTAAATTAGTGTTTTCTGGCCATGCGTGATTATTATGCCATTGACTCATTCATCATCATTATCATCATCTCGGAGAGGTGGGTGGCACAATCCTAAGACCCTTTCAAATCCCTCAGTCATTTTTACTCACGCAGAGTTTCTTATCACGTTAAATTTTTCAAATAGCTTTATTAGTTTTGTGAAATTGCTGAATGTACCTGGCAACATGGAAAGGTACAATAAAGGGCTAGGCAGTCTTGGAGGCATAGCAAGACCCTGTTTTAAAAATTGTTTTCAATTAAATCATTTTTGATGTTTTCTATATTCTACATTTGTATGTATGTACGTATGTATGTATGTATGTGTGTATGCATGCATGCATGTATGTGTCTATGTATATATGTCTATAATCTTACAGAACTATAACATGACTGTGTACATGGTCCTATAACATTTATTTGTATTAAATTAGTTGTATTTGTTAGCTTCTTCTCAATGCTAGATATTTATCAGCCCTTTTGATGTTTTCATAATCTGTGTCCCAGATGTCCTTTGCTGTATTTATGTCATCTCTTAAATTTTATGAATGGAAACAGTGCTACAATGAAGGCTTGGGCATATAATCTTTTCATTTTTTTTACATGTACGTGTCATCTTTTTATAGCCGGTATTATCTCTTCTGGGTTGAATTCCCAGCAGTAGGATTTACTGAGTCAAGGCATGTATAGTGTAACACCTTCATATACATCCGGCTCCACGTCGGCAACTGAGGTAGTCAGTTCACACCACAGGACACCACCATTTTCTCTCTTGTCTTTCTCATTAGCTCATCACTGCGCCTGAGATGTTTGTCACAGGTGCACAGAGCTGCTAATTGACAAACCGAGGAACCAATAACAGTTTTTAGACATGATACTTTGCTGTTGAGAGTGGGTAGAGTGACCCCTTCATAGTCTTGTCACCATTCTGTGCCGCTTTTTTCATCCCTGGGATGAGATGAAGTCACAGACATCTCACACACGAGGGTTCTATGGCAGACAATTTAGATGAGCACCTGAGCCCGTTATACAGCCTAATTCTTACCCGATGTAACGTGACAGAAGTGAGGAAATCACATCAATATTCCCTTAGAGATGACAGTTGCTCAACAAGAATCATTCTGAATCAATTAACCCAGCCACAGTCTGGCTTTGATGCAGTGACACTCTGCCACCACGGGAAAGGATCTGCTTGCGTATTCTGGGCAATATTGTTACCTGAGAAGTCTTACATTGCTGATCTCATTAAAGTCGTTAGGCGCCTGGCAGGATTCTTAGCCATCTAGCTCCCTTGGCGTTCTGTAATGCATAGAGAAAAGGGTAGCTCTTTTCCTACGTCTTTTCACTGCTACAAAGGGCATGGCAAATTAAATACAGATATATTAATATATTATGGAAATTGAATTTTAGAAGGATTGTAAAGTAAAAAGGAACAATGATGATGCTACTAATTTGGGCAAAGGAGATGAACGAGAACCAAGTCCAATGGATTCTGTCTTCTTTCATGTTATTTTCAGCTCTTGATAATGAACTTTGCTTCAGCAATCTTAGAAATACTATTTATGGCGTCTATTGAGCCCACTTATACCAGTGATTCCATACCAATGTCTGTATTGCTTCCTGGGAGACACCAGACTCATCCTTCTGGAGTGTGGCCAAGATGGTGGTGTTTTTAAGATGCTAACATGAGACCAAGATTAGGAAAGTTCAATTAAAGAAAAACATTCAAAAAAAAGAAGAAAAACATTCAAAATGAATCATAAAGTACAGAATTTTTTTTGAAAGTCCCTTTCTCCTGTGTCTCGGTCAATGCCAACAAGGGGAAATGCAGTTACCTACACGACTTTTACATTTACAAGCAGCTATGTGACCCATAAATTAGGAAAATAGATTTTTTTCAGGGCTAGAAAACATTGTGTAGATAATTTCCTGGATGCTACTACTGGTAGGTGTTGTGAGGAGGCTATTTGGCTGCTTGTTCGTTTCAGACACCAGACACAGAAACCATATTATTGCCAATACTGTTTGGCCAATAGCTCAAACTTATTTCTGGCTAACTATTATCCTAAACTAACACATCTCTGTTAATTTATGCATCACCACGAGGTCATGGCCTACCAGCAAGTTTTCAGCATGTCTGTCTCCAGTGGCTGCTCCATGACTTCTCCTTGACTCCGTCCTTCTTTCTTCCAGCATTCGGTTTAGTTTTCCTTGCCTAGCTAAGTTCTGCCCTGCTATAGGTCCAAAGCAGTCCTTTATTAACCAATGGTGAGGGTTTCAGCTAGGGGGACCTTTTTTGGTGTGCACCAAAAAATCATGAACAATTCTGATATGAAGGGACCCTGGATCACACTTTGTCAACATTGAACTGTAGAGGCCAGTCCTACTGCAGACTAGATCCTTTTCTTCCAAGAAAACGTCAAGGGTTTCCTGATGTATACACACACACACACACACACGCACACAGAGAGAGAGTGGAGAGAGAGAGAGAGAGGGGAGAGAGAGAGAGAGAGAGAGAGAGAGAGAGAGAGAGAGAGAGAGGAGAAAGTAGGAGAGATCTTAAATGTTTGAAAGGGTGGAGTTTTGAGTACAAAAGTAATATTTTGAGTATGACATGATTACTTTCAATTAGTAGAGAAACAAAAGACAATGACAGACAGCAAGGAAAAATTCAATGAAACTCTGGGAGCTATTAATGTGGCCCAGCGATAGGGACTGGCCTGGCATGCATAGGGTCCTGGGTTTCACGCCCAGCAATGATGTGCGTGTGTGTGTATATGTTCAAAAATTAATGTAATGACTTAATTATGTGCAAGCTGACAGACAAAGGCATCTTTAGCCACAACGCACTTTAGCACATCACCCCAACTGAATCCTGCCGCTCTTTCCTCCATAGTTAACCGTAAGCTGGACTACGTATGAGGCGCCCATAGGTTCTGTTTGAACACTTCAAACAGGCACAAGTGTTAATTCTTCAGACCTTCAAACCTCATGGAAGGGAAGATATTTGGCATTCTGGGCTTGCTAAGGTACTGCTGGCCACCGATTATAAACCCATCACTATGACCAGGTCCAGGAAGTCTGCTTACTTCCTACAAACCAATGTGATATCATTGGGAAACTGGGAGAGGAAGTCCCTCCATCTTAAAGCACATGCGCTGATAGGGAGGGTGGTGATTTGGGGATGAGGGGCAAGACTGTTGAATAAGGACCAAGCTGCACAGGTGGGCTACTCAGCCATTCCTAGAAAACTGTCTACTAGAGACAAAGACAGGATCTCCTGAGTAAATTGGGAGCATGGGGACCATGGGTGAGGGTAAAAGGGGAGGGGAAAGGAGAAAAATATATAGTTCAATAAAAACAATTTTAAAAAAAGAAAAAAAACCCTGTCTATTAGAAGTAATGCTTGTTAAAATTATTTCCCCCATACCGCAAAATATGCTTTGGAACACACTGAATTAAAAACATCAGGTACCACAAAAGTTTTTTTTTCTTGCACAAAAATGATGAGGAAAATAGCAAAGCATTGTGGGTTGATGACGCAATACTGTAACTTGGTCTTGACCTCCCTGAGAAGATGTGGGATTAATTTAAATCTAACAGGAGATAGGAGTTACAATAAGTAAAGATTTCCTGTACCTAAAATGCCTGAAAAAATCTAAATTGGCTTTTTTGTGGGCATTTTAAAATGTGAAATGTGCTCCCAATAATGAGCTGTATCGACTGCCCGGGAGGGTGGCTGTTTCTAGAGGTCCCATATTCCCTGCTTCCTCAACCTCTCTTCCCCCAACTGTTTCCAGAAGGCAGTATAAAACGATGCTTCCTTAGAATGCTTTAAAAATAGGTTTCTGTTTTCTCTTTCAGCTCTCTGTCTCTCTCTGTCTCTCTCTGTCTCTGTCTCTCTCTCTCTCTCTCCCTCTCTCTGCAGTGCTCGTATTTGGCTTTGACAGTTGGCCTTGACTGGTGACCCCCACAGGTAGGGACCGCTTTCTGATCTCTATTCACCATAAGAGTAGTTCCGAGGTCTAATTGCTTTTGCCTCTTAATACAAGGCCAGAAGAAGTAAAAGTGGTCTGGGTGGATAAGGATAAGTGTTGGGAAAATAAAGGCAAAGGGGAGCCCAGTCCGCCATTCCTGGGCTGTAAAGATATTGCTGGTGACTTACACATGTGACCTTGAACTCCCTAACAGCCAACACTGATGTAATGATTAATCACCTGTTTCATAATATAACTCAAGACACAACTCTTCCCAGAATAGACCCAGTGTCCGTTAAGGATTAATCCAAACTCCCAAATCCAAAATGCTGCAAAATATGCAACATTTTGAGACCATTATGATGCCCCAGTGGAAAATTCCAAAGTCTAATTATCATAATAGGTAATAGACAAACATGGGTGAACTGAAATTACTGTTCAACATTCCCTTCGAGCTATGTCTATAAGGTGTATTTGTTCTGCAAACGGAGTCTGTTTGTGTTTGGATCACATTTCTAGCATACTCATTATGTTTATGCAAGTATTCCCAAATTTAAAAAAAAAATCCTAAGTATGAAGTCCTTTGTGTTCCAAGCTGTAAGACAAAGGGTACTCAACCTTCGCTGTGTCTTGAGCATTTTCTCCCCTATGCTTCTTGCACACATGCAGATTGCTTTGCTATTCATAGCAGCCGACTGACGAAGCCAGCCTAGGCGTACATCAGCGGAAGAATGGATACAGAATACACACAATAGAATTTTATTCAACAATAAAGAAAAATGAAATCATGACGCTTGAAAAAAACTGTTTGGAACTGGAAATCATTACGTTAAAATAAGCAAGGCTCAAGAAGACAAACATCATATGTGTTTTTCCTCACACGCAGAACCTAGATTTAAAATTACGTCCAGTATATACGCGCGCATACGTATGTGTACACAGGTCCTGAAACTCAAAATTGATCATGAGAAGGAAGAGCCCATAAGGGAGGCCATGGAATGCACGTGGTGTGAATCTTAGGTGAGCGACAACTGGGATAAAGAAAGGAGACAGCTATTATAGCAGGGCAAAGGTGTGGGCAGAGGGGGAGGGGAGGGGTTAGAACGGACTACGACACGCTTCCAAGAACCTCAACATAAAATCTATTACAATATAAAAGTCATTTTATGCTTACTTAAAACATTTTTAAAGGATTTCCTCTTCTGGATTCTCTGCAAAAAACACTGTGGAAGCAGAAGTAGGGGTCCTCAGAGCAGAAAGACTGTTTAACAACAAATCTCACAGGCATGTGTCTCCCAGCGCGCATCTAGGCAGGCTTATGCTGTCTTCTGAAACGACGACAGCAACAACAGACACAGTCCACGGAAGGAAGCTAAATGGGAAGAAGAGTGCAGCTCAGCTTTACTTCCTCCGCTGCTTCTTGGAGAGAGTGTGGGCTAGTTGAGGTGTGGGTAGATAAATCCCACGGTAGACCAGGCTGTCTTTCGACAACACTGCATAGCAGGGAGTCTCGGGCTGTCTCTCCTAGGCCTTTCTATCAGTGATCTAGCACGTCCTGTTCTGTATGAAGAGCCTTCCATCTACCGTGCTGCTTCTGAGATTAGCTCTTCACACTGGCCTGGGAGTAGGACAGTTCTTTTCCTCCTGAGTAGACACAACAATGCTTGCACAGGCCACTGGTTGATGCGTTGATTTATGGGTGCTTTCTGGGCCACTGCTAGGTTTGGTCAGAACGAGAAGAATTAAATGCCACATCAAAGTTCTGGGATGTCTGTCTTAGTTATAAAATGCAGATCTACTACTTTAAAAGATAGTCTGGCTGAGGATTTGATGGTTACCTCCTATGAACTTTGAGAAATCTGTTGCAAAGCAAGCTACCGCCATCTTACCTTAGTGAACCAAATATTCCTTGAAAAACATTTTGGGAGCCAGGCTTCTTTCCACAGATAAGAGCTTTTGGGAGGAAAAGAAAAAAGCCTTCAAGGTGGGTTTTTAAGTGTGATTTTAGGCTTTCTGCTCAGCTTACACGTTTTATTCCCTTGTTAAATCTAGCAAGTTTTATCAGTTATTTTAAAGGATGTTTTAAAAATTCAGTCTAGTTATTTATTTAGATTCAATTAAAATGTTTAATGCTTCAAACACTTTCAATTTCTTTCATGAGTTTGATGCTTAATTTTGTCTTTCAAGATATATGTTAAATTCACATATGTAAAATCTATCCAACAGCAACACTTTGTGAGCATTTGCTCATGTTGCAAATTTTCTGTGTGCAATTTTTAGCTTAATATTAGATAAATATCTCAGCTCCTTATTTACAAAATTCCAGCTGAAGCTGCGAAGCTGTCCCTCTACTCAGTCAAATCCTCTCAAACGTGACATCAGCTTGAGCTGTGACATATCCTCACAGCCTTCTCCACTGAAAACCATGATGATGTTTCCACTGATCTGAAATATTTTATGCCGTTCTCTGGAATAAAGTTTATGCACCACTCTGGTCCACTGTCTGGCTATCCTTCTGAAAGCCCTCCTCCCAGTGCCTTTGCCTTCAGATGAGCTATTAAAAGCTCAAAACCCATTATGAAATTAAAAGACCTATGTGGTCATCATTCATGTACATGCCTCCAGGATCCCACCATTAGCACATTACTGGACTTGATTTCGCTACCGTGTATTATGGAATTAATGTGTCTTATAGAACCAGTGTGAAATTGTAGACAGTAGTGAGCTTCCTCCCAAGCCTGCCGATAAATATTAAATAATATAAATATTGTTGGAGTATACAATCTCTTTTCTGTGAAAGTGACGATCGATTGCATATATTTTAAGTTTTGACCAATGGTCATGCCCACATAGCCACAGCCACAACTGTGAGAGTGTGTGCGTATGTGTGTATGTATGTGTGTGTGTTTGTGTGTTAATGTGGTGTGCAGTGGCCAGATGAGGACTTCAGGTGCCTTCCTCTATTGCTCACTCCCTATCCCCTGGAGAGAAGGTTTGCTAGTTGTTTTGGCTAAGCTGGCTGACTAGCAAGCTCCCAGGATGCCCCAGTCTCTGCCTCTCATTGCTGGAGATTTGAACTCAGGTCCTCTTGCTTCTATGGCAAGTTGTCTTATCCCCTGAGCCCGCAACAAATCCCCAACCACTATCATTGTGAAGGACCATGATCCCCTCTCCTGACATTTCTCTTATGCTGGTCCCAGTTAATTGCTGCCTCCACTCACAGAGACAACCACAGTTTGGCCCGTTTTCTGCTATAAATTTTTATCTTTTTCTATAATCTTCCATTAATGGAGTTCCTATGTGTCCTATTTTGTTCAAGGCATCATACACCTGACATGAAGCTTGCCCCATCAGGAGTTTTCCTCCTTTTACTGCCAAGGAAAAAGGACTGGATGCCTCGTTACAGCCCACCATTCACAGCTGGGCACTTCCTGGACCGCCTCCAGGTTGGCCTCTAAGTACAGCTGTTGTGAAGATGACCTACAAATCACACTGCCGTGTGCCGAGTGTCTCTTGTGATGTACTGTGCCATGGCTTGCACAGCTCAGAAGGATGCTGACCTCCTCAGTGCACATTACCTACGTGGGTACCCACAGACACCTACAATTCCTACCCTAGTTAACTATTTATTTTCTGGGATCTTATAATATATGTATAGAATTTACTTTTAACACTAAAGGCTTTAGAAAATGGGATATTAATGCAAATATAATGTGATTTGTGTTTGACAACGTGGACCCTTGGGGTCTTTCATATCCTCAGACAATATGATACAGATGTTCAAGGTAGAATCCATAGACATTTAGACATTATCTATAGAACCGGAGGTTATGTATATAATCAATAGATTATTTTGGACAAAGAAAAATCTGGAGGAAAGAAATGTTCCAAAGACTTTGAAAAGTCTAATAGTCAACTGTTTTTCTCTTGAATACAGAAGGATTTGTGCAATCTGTGATAGTGATTGCTATGCATTTTTTATTTGCTTGCTTTTCTGTTTTCCTTTTCCATTAACTTCTGGTACCTGTGTTTAAACCCAAGGACTAGAATAAGCTAGGCAAGTGTTCCACCTCTCAGTTCCAGCCTGAGACCTTAAAAGAAAAACTTTGCTTTCAGTCAGGATCTCACCAAAATGCCCAGGCTGGCCTTGAACTAATTCTGTAGCCCAGGCTGGCCTATAGCTAATTCTGTAGCTCAGGCTGGCTTTGAACTAATTCTGTAGCCCAGGCTGGCCTCGAACATGAGATCCTCTGATTTTATTGTTACTTTATAACTGTAATTTTGCTAATGTTATGATTTGTAATGTAAATATCTGATATGCAGGAGAACTAATATGTGACTCCCATAGGGGTCATGATGCACAGATTGAGAACCACTGTATTAGAGTCAAAAACACAAGCAGATTGAATACGAAAGAACTAAAAACTGGCATATCACCCAAATAGCAACCATAAGAGAGAGTGAATGCACTAGAATCTCATCAGACTAAATGTAATTTTTAAGAAAGTGATAATGCAAAAGATGGTGAGAAACATCTAATAACTGTACCATAACACAGAAATCCCTGGAATTTAGACACATAATTGCCAACTGACTGTATGACCCAGTAGATGTCTAATAAAACTTACACATGAATGCTCATAGACGCTAACATCTAAAAAGTAGAAGTCATCTAAATGTCTATCACTTGGTAAATAAATAAAATATGGGAATCCACACTGGAATATTATTTGACAAAAAAGTGGTAAATATTTGTGACAAGATGTATGAATCTTAGAAAGTTAAAAGCAAAATAATTCAGTCACAGAAAGTCACATGCCATCAGCTCCACATTCGTGAAGGCCCCAAGAGCCGACAAGTCTCGCAGACAGGCAGCTGGCCACTGGATGTCTTCCAAACAGTAAAATGGAAAAGAGAAAACTGTTACCTTGGGAAGCAAATCTTTTGTGGTGACTGCAGCAAGGATTGCATAACTTTGTTAGTGAATTAAAATCCAGTAAGTTATACATTCAAAATAGGTGGATTCCACACTGTGTGACTTCCATTGAAATAAAGCTGTGAAGAATAAGCTCCTCAATATTGAGAGTAAAACAAGGTAATGAGATTTTTGTATATACAAGGCAAAGCTATATGGTACACACAGATACACGCATACCCCCCACACAACTACACATATACACACCACACACACAACACAAACACACACAACTACACACATACACACCACACACACAAACACACACACTCCACATACACAACCAAAAGACTATGAACAGCACAGACATCAGTGGCAGCAGAAAAAACAGTGTTAAAATCCCTCTGCACAGGCAATTTCCTGTTTAAATGTGCATGGCTGCCCATTTCCTGGCTCACACGGGAAGATCAGAGGACAGCTTGTGGGAATTTGTTCTCACTGTATGAGCACCTTTACCTGCTAAACTATCATGCTGGCCCAAGACATACTTTGCAATGCTCAACTTCTTGGTCCTGTCACTTGGTCAGACAATAGCCAAGAAGATGTAAGGAGAAACTGACCAGGAAGGACTTAATTTTCAAGTTCAAATGGCTCCAACTCATGTCTCGTTATGTGAGAAAATTGCTAGGATGCTTGTCTGGTGGTTGAGGATGAATGCAGTCCTAACTGATAAGAGAAGAAAAACGCCAAGGGTGTGTGTAAGGACGTGGGCTAGACCGTAACTGTGTAGCTACTCCCTGTTCATCATGAAGAAGAAAACTGACTTTGCCCCAACATCTGCTTTACGTTAATACCAAAGTCTTTCATTAATTTAATCTTTACAATATCACAGAATAGTTATGGTTATGTCATTAACAGACAAGGAATTTAAGTCTCAATGGAGACAAATAACTTGCTGAAAATTACAGTAAGAACAGAGGGATTTCAGTGCTGGTTTTTCTGTCTCTCATGCCTCTGCTATTTATACTCTTGCGTTTTTCCTTTGTGTATTACATGGCCTTGTCTTGTATATACAAAATGTCTCGCCATTACCATGTTTACCTCTGAATATTTAGGAGGCTTTTTTTTTTCTATTGGAGTTTTCTTTTCTTTTCTTTTTTTGGCGAACACCACTGGAACTTCTGTTTCATTTCTGATCATTGCCTTAGCTGGACTTTATATAAACTCATAACTCAATGCCTTAGCAACCCATTCCACCCAGGACTAAATACAAAATGGGTTTAGTTACAGATTTTAAAGTATAAAAATATTGGTTTACATCAGAATTTTTTCCCCAAGGTTCAAAATCTCTCTTAACGGAAACTCTCTCCACTTAAAATTTAAGCAGAAAATGTAACCTTTTTAACTTAAAAAAATCAAGGCAATTGCATTTTACTTTATACAAAGATAACCTTTTATTAGGAAAAAGGAAGGCAGACCATTCCCCAAAAGTTATGAAACCACAGGAGAGAAGAATAAAAAAAAATGCTAACTTTCATCTAATAGTTAGATTGTTTCCTTCTTTCTGCTAGGAAAGACTACAGCTGGGTAACTCAACTTGCCTTCCCTGACCTTTGTAACACTTCAGGATTCTGCTTAAGCTAAGCACCGTCTCAGCAGCTTCCCGTTGGTTTGATGAACTATGTCATCTGTCACTTCCTCCTCTAAGCTGCTGATCCACTTTTGTAATATTTGAGAATAACTGTTAGTCTTTTAAAGTGCCTATTAAATAAGAATAATGCTAACTATTGGTGTGTGCTAATAATTAGTAACGTGTGTCTATTAATAATGGCGGTGTTTACTCAAATTCTGTATCTGATCTCTTTTGGCAGCATGGATTTGTAAGATAGATCAAGTTTTACTTTTATAATTTTCATATGTGTGTTTGCCTGCATTTATGTTTGTGGAGCACATTCATTCCCGATATCCTTAAGTCAGAGGGTGTCAGATCCTCTGACTTAATTGAAAACTGCAGGCATATATGAGTTACCACGTGGGTGCTGGGAACCGAACCCTAGTCCTCGCTCGCAGCCGCTGAGCCCTCTCTTCAGCCCCAGCAGAGATGTTTTAAGTTGTGCTTGAGACACATTTCTCCGTGCGTGTCACCAACGGGAGCAGAAAGTGCAAGTGGAATAGTCAGCAGAAATGGAAAATGTTCCGCGGGAGCCTGATGCTCCTTTTTCCCCAGTCCAGAGCAACTTTAGCAAAGTGGGGTGACAGCCCTTCTGCCTGTTCCTATGCAGTGATGCAGGAAGGTTGGTAGAAAAGTTAGACCCAGAGAATATGCTTGAGAAAATGGCTCTTTCTGCAGGACCCAAGCTCACTTTCATCACCACTGAGTCATGGCATAGGCATAGGCAAAGAAAACAAAAACAAACAAACATTAAAAGTCTGGCATGGTGGCGCACACCTGTAAGCCCAGCACCCATGAAACAGGAAGAGCGCAGATGTGAGTCTAGCCTGGGCTACATTCTATCTCCAAAGAAAGATGCTGTGATTTCCTAACAGCTATGGCCTGAAACTTTTTTTAGAAATTTTTGCAGATGAGCTAAAATGGACACTGTGTGGTGTGTGTGTGTGTGTGTGTGTGTGTGAGAGTGTGTGTGTGTGTGTGTGTGTAGCTCTGTCTCTGCGTGTGCATGCACAGCCATGGGAGTGCCTGAACTCACTGATTCAGGTGCTGTGTGTAGTCACTGGTGACTAAGTGCCTCTCTCACCTCGGGAGTCATCTGTAGTCAATACCTGGTGCCGCAGGCTAATAGTGTTATCATCCTCACTCTGGTTAGAATCACACAGATGTCATAACCACAGTAACCTCTGCATAGATCCAGATATACATGTACTTAAATACAGGAGAAAAGTTGTACAATTATGCACATGCTTATACTATTTACTGCATATGGTATACAGTAAACATTTCAACCTCACCACACTGACTTTTAAAGCTCAGCCATTGCTACACTGTCAGAGTGAAAAGAATGGATCTTCAGTCATCCAGGTATAGAGAGGAGCTTGCCTCACAGACAGTGAAGTGTTTAGTCTGGTTTGAGCACCGGGTATTTGATAGGAGTTGAAAAAAGTCATCTAGAAGAAATTGGGTGCAGAATAAATTATAAAATAAAAAATTGTCTCTGGGGAAATGGCTCAGTCAGTAAGATGCTTGTCCTCCAAGCATGAGGACTTGAGTTGAGGTCCCTAGTACCAAATGAAAACCCAGATGCAGCCGGGAATAATGGTGCACGCCTTTAATCCCGGCACTCAGGAGGCAGAGGCAGGCGTTATCTCTGTGAGTTAGAAGCCAGTCTGATCTATATAGTATGGTCCAGGTAGCCAAAACTACACAATAAAACCCTGTCTCAAAAGAACAACCAACCAACCAATCAACAACAACAACAACAACAAACAGGCATGTCAGGAGAGTCTCTAATCCTAGCACCAAGAAATTGGAGATGCCTGAAGCTCACTGGTCAGCCAGCCTCACTAATTCAGTGGCCTCTGTGATGGTTCAGTGAAAAAAGCCATCTCTCCCATTATAAGAAGTAATTAAAGACACCTGACTCCACATACGTGTGCAATAAAATCGTGCACCAACGTGTACACACTGACAGAAACACATACAAACACCACATGCAGCTCACATAACTGATGATGAGTTCTAATTAAGTCACTTAGATATTTTTTTTTTTTTGCCTCTCATGTCTTTGTAGTAATAATTGTAATCTTCAAGCACCTGCAAGTCTTGAAAAGAGAACTTAGGTTCCCACAAAGGCAAAAACAAACAAACAATCAAAAAACAAATCTAGCGTCGTGGGCCAGTTATACATAGAACTTTCCTTGCATTATTAAACATGCAATGCCCACTAACCAGCAAGAGAGCAGGGGAGACTGGGTAGCAGGAACAGGGCCCAGCTCGGCATCACACAGCTGCCTGAGACCTCCACCTCCCTCCTCTGGTCTAGTCTCTTTCTGGTTAGCACCCCCTCTAGTTTTTCTTTCTATTTCTGTCTTCCACCTACTAACGCTTCCTCTCAGAACTCTCAGCCTGCCTCTGCTTCCCACGGTGGCCTCCCATGGTGATGAACTACATACCGGAACTCATGTCCACGCTGGTTCCTCCAGGTTGTTTCTGATGGCCAGCCTGTCTCACCCATCATCAGTCAGCTAGCCCCTCATCTTCTACCCCTTCCATCCTCTCACTTCTCATCTTAGCTCATGTGCTGTGTGGTTTATGTTTTCTTTGTGCCTTTTTTTTTTTTTAAACAGGGGGTACAGAGAGCAATACAGCAATACAGACCTTTGCTTCATGAGTTGCAAGGGATCCTGTGTCTTTGATTTCCTTCTCGGGGCCCTCCAGCTCCTTGTGTTCCAGCAGATAAGTGTAGCTTGACCACACTGGCCCCACCATGTTCAGTATACACAGGAAGCTTGCCCTGCTCAGCTGGTTCACAGGGAAGACCGCACCGATCTTTGGAGATCTCTTTCCTTTCATCTTATTTCTTTGGAATTTTCTTTGATTTTTTTTTCCTGTTGCTTAAAACCTTTTCATCCTCAGGACTCACTTTGCCCCTCCTTTTGCAGACCAGGGCAGTACCAATTGAGACTCTTGATTCTGGCCGTAGGATATGCTGTTAGTGGGTACCACTTCCCCCTTCATTGGGATTTTGGTGCCAATCAGTTCATCATTGGATGCACAGTAGACATCATTAATGCTCCTTACCATGTGAAGACAAAACTCAAAGCATAGAAGTTTCTCACATTCAGGCTTAACGCCTGGTGGACGGTGTGTATGTAGCGGGGGGGGGGGGCAGCCTTGGTGTAACAGTGGGTCATCCCATGCCCACTTCTGCTTCCTGTGGCAGGCTCTCCCTTGCCACTCTTGAGATGCTTATACCAGTTGTCCCGAGAGATGCCCATTGCCTAGTGCTTACTGAGAAGAACACGCTAGGACAGCCTGTTTGATTTCATCCCATAGTTCTCTCCCACTCCCCTCACTGGTGAATATAGTCCCAGGGATGGCCAAATATACCACACTTGTCAATGGCAGGTAAGGGTGATAGGTGTTTCCTAACTACTTATTATACTCGTGAGTACGGGGCCAGAAGGAACTGCACGTCAGAACAAAATAAATAATGATAGGTTATGGGAGGCAGGGCTTTCAGGGTCAAGAGAGTAGGATATAGCCAGGCACAGTGCCACTCACTTATATTTCCAGCCCTGGAGAGGCTGGGGCAGTAGGATCATGAGGCTAGAATGAGTAGTGAAATCCCGTTTCTTCTTTGCTACTATCCAAGAGGTGGGTAGGACGGTGGCAGAGAAAGGAGGACGTGTTCCTCCTGTTCCCTCCGGTGGGCGTGAAAAGGTTGTTTGAATAATTCTATAGCCGGCAGGGAAACTTGTTAGGGCTATGCAAGGATTGGATTGTACTGTCTTTCCAAATTAAACAAGATAGTTTGGCGAGGGACCGTTATGTACCATAGCAGAGTGGGCAGCGGCACCTGAGGCTGGGCTGTACCAGATCCATTCGTGCCACCGGCCGTCCTGGCAACAAACCTGCTGCATGTTCAGTCTCATTCTCAGGCTTCATTTCTGTTATTTTATATTGGCTACCTTGTTCTGTGCATCAGGATGTGGCATATCCCGCTCCTGCCTGGTCAAGTTTTCGGCAGGTTCCTTTAGATTCTGATAGCTGATGTTGATGAAAGTTTCAAAATCTATGCTAGGTTGTGTCCAGACACCACTGATTGCTGAGAGAGAGAGGCAGAGGTCTCAGCTGCAGTTGCTCACCTGTCCCTCTTAAGTATTTATGTGAGACATGGGCTCACAATGAAGCCCTCCACAAATGTGGCTCAAACTTGTGATCCTCCTGTTTCAGCCTCCTGGGAGTAGGCACGGTCTTTTGGTGTTAGTCCTTCAAACTGGAGTAAGATGACATTATGATTCTGACTTGCATCTCCCCATAGCCACGTTGAACAGTTTTTCATGCGCTCTTTTGCCCACTCTTTTATCTTCTTTTGAGAAGATTTATTCATATCCGGGTATCTTGCTCACTTGGCAATCAATGTCTTTGCTTTTTCTCCCCCCTTTACTGTGGACTTGGAGCTCCTCATGTATCTTCATAACACATCCCTTGTGTGATGAAGGGTTCACGGATAATTTCCTCAATCTGTAACTTGCTTCTTCGATCCTTTGATGGACTGCTTTGATTGTTTCATGTTATCTCATCTGTTGTTTTACTTTTTTTCTGCTTTTGGGTAATGTCCAAAAGTGTCTGATCTTTGCCCAGACGAACACCTTCAAATACTTATATATCCTAGTTATTGCATGGTTTTGGTCCCATGTTTAAGTCTTTGATTCATTTTGTGTTGCTTTTAACCACATGAGAGATGGGAATCTTGACAAGTTCTCTCTGTGTGTATGGATATTATTTTTTCCTGGCATTATTAATCAGGAGCAGGGTTGATGTACTATCTTTCTACCTCTGTTGAGAATCACTTGACTATAAATACCTGAGTGTTTTCTAAGTTCTCTAGCCTGGCTCCATTGGCTTGTGCACTTGTGGCTGCTTTTATTTCAACGGTATCCTGTCAATTCTTACTATATTGCTTTGGAGCATATCTTGAATGCCTCCAAATTTATGCTTTTTGCTTGGAGTTATTTGGTTATTTGGCACGCTTTGGGTTTTCCTACAAGGTTTGGGAATGTTGTTGATAGTTTGGCAGGAACTGGATCAGGTCCGAAGACTGCTTTGTGGAGTATGAGTAGTTCATGACACTAACTCTTCCAACCCGCGAGCGTGAGACGTCTTTCCAGTCTCTGTGTGTGATTAATCTCCAGACCACTCAATCTTCGCAATTTTCATTGTAGAAACAAATAATTCCTTTACTGATTTAAAAATTTCAGTTTTTTTTAATGTTGTTGTTCCTGTGGTTGGAATTACATGTATGATCTTTCTGATCAGTTTTGTTCTTGATATATTTAAAAAGTGCTGATTTTTAGATGTTGGTTTTGTATATTGCAACCTTGCTGAATTTGTTTATCAGTCCTGGCTGCTTTTGATGGAGCCCTTGGGGTTTTAAATCTGTAAAACCACGTCATCTGAAAGCAGGGAAAACTTGGCCTCCTACTTGGCTATTCGGATATTGTTGATTTCTTCTTCTTGAATAAAAGCTATGAAAGCTGACATTTTAGTTTTCTTCCTGGTTTTAACGGAAATGATTTTAGCCATTAGTCTTCTAGTATGACACTGGCTGTGGGTTTTCCTTATGTAGCCTTTATTGCATTAAAGTGTGTTCCTTCCCAATAATTTTTAGGTATTTTATCATAAAATATTGTTGAATTCTATCAAATGCTTTTTTATGTCTATTATGATCATATTTTATGTTCACCATTCTGATGATAGAATGTTGAACACCTACTGATTCCCATACAGATTATGGTATGTATATATGCTTTTGGATTTGATCTGCTGAAAATATTTGCAACTATGTTCTTCAAGGATTTGTTCCTATAAATGTTGGGAGACATTTATATTCCCGATTCACTCTATTCCATTATTGATATTCATTACTGAATCACTTCATTATTTTTTATTGATCTTTATTGCTGATTTACTCTATTCTGTTATTGATCTGGCATAGTTTTCTATGTTCTCCTGGCTAAATTTCATCAGGCTATATGTGTCTATAAATGTATTCCTGTCTTTATCCCCCTGATGTCGTTTTTCCAGTTCCCTGAATCTCATTATTGGGTAATTAGCTAAAAATTTTTTATGTGGGTTGATAATGCTATGAAGATCCTTTTATTACTATTTTGCTATTAGCTCACGGGTTTTTGATATATTGTTGTTTTCAATTTTATTTCGCTTGTCTTCTTCAGGAAAACATTGTCTCTTTTTTGTGTCTTTTGTAGTTTTAAAGTTCTTATTGTTTTCTAGTTTTATGCTATTGTATTATAGAAAGCTATGCTTTTATTTCAATTTTTGATTAGTTAACTGTGTTCTTCAGCATAACAAATAGCCTACCCACTCTGGAGAATACTGCATAGTCTGGTAAGATAATATATGGCCTACCTCTTCTGGGTATGATGGTTTGTGAATGTCTGTCAGGCCCTTTTGTTAACTTTGATGTTTCTGTGATCATTGCTTTTGTCTGAATGACCTGTCTATTGGTGAATGAGGACTGTTTAGTTCTCAACTATAGGTGTGTTAGAGTTCATCTCTCTTTTTGATAAAATGTTTATTTTACGTGATCGAGTCCAGCTTTGACTCTGTGTGTTTATAGTTGTTTCTTCCTGTTGATCATAGCCCACAATCATTAGATAGGGACCTTCTTGGTTTTAACCTTTTACCTTGTGTTTGTGTGTGTGTGTGTGTGTTTGTACATATACATGTAGGAACACACATGTGTGAGGGTGTGTATGACTGTGCACTTGTGTGCTTGGAGGTCAGACTCAGCCGCTGTACTAGTTATGCTGGTCTGGCTGGCTAGTGAGCCCGGAGACCACCTGTCTCTGTTTCCTCGGCAGGGGTTACAAGCACTTGTTGCTCTTCTTGGTTTTTAAATGTGAATCCTGGGCATTGAACTCAGGTCCTCATGCTTGCACAGTTAGCACTTTCCCAGCTGAGACATCTCTCCAGCCTCCCCATCCTCAACTTTCTTCCCAGGATTTCACCCAGGCATGCCTGTTTTCTTCTTAGCATTTTCTTCTCAGATGCTCTGCGTCAACACAACTGTATAATTTTTATTTTATAGGTTGATCTGAGCAGACATCCTCATACAGATGTACCTGTAGTATCTAAGGTATAATACTATACCTGTGCAACATGTAACACTATATACACGAACAGGTACATTGCAGGGTAGTTTGACAGCCAAAGATGTCATGACAATTCTGATGGAGGATGTAAATAACATGGCTCACCCATTCACTAACACCTAAGTAACCATTGCCTATATATCTATGTGAACAGTATGGTTCCTTCACCATTACAACTGACTAAAAACAAAGGTCTTTACAGCCTTTGCAGACAGAACATTCTGAAAACCGGGAAACATATTATCTCTGCATGATTGGGATAAGCTGGCCAGTCACTAGCAAAAGATGATTCTCAAATTGTTGTAAGGAGGCCACTAGTTAGTTCCTGGCCAATTAGCACTGAAATAATCATATAAACTATATTAATTAGATCACTGCTTAGCCCATTAGCTCTAGCTTCTTATTGGCTAACTCTTACATATTAATTTAACCCATCTCCATTAATCTGTGTATCACCATGTGGCAGTGGCAGCAGCTCCATGGCTTCTCTCTGACTCTGCCTCCTTTCTTTCTTCTAGCATTCAGTTTAGTTTTCCCTGCCTAGCTAAGTTCAGCTGTGCTATAGATCCAAAGCAGTTTCTTTATTCATTAATGTAATCACAGCATACAGAGTGAAATCCCATATCACCTCGCATTTTCTGTTTAAATAAAAAAAGGTTTTAACTTTAACATAGTAAAATTACATATAACAAAACTGGTATCAAGCAAGAATTATAGTTACTATATATATATATATATATATATATAATCTTTTATCATAACTAAGGAAAACTATAACTATCAATTTTTCAACTCCATCAATGTCTCCAGGAGGATATAATATTATCTAAGTAAAAAGGAAGTGTATTGTGAGCAACTTTCAAAACTCTAGAAATGACAAAGGCATATGGCTGCCTGGACAGTCACCCAAAGTTCTTCTGTACTGTTGGGGCATCCATCTTCAGCCTACAGGTCCATAGCTTCTGGAAAACTTTTCCACAAAGCAGGAGATTTCAAAGACGGTTCTGCCTATATTCACAGTCTGTCAGTCACTTTCTTCTGTATCCTGCAGACTCTTTCATGAAGTAGGAACCCTGAAGGATGGTCTTACCTTTAGGCAAATTCAGTAGTCATTTTTCTGTGGATCCCACATATCCAGTTTATATAGTATACTATCAAGCAGTCCAATCAAGAGCAATTCCTTGCCCAAATGGCTAACCAACTCCATAAAAATCCTCTTCACTGCCCATCTTCCTCTTGAAGTAGATCGGTGCTGCCAGGAGCAGATGTGTCTCACTGTCATGAAAAGTCCTGAGTTCTTAAAACATTTTAAATGCCATATTCTGAAGGTCTCTGAAAGATTTGAAGAATAACCTAACTCAAATATATCTCTATATATCTAGAAAACCTAACTAAACTAACATGACTACAAACTTGACTCTTATAGATGATTATGTATTAACCTATATTTCTTAATTATACATTAAATTTTTAAATGAGCTTCACAAGCACAATACCTTAATCAATAGCAGAAATATACATATAACAAAATTGTTCTTAAATTTGTATCAATAAACCAAGATCCATACCAATGCAGATCTCTATAGCATATCCCTCTTTAAATGTAAACAAACATTTATGGACAATATTTGGGAATATGGGCAAAGTTCTCTCCATGCTGCTTCCTGTTGTTTATTGGGCAAAGTAATTTTTGAGGGGTGTTCAAGGCAACCTTTTAGGGGGCTCTTGGTCCATTAAACCATATTAGTCTAGAAGCAATCCACATGTTCTCATCCTCTGTGGAAACAAAAGAAGAACCTCTTTTCCACAGCAACATTTCCTTAGACCCATATTTTTAAGACAGGGTACCTTTAAAGTATATTTGTTGGTTACTTAGCTCCTTCACAGTCAAAAACTCCAAGAAAACACAGTAATATACATAATCCAGACTCTGTATATTTTCCATTTTTATGTGGCTTATTATTTTTTTACTCTTTTAATCTGAGACTCTCTGTATTGTCTTTTTTTAAAGGACTTTACCCCCTTTTTTAAATACCATTTACTTCTTTTTATAACTGTCTATATTCTTTTTCCTTTCTCTCACATGCCTACATACATTTATCCTATACTGTGATCCATTTAGAGGTCTTTTATGTCTGAATCTGTCCTATTGTGTATCTGTAATTCTTTACTGTCCAGGAGTGCTTCTTAAAATGCTAAGTGCTCCTTAAAACTTAAGCTGCAGCATTACTAGGGTTTAAACGGCACTTTCTGCTTGGTGCCAGCATGGTGGGGCTTCTCTCTGCCTCCAAGAACCATGCATAGTGCCCCATCTCCAGGCACACAGCTGGTCCATGTTGCCACCAAGCAAGTGGTAGCACGTTGCTCACAAACCCCATTCATATGCTCAGTCTCCTGAAAGAGCCAGAGGTCACACTGGCAGCATGGCCCAGAAAGTCGGCATTTCAAAATAGTGTAGCTTTTTTCTGCTACCACTGAATCAGGAAAACCTATCTTAATGGAGCTGCCGCATGCTGCCAGCAAGCAAAGCCCATTCGGGGGAAAAATGTGCCTAAACTTTGTGTTTTAGTGTCCACAATTCCTTTGCAAGACTGCTCAGGTTTTAAGTGGATTTTAGTTGGCCCCGTGGGTTCCAATTTGTTGTAAGGAGGCCACTAGTTAGTTCCTGGGAGTTCAGATCCAAAATATCAAATCTGCCAATTGAGGTTATTATAAATATGACATGTTTGTTATTTCAGTGTTCAATTCCATTTCATTTTAATTTACAAAGATTTAGATTTAAGCACTCACACAGTAGCTGACCTACTGCAGAGTATAGGTGGTAGTATGCTACAATTTTTTTTACCTTAGCTTTCGTCCTCAAGACTGCAGCAAGACCATCATCCTGCCATTCCTAGATGTTTACAAGCACTTTCTAAATAATTTCTGTTTCCTTTTTCCTAATTCCCATTTGATATCCAACTTGTTACTGAGTTGATTTTTCTAAAACACACAGCAAAAAACTATTGAGCCAACAATGGCCATACTTTAACTGAAAGTTGTTCAGGAGATGGCTCCTTTAAATTTGGGGATTTAATAGAAGATAATGAGAGATTGGTTTTGGTAGATGGTTCATTGCATTACGATGAGCTGACCCAATTTCTAAGCATCCCTCCACTGTTACCAATGAAGTGCTCAGAAGCAGGAAACACATTCCTGTGTCTCTTCCAAAGTGACCTTCTATGAAACCGCAACAGTTAAAGGTGAAAAACATTAGCTTCTCAAGAGTGAAAAAAGTCCATTTACAACACAGTGGACACTATTTCTCAATCTAGGGAACCTCTTCATGATTTCATTAGCAAAACTATTGTCTCCTTTTCCTTGCAAGACAAAGCATGACTGAAAGAAGGCTGGTCAATAGCAAAGCTTATTAAATTTGATCTTTGCCTTGAAGCCAGTATTCATGTAGGAACAGTATTCCCTATTTTCACACATGCTTATGAGTGCACACACATGCTCTTGAGTGTGTGCTTGGATCTCTGAAATCCTCAGATGTGTACACATATGTTTTTTTCTCTTTCTCTTCAAATCCCTCCTACCCTTGTCTCATCAGTGGGTCTTCCCAGCAGACAACACATCTGTTCTCCCAGCACAGACTTCTCGGTAAGGAATGCCCTTGGATTTTCAGCTTAGCCAATGCTCCTTCTTCCAAGGAGGAAGAATTAATTGCAGGGTTTCACATTTTTCAAAGAAAAAAATGTTTAGACTGGGAGGGATCAGCCTTATTAGGGAAATGTGGTTTGCTGAAAAAAATGAATGACAAAAAAAATCCCCTTTTCTTTGCTGGCAGGATACTCTGAAAGAAAACTCTGGGGTTAATGAAATCATTTGTATTTGATTAGGAAATTTTTCTGAACAGGTGTTTGAGTCACTTGGCTTAATGCATGGTCACAGGAACCTGCAATTGCATATGTTGGTCAGGCGCCCATGATTGGACAAGCAAAGCAGTCTCCTAAATATTTCTGCACATGGCAACAGCATCCCGTTCTTTTGCAACTTACAATTATGGCTCTGAGTGTTTTAAATCATTATAGCTAGTGATGAAATTGTACAGTTTTAATTCAGTTTGCATGAAATCTGCTGTTGCTATTATTATTGTCGTCGTCGTCATCATCATCATCATCATCATCATCATCATCATCATATTTGATCTTTCCTTGACCAGAGGCTAAGGAAGTCACTGGTCAGATAAAGCCAGCTACACACTGCAGGAAATAAGATAACATCTATAGTGGACTGTTTGTTGGGAATATGCTAGTTGAGGTTAGAAAGACAAAGCAATACTGGTGACTGCACAATGTTTCATACATAGTTGCATCCTGTTAGTAAATCTCATTTCCTTCGATGCAAATCCTCATTTTTATGTTTCAACTTAATGAGAAAAATTTCCCGACTGCCATTTACTGTCATGGCTACCCAGATGACTTTATTTCCCTCCTTTAGAGAAGGCTTGGTAGAACTTCCTGCTTCCTGTGTTAGAACTGAGTATGCCTCCCTAACACCTGCGGTGTATAATGTAGCTGGGTATCCATTTATTTCCATAAGGAACATCTTTACTTGAGACATTTTGGAGAGAGCCAACCGTTGGCAGATCAATCGTTTCCTCATCAACATGATGGTGACCTAAAGACTTCTAAGAAGATAAATTTGTGAAAAACAGACAAGCAAAGAAAAACTTTCATCAAGTTGAAAAAGAGGCAGATGCAAAAGAACATATACTGCACTCTTCAGTTTTGTGTGGAGCTTGAAACAAACATTGGAATCTCAGGTGTGGGAAGTGGATACTCCTGAGGGTCTAGACTGGAAGACGGGGCGAGAGGATTCCAGTCCTGGTCTTGGTTATGTGGATAGATTCTTTGATGGTGGAGAAGCGTGGTCCCCATTACACCATGAACTTTCTTTCTGTATCACACACTTCTGTCCGAGGGGCCATGGGTACCAAAGTCCACTGACTGTGTCTCTGCAGGTCATCCTAACCAGTGCATTTAGTGAACGGAGCCAGGCTGTTCTTTTATTTTCCATCTTGACTATGTTTTGTGGCTGTTTAAAGCCAAACTGGGATACTTCAAGTGGCCAGCAGGGCCTCCTTCTGAGACTATAAGCTGATCCCTTGCTTTCCTGGAACTTAAACTTGAATTGAATATGATGGATTTTCCAAAACTCACGCTACCTCTATGTCAGGGTCAGACAAACACCAGGGGCTCTGCCCACAAAGAAAGCCTTTCTAAATGACACTCTCAGCCACCCCCACAATCTGGCTACCACCCAACAGTCTAGATAAAGGGTTAAAAAACATACAAAACCAACAATGAACCCCTAAGTGCACCTCAAAACCCTAGAACAGGCAGTCAGAAAGCAGGGGTAATGGTATTAACTCAGGCCGGATTCACATCCTACTTAACTCTACAGGAATTCTCAACAGTTGGTCTTGACAACCCCAGGCAATTCCGAGGCTCATTAACCTATTTACAGGTGCAATGCTTTCTGGGCCTCCTGTGCTCAGAGAGAAACTTCCTGAAATTTCTCTGCCACAGCCAGCAGCCTCAGTTCAGAGTCACTTGTGGGGTGTTTGGGGGCCTCAAGATAGGAAATGGAGGCTTTGGGGGATTCTCAAGTGGAAAGCGTTTAAATTAGTAATATCCCTTCAACCATTTCACGTCAGCCTGCTGTAATCAGAATGAGACACAAAAAGTAAACAGCTGGCTTCCACGGCTTAGGATGTGTCCGAGGACGCCATTTGTGAAATGGGGCTGGGCTGAACGCCACACAGCTGAACTAGCTGGAAAGGGCAGAGTCACCCAGACTGTCTCCTCCTGTCCTTCCTGCAGTCCTCAAGACAAATGCCTCTGGTTTTCGCTGAGTTGCAAAGAGGGACTTCTGAGTTAAATTGTTCAGCCCAATCAGGCTAAGCCCTGGGGAGCTGGACAACCCCATTGTTGAGTGGTTTCTATTATGGGCCGCCTTTGAGAATCCCATTATTTCTAAATCGCAAGTACTGCAAAAAATCTTTTGCTGGGTGCACTCCTTTCTGAGATATTTCAGGGTTTGCAAATTTCCCTGTGCTCCTCTCTTTTGTAAAAGGAACCTCGGGTTCGTCCTGCAGAGAAGGGTCTCTGTTGTGGGATCAATTTGTTATAATGAGATCTTCCCCAGGCCTGGCAGGTCGCCCCCCTGGTCAAGATAAACCTGGTGTACGTTGCCTTCTGTGTCACCCAGAGGGCTGGAGACAGCAGCTTGGGTAGTCACTGTCAGTGTGCTCTAGTTTTCAAATCTCTATTCCGAGAGTCATCACAAATAGCCTCCCCTCAGGAATACCCAGAAGATAGAAATCTTAAGCTCACCTTGGAAAGAAAGCCTGCAAGCAGATGCTCAGGGCATCCCAGGTAAACGAGGAACCATTCTTGTCAGTGTTTGGGAAAGGTGCCTACCACATCTGTTTAGACTAAAAGATGTGCAGATGATTCCATAGTCTAGGATTTTACGTCAACAGATTCAGCTGAACTATTGGGGAAACGTGACCTGTGATTGTTAGTTCCGCGGCAGCAGCAGCCCGCCTCTGCCGCCAAAGCAGTTACGTCATCACCTGTAGCCCCGTGCCTTTTCCACTTGCGACCTGTGCACCCCTTACCGCGCCCGCCAGGAACAGCTCGCTTTCTTTGCCTCTTCTTTCATCTCTTGCTTCTTGCTCCTCTCTTGCCTCCCTCCTTCTTCTTCTTGTTTCTTCCCTGTCTCTCTGTCTGCCTGCCTGCCTCCCTCAGGTCCCCATTCCGACATGGCTTTTTACTTTCCCCTTTCCTCCTCCCTCCATGAAACCTCTTGCACTAACTCTGTTGCACGAGGCATGTTTGCTTACTGGCATATCTTGGCAGGGTCTGCCGAAAGGTACCCATTTTCATCCTTTCAGTGATGACTGCATGCAGATGAATTTTCCTCCTCCTCCTCCTCCTCCTCCTCCTCCTCCTCCTCCTCCTCCTCCTCCTCCTCCTCCTCCTCCTCCTCCTCCTCCTCTTTTTCTTGTTTTTGTTTTTCTCTGTAGAGAGCTGGCTCTCCTGGAACTCAGTCTGTAGACCAGGCTGGTCTTGAACTCAGAGATCCACTTGTCTCTGCCTCCGAGCACTGGGATTGATTAAAGGTGTGTACCAACGTGCCCAACTTCTTGTTATTGTTCTTAAATCATATAGTATACAGGCTACTTATTATTTAAATAATAAGTATTATAATCCAGAGAAAACAGAGTATTCAGTAGATTGTGCATAAGTTATATATACAAATACCATGCCATGTGTTATAAAGAAAATGTGAATGTATCTGGATATTAGAATCTATGTGAATCCATGGGAGAAAGGATTCTGAAACCCATCCCCAATATGTTCCGAGGGACCACAGTTCTCTATTTCTTAATAAAACAAGTGCCGGGCTACAGGACTTCTGATTCTTTGCCAGCTCAGACCCTACCAGTTCATATCACGCAGTTAATGCTAGAAATCAGCCCATGCTGCGCTAAACGGTGTCATAAGTGGTCTACAAACCCTGAGCAAGCCCGGGATCACAGAGTGACAGGATTAGAGCTACAGAGTCGGGGCATCTGTTTCTGAATTGTTGTCATTTTTCTGACAATAATTTTAGAAAATAGAACATAGGATCTTTGAAAGGCCAGGGGGCATAATCCTTTGTTTCTTTGTCTTCTCCTCTACTGGAAGGTACAGGACCTGTCCTGCACAGAGTCTTTAACATAGATACTACACCAAGTAACACTGATTAAAGCAAGAAAGCTAGAGAAAGCTTTGTCTTTCTTCCTCCCCTCCACCCCCCCCCCCCACCCCGCCACAAGACAGGGTTTCTCTGTGCAGCTTTGGAGCCTGTCCTGGAACTCGCACTGTAGACCAGGCTGGTCTCAAACTCACAGAGATCCACTTGCCTCTACCTCCCAAGTGCTGGGATTAAAGGTGTGCGCCACCACTGCCCAATTACCTTTCTAAGAGTAGTATCTTTTTCCTTTCTGTTAGATGGCAATCTGCTGCTCACCAAGGTTGCATCTTAACAAAGATGGATAAATTAAGAAACCACATAAACATATTTCTTTACAAGTGTGGCTGCAAGGGCTGGTCATGTCACTCGCTTACTATTCTCAAGGCTCTGGGGTCAGTCCTCAGCCCTACAAAACATGAAAAGAGGAATGTGAGGTTGGATACCAGGAGACATCATGAGAAATGGCATATGGGGGTGGTGGTGAAACGGAAGAGGAACTGGTTTTCATTATGAAATATATGACTCTTTCAGCACGTTCTTTACCTTGACGACAGCTGCAAATCTAAAAACCTTGCTAAAGATACATTTCCCGTAAGAACCTTTTTGAGAAAGTTGTATTGCTGTCAACTTACGTTTAATTTATTTCCTTAAAGAATGCCTTCAAAATTTCACTATTTATTCTATGAAATATAAAATTATGTTTCATGAAATATTAAATTCAGGAGGTTAGGAAAGTTATTAAACTGTCATAAATGTGATTCACAGAGCATGTATGTCTATTTCCAGTTCTGGCTATAGGTTGAGACTTTAAATGATGTGTTTGGGGAAAAACATTTCAATTTGTTATTGTTTAACATCAAGAAAATGAGCACGCCCTGGAGACAGACAAACAAATGGGGGGAGACAATGCAAGGATTGTCTTTGACTAGGAGTTACAATGTCATTTATGTAAGTTAATAATTCATTTTAGTTATAGCCATGTAGCCTGTGAGTGTACTTTATAAACAGATGACAGCAATGATGAAAAGCCATCAAATATACACATAGCTTGTCAATATAATTTATAATTATCATATATGCACGGTTCTATTCCAAGTACAGAAAAACAAGACTCAAATTATATTATCAATAAAATGCCTTGGTGTGCCACAAAAAACTTCAAGATAGTCACCCCAAATTTCTGGTTGCTCACGGGTCCCTTCTGTTGAACACCTGGAACTTGAGTCAGTTATCCGATAGCACGTGATTAACTAAGTCACTTTAGTGATTAATCAAGGCCATGAATTACCTTCAAAGGGTACCACGTATTCGCAAGTTCATAATTCTCTGTATTTACGGGAACTAAAATAGTTTGATTACTTTGTAACTATTAGGATCAACATGTATGCATATGTTTATATGCATAATTGGGAAATATCAGAATACACTTTTGTCTATATGAAGACCTGTGTATAAATGTCTTCCCTCTTACCTGGTAATCAAGCAACATGCAGTGTAACTTCTAATTCAATTAGATTGAGAATATGTACAGGGAATGCAATTATATAAGATACATTACTCATGATAATTACAAAAATAATTGCACTTTATTTTGAAGTAAAATTAGCTTAAAACTTGTCATAAAGTCTTGACTCTAGCATGTGCTGGTTCCTAGTATAGAGTTCATTCCCTACTATTATTATTGAACTCTTCTTTCAGTACCTGATTCATAGACATCATTCAAATTTTAGAAAGAAAAAAGATGAATGAACAAATAAGCAAATGAATCAAGAGGAAATTCCAGAATGAAAAACTTGAGTATCTTGCTTAAGAAGAAGCTAGGATTAACAAGGTTAATGAAAAACATAAAACTTTGGGGGCAACAATTGTTTAGACTGTTTTGTTAATAGGTCATCATATTTTTCTGGAGACTTACGGACAGCCCCTGCCTCAACCCTGGTCCCTGACAAAGACTACAGAAAAATTGAATTAGAATGAAAACCAGGGAAATCCCTAAGGATCTCTCTAAAAACAATTGCAGAAGGAGCCTGTGAGGACTCTCTGAAGCATTGACGGGAAGGAGAAGTCATTGTGGCACCTGGAAGTCTGATCTGGGATAATGTGGATGTGACATATGGGAATGGGCAGAGTTCTGTGAGTCTACCAAGAGCTTTGGCAAGAGTTCCACATTAGGCGACTGCTCTCTAGAACTTCTGTATTAGGCTAGACAGGAGTAACCCAGGCTGGAATTTCACCAGCACAGGTTGAGTCAATCCTAAATCTGCTAGTGAGAAAGTCCATGGAGTTTTTCAGGGAATGGGGGGAATCAGGTGTTTTCCATAGACCAAGTGAGCTAGACCCTGGAGCCCAAAGTCAGTGACGAAGGACCGGGAAAAGTTCTAGGGACACAAGAAGCCAGGAACATGGCAAGTGTCATATGCAGAAAGAGCGAAGCAAGGTATCTGAGCTTCTATGGCATCTTCCCAAAGTCTTGATGGTGGCTGAAGAGGACCTTGTCTGTAAGGGCACAGAACATGGACATGCTGAGAAAGCCTGGTGCTACCATGACACTCTTCTGGAGGCTGGATAGATTATATCATCATCCAATGTTAACCAAAAGGGAGCTGTAGAAACAGGGGGGCATTCTTTCTGCACTTCCATTAAGAAAACTTATGGCATGGGAGCCAGCCCTGAGGTTGTGAGCATGGGAGAGCTGAACCCACTATTTGTCTGTCATTCAGTGGTGTGGATGGGGGAGAGGTGCCTCCCTCACCTCCTATGACAGACAAGCAAGCTGACCAGTTGCATCACTTGGGGAAGTGGACCCTGCACCTTGCCTGGGCAGCACAGGAGAGCTGACCCTGTTGGTGGAGGTGTGCGTGAGCCAGCCTGGATGTTGTGAGCATAGGAGAGACGTCCCCATTACTCTTTAGTCACCTGGCAGCATGGATAGGGGAGAGATACTCTCCTGATCATCCACACCTGAGGCTGGTCCTGAGGTCACAAGAGGGGGAGAGCTGTCCCTGCCCCTCATCAGCAGCAGCACTCTGAAGAGTGGCCCCTGCACCTCATCTGGGCAGCACAGTAGAGCTGGCCCTGAAGGTAGGGGTGTGAGAGAACTGACCCTGAGGACAAGAAAGTAGAATTGGCCCTGCTGCCCCTTGCTGCTTACTGCAAGGGTTGAACTAACCAGGGCAATGGTGGAGCACTCACCTTGGTGGTGAAGACAGGAGAGCTAACAGGCTGACCAAACCTGCAACTACCTAGGCCCAGAACCAGGGTTGTGTTGGCCCACCCCAACATCTACTCCCATCTGTGATCTGCTGGAGTGTGGGGGTGGGGATCAGTCCTGTGGACCCAGGGCAGCAGGATCTCCATCACACAGGGCAGCAACAGGATATCCAGGAATAATCCCAGGGAGGGCCCAGAATCAATGGTGTAGCAGAGACCAGGGGCTTCAAACCAGGCCAGTGATTCTACATTTTCAACTCACCCCAACCTTCGGCAATCAACACTGATCACTCCACAGCCAGCAATTTCAGTGGAGGCAAGCCATCTGCAACCAATATTACAATCAGTGAAGGCTCAGATGATCAAGAAAGGAAGGAAGAAAAGAAGGAAGGAGGGAGGTAGAGAGGGAGGAAGGAAGGACTTTCCCTCCCACACGGAGTTCACCACCCATTGCCCCCCCCCTTCCACCCTTTCAGATGAGTGATGGTATCTCATGAAAGTACAAGTCAAATCTGTTATAGCAAATTCTCAGAGACGCTCCTACAATGAGAAAGCATTGAATATGAACGAATGTGGGTTGAGGAATCTCCCTCATGGGAGGACATTTCCTATACTATTGAAAACAAATTCCTACAGCAGTCGGGCAGAGGAAACCTTCACAGAAGATATTTTTTTGTCATCATTTACTGTGCCCAGGTGGATTTAACTTTATTCTTCCTGTGTCAGAACCTGGAACTTATCTAGCTTTGGATCAGGTTTTCTTTCTAATTTCTCAGACAGTGTTGATCCCATTCTGTGGGGCTTGGGATACAAATATTGAGAGAGAATGCTTAAGTAAACAAAGTCCCTCATTGATTAAATATCAGGATATAAGTTACTTCCTGAAACACAGGCTCCACACCCAGATCTTTGACTGACATTCAGGGAGACCTTGGCAAAAATGATTTAACTCTTTCAGGCCCTGTTGTTTGAGACAGTAAAAATACACAATTGAGATTTATATCATTATCGTAGAAATTTGGACCAATAATGGAGATTCTTTTTATTTTCTTATCTCTGTTTATCTATGTGAGTACCTGAGTGTCTTTCTAAAATAAAGTGCAGTTCAGGTATTAATGGAACCTAGGAGAAGGAGCAAGGGGAAAACATACATAGTGCTTTTTCTTATATGTATTCTTTTTAATGAATATATTAGAAAATCTTTTCCTACAAAATACGTGAGTCTTGCTCAAGACGTCTGAAAAGATGAGTGGGTTGGCTGAGAGACTGCATTACAGGGAAACCGGATGGGTAACCTTATACTCAGCAAGCCTTTGACAAACGCTGGCTCTCATGATTGTCATTTATCTCAGCTGCAGAGAGGAGTTGTGTGTCCAAGATAAACAGAGTCAAAAAGTGGGTTAAGCTCGGTGTTGTGGTTCACATCTGAGATCCTGTGATGGAGGGAGCTGAAGCAGGGAGATTATACGATTGAGGCCACCCTGAGCTATACAGCATGGCCTTATCTCAAAATTAAGGGAAGGAAGGAAAGAAAGAAAGAAAGAAAGAAAGAAAGAAAGAAAGAAAGAAAGAAAGAAAGAAAGGAAGGAAGGAAGGAAGGAAGGAAGGAAGGAAAAAGAAAAGAAAAAAAGGAAAGAAAAGAAAAGAAGAGAAAAGAAAAGAGTGGTTGAGCTTGTGAAGCATATATGAGACTCTGGACTCAGTCTCTAGTGCTAATAGAAATGTTGGCCACAAAACAGAGATGTGTGGCTTGAATTCAGAGCAACGCTGGAACAGACTATTTGTCCAGTCAATGGAGCAGTGCTACACAGGCAGACGTCCTGTATGGGCCATACAAGCAGCATGAAAGGCTTTACAATATTCTACCTGTTTTAGAAAGTGTATCCTGGATGGTAAAAAACAGGAACACAGCTCTGACCAGGAGGTAGGCATTCATTTAGATCGGGGCTGTTGTCCAGCAAGTCAGGGGCCTTCAAAGCAGAATGTTGGCTCACAGCCATCAAACTTCCCAGAGGCTGGGAGGCTTGGGGCCTACATTTGCTGTCACCACCTGTAGTCTTCATATTCAGGGGTTTTGTTGTTTTTGTTGGTGTTTTCAGCTCTACCTGCAGATTTTACTTCTACTGGGTGACATATGCCCTATGCGATAAGGAAGGACTCTCATGCACGAGGTTGGTATGCTAACAGAGCTGGCTCTAACTGCACCATAGCTCATGCAGAAAGAAATTTCCCCCCTGGGCTTCCCAGCAGACTGTTTTGAAAGGCTGTAAGACCTTGAGGAGGTAGACCCTCACTGAAGAAACTGGATTATTGGAGGCAGGTCTTCTGGTGGTATAGCCCACCCTCACTTCTGTCTACTGCTTGTTTCCTGACTTTGGTACCTGGTAGCTACTGCCATGCCTTCTCCACCATGATGAGCTGCAGTCCTTCTTAAACTGCACGTCAGGATAAACCTTCCTGAAGCTGCTTCTCCTCAGGTGTTTGGTCAAAACAGTGAGAAAAAGCAGCAAATGCCCATATGTTCTCCAGGAGATAGGATACAGTCTCCTTGCTTGGTTCCTTCAGCACTTTCCTTGGGGCCAAACAATGAAACCACCACCAACACACACACACACACACACACACACACAGAGAGAGAGAGAGAGAGAGAGAGAGAGAGAGAGAGAGAGAGAGAGAGAGAGAGAGAGAGAGAGAGAGAGAGAGAGATTTACAGGTAGATGAGAGTTGATAGATAGATAGATACAAAGATGATTAAAAATACTAGTTCCTGAGAGAGGCACTATTTATAGGATGAGAGTTGACAAAAAGTAGAGCATCACCTTCATTACTTCAGCTGAGAAGCTGTGTGCAGGAGAACCCAAATTTCACTTCCCTGTGCCTGTCTAGTGTCTGTGAATTGCTTCAAGAGTTGATGTAGGATTACAAATCAATCTTAGCTATGGTTGCATACACGTTGACAAATACAGAATCTACAGATGAGAGTTTTCCACATTTCCATTTGCATAGCTGGGCTATGCAGATGTGATAATGAGGACTGAAATCTCCAGGAACTTCCTTGATGGGGTAGAAGGGTCCCTTGCGGGGGGGCAGTGAGTGGCAGAATGGAGCTGTGTCCTGAGAAGGTTCTGGTGAAGACTTTGTGCAATCGCATCTGTTTCAATGATGGTAGCAGTGACGGCTAATCTTGGTCGTCAACTGACTGTGTCTGGAATCAACTAAACCCCAAGATGCTGGACACTCTGTCGAGGGATGATTTATCAGATGTTTGAAGCAGGAAGACCCATTCGAACTGTACCTTCTGGTGGCAGTTCATGTAAAAAGATATGGAAGAATGAAACTGCTTTTTTTTTTAACCTGTTTGCCATCGTTCTCTCTGGCAAGTCCATTTATCCTGCTGCTGCGGCATTCACTCACTGATATTAAGACTAAGTCCTTCGGAATCTCAACATAGACTGAAGACCAACAGCTTCTCCAGGAATCCTCCAGGCCTTCCGCACCATCTTAGGACTGCTGAGACACACAGCCTCAGGGACTAAGCATCTACTGTAGTCTAGGCATCTCCAGCGCAAGACAGCCATTGTTGGACCACAGTCTGTAAGTCAGTCTAATAAGTCCCTTTTTAATATACATATTCATTCTGTCAGTCCTGTGCCTTTAGAGAACCCTGACTAATGTAGCAACAAATGCCTATCATAATTCGTAACTGGAATATAACAGTTGTTGCTGAAGTTACATATTTTGGTATGTTTCATAAATTTAAGTAAATGTCAGAAGAGACATAATTCATTTCAGAATAGACTTTTAACACACATTGATTTAAATGCTAATGAAAGCCTCCTGCAGCCAATGCTCAAAGAGAAAAAGTTTAAAATGATCCAAAAATTCATTGTGTTGTTTTTCTAACTGAATCATAAATCTCAATATTAAATGAATGTGTCTTTTGATACCAGTAACATAAGAGCGTGTTTAGTACTCAGAGCGAGGAGACACACACACAGCTGTTGCACTGCAGACAATGTGAGCAGTTTTGTGCCGCTGAGTGGGTGTCCCATCTTTTCGGATGCTCGGATGGACACAAGGGATAAGGAGACGATACCTCTGACCAGGTTCTCCAAAGCTGGTGGGAAAGAATGTCAACTTCTCAACAGATAGCAACAAGGAAAGGAAGTACAAATCAAGTAGTTGTTCACAGGCTATCGGATTTAAAGCCATGATAATATAAAGTGTCTGTGCATTGTGAGCTTGTGAGAGTGTGTGCGTGCACCTGTGTGTGTGTGGGGGGGGGAGCAGAGAGCTGGAGCTGATAGATGTTATGTATAGACTGATGACCAGACAGATGTTTTAGTGGGGGAAAAAACACCTCTGGTCTAATTTTTCATTTGTTATCTGCATTTTGGTGTTATATCCAAGGAGTATTCTGGGCATAGAGGGAAATAATTGAAAGAAAGAAAAGAGAAAAAAATACCTGGAGGTCATATATCTGATATCCTACAACTCAATAATAACAGCAGCACCCTCAAATAACTGGATTAGAAACTGGTCAAAGGGCTGTGTTCATCATCCTAGCTACTGGAGAAGCTGAGGCAGGTGGATCCTACTTTCCAAGAATGTTTGGGCCATGAACTTAGTTTGAGTCCATCCTGGACATCTTGATGAGACTCTGTCTCAAGATGCAAAGTACAGTAGGAGCCGAGCAGAGCCTTTACCAACATGCTCTAGGTGCTGGGTTTATTCCTCAGTACCCAAAGAAAGAGGAAAGAAAGAAAATGGACAAAGGATTTGAACAGATACTTTTCTAAAGGAGATATGCACATGAATAATGAGCCTATAAGACAGTTAACTACCACTAATAGCTAGAGAAATGCAAATCAAAACCACAGTGAGCTATGTCTTTATACCCTCCCATGGTGGTTTGAATAAGAACACCCCCATAGGCTTATAATTTGAGTGTTTGGTCACCAGGGGATAGAACTATTAGGAGGTGTGGCCTTGTTGGAGGAAGTGTGTGTCACTGGAGGTGGGTTTTGAGGTTTTAAATGTTCAAGCCAGGCCCAGTGACTCTCTCTCTTTCTCTTCCTGCTGCCTGAGGATCCAGATATAGGAGTCTCAGCTACTTCTCCAGCACCATGTTAGCCTATATGCCATCATGCTTCCCGCCATGATGATAATGGACTAAACCTCCCAACCTGTAAGCAAGTGCCAGTGAAATGTTTTCCCTTATAGGAGTTGCTGTGGTCATGGTGTCTCTTCACAGCAATAGAACATTAACTAAGACATCACCAGAGCGCCACTGTCAAAGAAACAGAAGACAGCAAGTGTTGGCGTGGAGACCAGGGAAACTGGAACCTTGTGCCCAGCCAGCAGGAATATATAATAATGCAGATGCTGTAAAATATTCTGTCGAGATTCCTTTGAAAATAACAGACAAGAACTTAGGATCCCAGTGTCTAGTTATTTATACATGCAAAATATGTAAATACAGAACAAATATGTACACTCAATGCAAGAGCATTATGTTAAATAGCCAAGGAGTGGAAGCCATGTAACTACCCACTGTCAGAGAAGCGGGTAAACAAAATGCATTGTGCACATGAAACGGACTCTGACTCGCCCCCGAGGAAGGAAGTCCTGACGCATGCTAGGGCATAGACGAGCCTCAAGAACACTCGCTAACTGGAGGAGGCCAGTTGTAGAAACCACAAACAAGAGATGATTCTGCTTTTGTGAAGCATCCAAAGTTGCCAACGTCATTGTAATAGAATAGTGACTGACAAAGGCTGAACAAGAGAGAGGATAATGGAGATTATTGTTTAACATGAAAAAAAGTAACTGTTTTACAAGCCTAGAACATTCTGGAGACTGCTTGTGGGGCAATGTAAACACACTTGACATTTCTGAACTATACATGTGCAATGGTTCAAGTGGTAAATTTTATATTATGTGTTCTAACCACAATTAAAATTTTTGAATTACTTTGAAAAAATCTACTTGTAAAAGATGAAGTCACATTGGCCTGCCTCCCATCTCACTGCTCATACGATGAAATATATCCCGTGACATCTCATTGACTCTTAAGCTACTTTGACTGTTAAAGGAGGGGATTAATGGAATCCAATGAAGAGCAGGGTTGTCTGGTAGAGATAATTAAAAACGGGTTGGAAGACCAGTCATAGGAAATAGGCAAACTGGGCTTTAATCATTATCAGGCATGACAATGCACACCTGCAATCCCAGCACATAGGAAGTCAAGGAATGAAAATTGTGCCTTTGAGTCCAGACTGGGCTGTACAGTAAGATCCTGTCTCAGCAACAACAGTGAAAAGAAAGAGGATGGAAAGGAGAGGAAGGCAAGAAAAGGGAGTGAGGGCAGAAGGACAAATGATTGACATATACGGATGGGCAAATGGCTGGCATATATAAATGTTCAAAATAAACCTGTCATTATCCGTACAGAACTATCATTTCTTTTAGCTGTTCACTTTGCTTCTCATGTATCATTTTAAAAATTATCTTAATACTTACTTATTTTTTTTAATGACACAAAACAATGCCAATCTATCTTTTATACAAATGCCATCTTTCACATCTTAGATACCAATGCAAGTCTATGCTCTTCAGAAAAAAAAAACAAGAGCTTAATAAAAATATAAATTTTATACAGAAAAATTGAAAGCAGCATGGAAGTTAAAAACAATAATTTTCTTGTTTAAAATGGTGACATCAGGCCATTGATATCATACCTGGAACACATTTCATGACAGTTCTTTCTATGTGGCGGAATACAATTGCTGACTGATGTTTCTGTCCTACCAGGCCTCACAGCCATTTGGTCCTAAATAAACACACAGAGGTCTACATTAATCATAAACTGGTTGGCCTAGTAGCTCAGGCTTCTTATTAATTAATTCTTACATCTTACATTAACCCATTATTCTTGTCTGTGTTAACCATGTGGTTTGGTACCTTTATTGGTGAGGCAGTCACATCTTGCGTCCTCTGCGTCTGAATGATGACTGCAGACTGACTCTTTCTTTTGGATGACGACTGCAGACTGACTCTTTCCTCTTCCCAGAATTCTTCTGTTCTCCTTGCCCTGCCTCTACTTCCTACCTGGCTACTGGCTAATCAGCATTTTATTAAACAAGTAGAAAAAACAAATCTTTACAGAGTAAAACCATTGTCCCACAGCACTTCCCCCCTCTTTTTTTTAAAGGGGAAATACTGTGGGACAATGATCTGTACCCTGAAAATTGCATTTTAATAAAATTCTGATTGGCCCATAGTCAGGCAGGAAGTATAAGCAGGGTGACCAGGCAGGAAGTAGAGGTGGGGCAATGAAAGCAGGAGAATTCTGGGAAGAGGAAAGAATCAGTTTGTAGTCGTTACCCAGCTGCAGAGGAAGCAAGATGAGATGGCCTTGCTGATATAAGGTACCGAGCCATGTGGCTAGCACAGACAAGAATAATGGGTGAATGTACCATGTAAGAAAGAGTTAGTAAGAAGACTGAGTTAATAGGCCAACCAGTTTATAATTAATGTAGACCTCTGTGTGTTTCTTTGGGGTTGAATGACTGTGGGACCAGGTGGGACAGAAAACTTGGTCAACGTACAATGCTAATGAAAGAACTAGGAGGGAGTCACCCCATGTTGGGGGGCGGAGAGCAAGGCAGCTCCCAGATCACAAGGCAGATCACCAATCACAATAAAAATATAAATTTTATACAGAAAAATTGAAAGCAACATGAAAGTTAAAAACAATAATTTTCTTGTTTAAAATGGTGACATCAGGCCATTGATACCATACCTGGAACACATTTCATGACAGTTCTTTCTATGTGGCAGAATACAATTGCTGACTGATGATTCCAGATCACAAGGCAGATCACTGAATTGCAGTCCCTATGGGCTGAACTTATGACTCATGTGAACCACAGAGGTGATAACTGAATTCTCTACTACAATTGGCCCTTCCCCTAGCAAACACTTGTTACTATTCTATATGAATTTGCCCTAAATGTAATGCCCAGCCTTTTTTTTACTTTAGTCTCTGGGTCAGGAAATCCCCACCTACAACTTCTTTGATTCTGCCACTCTGGGCCAGTTCTAAAGCTGTAGTCCAGATGTAGGCTGAGCCAGGCATGTTGATGCGCAGCTGCCATCCCAGGACTGCCATTCCAAGGCTGGGACAAGAGGATTGCTACAAATTTGGGGGCAGTCTTTCCTAAATAGTAAATTACAGGGCAATCAACTATGTACTCAGAGATTCTGTCGCAAACAAACAAGCAAACAAAACAACAAGTTAAATAAAATAATTAATATGTGCACTGGACTGTCTAAGTTCAACTAGGAGGGGAAAGACTCCTTAGGTGACTCGTATGTTGGAAGGCTGTGGGCCCACAGGGGTACTAGGGGTGGGGTTGTCAAGCTTATTTGAGAGTTGAACTCATCAGAAGAGGGGAATGCCTGAAAGAGAATCCCTACAAGATGGAAACTAGAATTTGATTTTTTTTTTCCCTTTGGATCTGTGTGGTACTGGAGATGGAGCCCAGCACCTCCCACATACTACGTAGACACGCTACACAAAGCCGCCTCATCCTGAAGAGGAACTGTATTTACTTCTTCTGTTTCTAGAAAACAAAACAGAACTGATGAGCAGAAGTCTCTGGAAAACATAAGGAAGGGTGACAGTGACGCTGGGGTCAGGTGCTTCAATGGTGGCTGTCTCTCTTGTAATGGAATCGTTCAGGTGGAGGCTGGCCAGCCTCAGACAGGCATTGTGTGGGACACAGCAGAAGCTCTTCACCTCCTGCTGGTCCCCTGCAGGGAAGGATTCCTGTAGGCAAAGGGGAGCCAGACGGAAGAGGGGGTGATGTGTCAAAGGCTGATGAAAAGCAGGATATAATGACCACATGCTTACAGCCACAGAACTCTAGAGCCGAGGATTACTACGTGATTAACACAAGCCAAGACTGTGTAGCAAGACCTTGTCTCAAAAGTCCAAAGCAAATTCCCAAAAAAGGGTGAGGGGAAGACCAGTCATGAGCAAAGGGCTGCTTCGGCACGTGAGGAGAGCATTGAGTGAAGTGGTCAAAACTGGCCAAGCTCACCTTTACTGTGTCAGAGGCGGGGTCTGCAGGCAGGTTCAGTCCATGGACAGACCAGCTCCTCTGAGATCGGGCTGGAGACAGTCTCATGGATGCCCTAACCTGCATCTCTCTAGATTGATGGGAGGGAATCACAGATTTACATTTTACTTAGTGATGGCTGCTTAATATTCCAGTGTGTGGAAGTTTACCTCCTCAGTCTTGCAATGGTCTAGGTGCTTTTTAAGACTCTGGGACAAAAAAAAAAAAAAAAGATAATTTGCATAGAGAAAAAAAATCACATTGCAGAAGTGATCCAAGAAGAAGTCCAGATGGCTCTTCAGAAATGACTTGTTGGGTAATTACATAATATATTTACATAGTTCAAGAGACATATGTTGAGTGGTGTCTCTCCCAGTTCTGCATCCTCTGCTTACAGCCCTGCCTTCATTACCAGCCACTTTCTTTGGGTGTTATGCTGTATATAGCAGCTGGGCGCAGTGGTGGTTAGCTCAGCGCTCAGGGGGCTGAGCGGAGAATCCTGAGCTCAATCCTAAATCCAGTGTGGACTACCCAATATGACCTTGTTTGTAAGCAAAGCAGCAAAAGGATGCCTAGCACATCAGGAATCATTTGAACCATTTTAAGCACAGCATCATAGCGGTACAGACAGCACTGTACCTCATCTGCAGAATCACCACACCTTCCCAGACCAGGACTCTTAGCTGGACTTTCCATCTCCTTCCAGCCCCCAGTGCTTTCTGTCTTATTTTCTGTCTATGAATTTGACTATTCTAGATTCCTTGTATGTAATGGAAAACCCTGGGGATCTGCTTGATTGGGTCTGGAATCAACTAAGATACACACTTCAGGGGGATCTTGGGAAGCTACTTCTTGGTGCATTGTCTGGGGGTGGCTCAGTCATAGTGGGATTTGAGGGACAAACAGGGATGACTTGCCTGTCTGCTTTCGCTTCTCGCTGTGAGTGCATATTTTCCACCACTGCAACTGTGTTGCTGTCCTTTAAGCCATCAGAACCCAGCCTCTCTGGCCTTGGAAAATGGATTAAGGACCAAGAGCTCTTCAAGACTCCTTCAGATCTTTGGTGCTAGATTGGGACTGATGAGCTGTCCAGCCTCAGGGACCAAAGAACTACTGAGTTTTCTTTCAGCCTCTGCCGTTAGCAGCCGGCCACTGTTGGATTACCCAGTCATCGTGTGAACCAACTGACTAAACCCCTTTGCATGTATTCGTTCTATCACCTTCGTTCTTCTGGAGAAACCTGTCTAACACATTATATAAATAGAATCCTGTCATATTTGTCTTTCATGTGTTGCTTATTTCACTTAGCGTAATGCCTTTAAAAATTCACTGAAGATGGTATCAGAATTTCCTTATTTTCCAAGGCTGAATGATAGTCATGTGTGTGTGTGTGTATATATATATATATGTGTGTGTGTGTGTGTGTGTGTGCACATGTGTCTGTGTTCTACATATATATGTATATTCATATATGTGTGGATATGTATATATATATATCCATGCTATACATAAGTATGTAGTAATATTTATCTTTCTAATCACTGGTCAGCATTTGTGATATTCCTACCTTGGGGTTATTGTTCGTGATGTGATGAACATCAGTGTAGAAGTATTCATTTGAGTTCTTGCTTTCCATTCTTTCAAGTATATACCCAGATAGAATTTCTTTAGAGGAATATTAACAGCCAATTTTATTAATTTCTCATTCATTAGATAGACTTTTGTGCATGGGCAGCCTTTTCGTGAGTATTTTTGTGCTCATAGTGATTCTTTGTTCAGACAGAGCAAAACTAAACTGTGAAGGTATTTTTTCTTTTATAAATTTTATATATATATGTTCATATATATTAAAAGTATTTCTGGATAGTTCCACATTAGTATACAAAGAGCTTCTTCTTTCTTTTCCCTTTTTTCTTTTATTGTAGATGTATAATAGTCCATGGAGTGGCTGTGTTTTAATTCGTTTAAGTTAATAACAATGTTATATGATGTTGCAATCTTTTACTATAGTAGAAAAGTCATGATAAACGTCTGCTGATACATGATTGCATAAGTATGAGACGCATATAGCATATCATCCTAAAAACAAACAACTAGGCCAGCGGGGAAATGCATTTTTCCAAATACTGGATGCTGCTCCAATTTGCATGGCCTCCTTGCACCGGGGCCGTGCTAATCTTCCCTGTGTCATTCTGCTTCTAGGAGATGAACTGCTGAAGTGAACATGGGTGAACATGCTTTTAATTTTGATTTAATACTGGTGGATTGCTTTCCCTAGGAGACGTGGAATTAATAGTCCTCTCTGGCAATGGGTTAGCCCTGTCCTATTACGGATTTGCTCTGGGCTTTTAGGTTTAGCTAAACTGCCAGATTAAAAGTGGCACCACAGGGGAATTTTTATTTGCTTCTTCTTCTTTTACATGTACGGCCCAGCAACTTTTCATGTTTACAAGCTAGTTTATTCCTTTGGAACTTTTTGTTAATGTCCTTTCCCCAATTTTCTACAAATGACTGGCCATTTTGACTAGAAATGGTCTGTGCACTTGGAAGATTAGCTGAATCTGCGTGAAATGAGCTAGAAATATTTTTCCCAGTGTGCTGTACATCTTGAAATTTTACTTATGGCACCTGTCCTGAAAAACAGTAGTGATTTTACAGAATTGGAAGGATCTGCCTTTTCTCTTTGGCATCTGGACTCTGGGTCACAGTTAGCAAAGGCTTCTGTCTTCCAGGGCTCCAAGGACACCACCATTTTCTGCCAGAATTTTTTTTAGATAATAATAATAATAATAATAATAATAATGCCACATGCACTTCCTTCCTAGTTACTTTTTGGAGTTCATGTGAGACACATTAAGAGACAGAGAGCTTCCTTCTACTCCAATTGGTGACTTGATTGTCTCTAAAATGTTCGTTTAAACATCTTCCCGATGTGTTCGTCATGCATCTCAAAAGAGCTAGAAGAGACAATTCTCAGTACAGTCATGAGAAAGAGATGAAAATGTCAGTGGATGGCTACACTAATGAATCATCTTATCATTACACAATTTATACAAAGAGAAGCATCACACTGGAGCCATCTCTGCGAGCTGCCCATTGGCTACAGTGTGGACTGTGTCCTCTGTCACCCTCCTTTCTTTGTCTGCTCCTAGCATGGTAACTCATCCTGCTAACGGTTGAGATTGCGTACTGCGTCTTAATTTCCAGTATGAATGGGCATTCTTTATCCCACTAGTTAATGTTTAGATTTGGAGCATGTTACATTTAAGTGCTATTTCGTCTTCTGGGTGCTGGGACGATGAACAAAACAGCTTAGTTGAGGAGAGACTTACTTGGGCTCACAGTTGTGAGAGGTTTCAGTCTGTCCCTATAGGAAGACACATTTGTAGGAGCGACACCGTCTGTGTTGCTGAGATCTAGTGGTGACATTTTGGTCACATTGTGGCAGCTGACCAAGTAGCAGTTTTCTTCTGGTCCTAGCAGTGGGCAGATAGACTCCTCAAGATGTGTCTCCTAGCACTCCTGACAGCTGGGCCCCACCCCACGAAGGTTCTACAATGCTACCAGCTGGCAACAGTACGTTCAAGCCCATGACACATAGGGGGCAGGGCGGGGCGGGGCATTTCACATGCAAACCAAAACCTTCTGAATGATAGCTTGGGCCTCGCAGACACCTTCATGCTCTTGAATCTTTCCACTTACTGGCTTTCACTTTGGTTCTGTCAGGGATGATGGATGTCAAGTTTTCTTCAGGAAGATGTTCTGCATTTCCCGCCTAAGTTTCTTCTTGGTAATTTACCTTCTGCTGTTTCTGCAAATGTTATCATTCCTTATAATTTATTAAGACCATCAATTTCTGACATGTTCTGCTCACGCACAGGGCTCATTTCCAATCGGCAACCATTTCTGAGAAGATTCTCGGTGGCACTGCCATTATGGGGACTGTGTTTTCTACGAATAGCAATCCTTTCCCTGCCTCCTTTCCAACTTTGGGTTTATAACTTATAGGTCTTAGCCAACCTCCTTGCCTGAGTCCTCTAAAGAAATGTCAAAAATAAGCGTTACGAAGAGCAGCTATCCTAAGTCCCATAGTCCTGTATCCTTCATCCTCTGTTTTAGACACTACCCTTGCTTTCTACTGCAGAAAACTGAGACATGTACTTACATATTAATTGTCACTCTCTGACCCTCTCTACTTCCCCATTTGGATGAGTTTCATTATCTTTTATTGCTAAGGTTTAGAATGTTGAAATTCTATGAGCAAGCTTTAATTAGGTCTTCCAGGCTTTGCCCTCAGATATTATTCTAAAACACTATGTAACTATTATGGTTCGATAAATCTCACTCATAAAGGAATCTGCTGGAGAATCACGGGATCCCGTGCTAACCACTGTTGCTCCTCACGGGGCATCTGGTTAAGACTGTTGGATTCTGCGGCTTGTCTCCTGACCGGTTTGTCCCTTTCTACTCAGGCTTCATTATTACATGTCCTCATGTCTCACGCTGCTCTCTTAAGCCAGCTCATCATAAAACTGGCCTTGGTGGTGTGCACTGTCAGCCCAACATGTTATAGATGAAGGCAGGACTATCAGGAGTTCTAGGTCAATCCTCCACTACATACTGAGATTGGGGCTAGCCTCGGCTACACGAGATCCTAACTCAAACAAACAAGAAACCCAAAGAAACAACACTTCCTTTATTTCTACATCTCCAGAGCAAGCCCTTCAAGTAACATTAACACACGGGATTTGTGAGTGGTGTGTTCTTTGCGCTAGTGCATATTCAGGGGAACTAGTTTTTCAAGACAGAGTTTCTCTGTATAACAGTCCTGGAACTTGCCCTGTAGACCAGGCTGACCTCAAACTCACAGAGACCTGCCTGCCTCTGTCTCCTGAGTGCTGGGATTAAAGGTGTGCGCCACCACCACCCGGCTCAGGGAACACTTATATCTGCCCGTTGTACGTCACAGATTTCTCGGCTGGGTATATAACTCAAGGGCTAACTTCGTTTTCCGTTTGAACTCTGTAAACCTTGGCATCTTGCCTTCTGGGATTATTGTTGCTAGTGGAATGTCCTTTGGCACTTCAGGGCTGTTAGTCCTTCTGTCTGCATAGTGACTTTGATGCTGCCCTTGGTACATTTTTAGGGTTTTCTAGTTAGTCTCTGGAATCCCGAGATTTAATCAGTTTGGGTCCCGGGGTCCCCGTGGATATGCTTAACCCTGAAATGATTTTAAGATGGAGGCATTTTCCTTAACTCACATCACCCCTGTTACTATAATTACAGTTAACAGTTTATAAATAGTTCAAAGAGATTGAACAATCTGCTGCGGGCCCCTGTCCACCCTCTCTGTTGGCATAGCTTAGAGTGAAGCTTGGTACACAATACCAACAGCTTTGATTTTACTTTGAAAGTTGAATGGTTGCTGCCTTGAAATTCTAGTGCAGCTGACAGTTATAAAGTTTAAGCTGATACATTTGCCTTGGCAAGTTCCCTGTGTAATAGAAGAGAGAATGAAGAGGTGTTTCATTAATTCTACGCCTATGGGCTCCTTTCTAGGCTCTACCACAAGCAAAGGATGTCTTTTATGGTGCCCAAAGCTAAGAGGGGCTTCCAAGCTGTGAAAATAAAATCTGTGTGTGTAACCAGCAAAAGAATTTGAAGGTTCCCCAAACCTTGATTAAGCCCTTCCTGTCAATTTTTGGAAGAGATAGGGTTAAAAAATATAAATGTGGCTTTAAAAATATATATAGACCCATATCCGGCAGAGACAGGGCCTTGTGTTCCCAGCATGTGACAGACCATCCAGAACCACGAGTCATAATGTTGTTGAGCCAGGAAGTTCCCCAAGGTTGTGCTGCATATCAGAGCTAGGGTAAATATCCAGATCATAAGGGTCCCCCCGTCCTGAATATCAGCGGGAGGTGTAGCTCCTTGTAGCTTCTCCATGGACATCTGGGACAGCTGCCGTGACTAACAGAGACAGCCCCAGCTCCTTCTAACATACTGAACTCTGTAAGACCTGCTACAGGGTGAGTCTCACTCGCAAATGGAGGACATGCGCACTCACGGCAACACAGGACACAGGTGCCTGCTCTGCTCTGTTATGAGCTAATTCTCCATTGGATGGAACAAAGTTGCATTGTGATATGCAGCCAAAATACCTACAGCAGGGCCTATCATAGTCTGACTGACACTTAGGCTGCGTAATACCTTGCTGTAGGTCTGTCCCAGACATTCAAAGAGTCCTTGGCCTCTGCCCTCTAGATACTGGCTGTGACCACTTATATCTCCAGACTTTGCCTTATGACCTCTAGGGAACGAAACTATGCCCTCTTGAGAACCACTGATTTACATATATTTGCTATAAAAAGTTCCCTTTCTTTTGTAAATAACTCTGGGATATAGATAACAGGTTTTTAAAAATGCATTCTTTTCACACTGGAGTCTTTGAAGATGGCGTGTTAAAATATCAACATTCCGGGCAGCTTTGGAGAGGCAAAGAATCTTTATATAAATACAGTGAACTCTTGAGACCGTCAGAGAGCAATACAGAAAATAAAATCCTGCGTGTGGTGTGAGAAAGATGTACTGAGCAGACCATTTATCTTGGGCCTGCTTTCCTAATGGTCACAACACAATTAATCTTACTGTGCTCGCCTTTAAGCTATACAATGTCTAAACACAATTGAAAAAAAAATATATTCTTCTTTTGAAACTAGAACAACTGTTTGTAAAGATGGTTCAGTCGGCAGGAGGCCCTGCTGTCACTCCCTGGGTTCTATTTTTGGTGAGAGGATCTACTGAGTCTCGTGCTCAGTTAAACAGCTCTTGCTGCCCAATGCATTAATATAAATTTGCTTAATGGTCAGACTTGTGCCCTGAAAGATAATCTTGCAGGGAATGTTTAAAAAGTGCCTTGAAGTCAGAAATGTAGCAATTTCCACAAAGGCTTTGGAATTTTTTGACTGCTGCCTAACGCTGGTATTTCTGACTGCTGGTACTAAATTGGAGACGGAATGCTGCCTTGGTTGCCTATAAAAGGAATTTCTCATCACCTCGACACTGACCCCCATCTATCTGCCCTGTGTAGGGGTGAAAATGAGAGTAGGGGGTGAGGGGGAGGGGTGACAGAATGTCAGAATTTTCTAGTGAAAGACAGGAAATTGTTCAATGACAGTGGGTTATTTCTAAGTTCAAAGCGTTAGTCTATGCTAAGTGTTTTAAGAATGTTAGACGCTCAGACTTACATAGATAAGGTCGTGCGTGTAGTCATTTCATGCCATCTAGAAAGGAGATGGTTCCAGGACCATAGAAGATATGCCTTTATCTTCCTCCTCCTCCTCCTCCTCCTCCTCTTCTTCCTCCTCCTCTTCCTCCTCCTCCTCCGCCTCCTCCTCCTCCTTTTCCTCCTCCTCCTCTCTCTCTCTCTCTCTCTCTCCCTCTCTCCCTCTCTTTCTCTCTCTCTCTCTCTAACAGAGTCTTGCTATGTAGTCTCTGGCCATGGGAAATTTATTATCTCTGATGCTGTCCTCAGATAGCATGTGATTCCCCGGCCTCAGCCTCCCTGCTGCTGACTTTACAAATGTGCACCGTCATGCTCTGCTTGTACTTGGTGTTTTAGAAAACCATGTTAAGTCCTAAAAACCCATGTCATTCTGCCTGTGGAGATGGGTGAAGCTCTTTGATTTGGGGTTAACTGTTTCACTGCTTTGTAAATATTTCAACAGGGCTTCGATAATATGGCTGCTAAAACAGCTAGCTGAGGCCTTGATTAATTGGCTGGTTAGTATCAAATGGTCTGTGGGTTGGAAAGAGGGTGAAAGCTAATCCTTCTGAAGGAACAAGGGTCCAAAGCTCCAGCTGGAGAAAGAAAACCACATCAATCCAGAGACTATGAGTCAAGTCTCTTTCTTCAGTATTTTTGTTGTTGTGGTCTGGTGCCAGGTATGGTCCCTGTAACTGTACAAATGCTAGTCACATGCTGTGCTTGTGAACTCCACCATAGGTGTGTTCAGCCTTGTGGGTCTTCCTTCCTTCCTTCCTTCCTTCCTTCCTTCCTTCTTTCCTTCCTTCCTTCCTTCTTTCCTTCCTTCTTTCCTTCCTTTCTTCCTTCCTCCCCGTCCCTTTTCCCTCCCTCCCTCTCTCTTTCTCTCTTTCCTTCTCTCTCTTTCTGTTCTATGTGTAGAGGCATTTTGCCTGTACGCGTGTAAGTTTGCCACATCTGTGTGGTGCCCAAGGAGGCCAGCAGATGCTGTTGGATCCTCTGGAACTGGAGTTACAGATGATGTGAATTACCAGGTGAGGGCTGGGAGTCAAACCTGGATTCTCTGCAAGAGCAGCCAGAGTTCTGAACTGTTGAGCCATCTCTCCTGCCCTCTGTGTAGAGGAGGAGAAGGATAATTTCAGGCACACATATCTCCCAATAGACTTGGAATGATGCAAAATGCTATTTTGCAAGAGAAGGTCAAAGAAGACTAGGAGAAAAGCCAGCCTGAAAGGCAAAGAAGGGTTGGAAGGGCCTGCCAAAAGTCTAAACTAAGGCAGCTATGTTCAGGCCTTGTTAGAAAGAGAAAGGGCTGCTTACCCTTTCTTCCAGCTCAGAAAGTGGGAAGTTCAGAGAGAATCTTGAAATAAAGAAGATCCCAAGGGTCACAATCTTTCCTCCCTCACTGATGCATTATTATTACGCCAGGCCAGACGTGTTCTCCCAAATAAATAATTAAATACACTTTCCTTGAGATGCTGCCCCCCCCCAAAGCAAATGGAGGATCCACTGTGTTGGCAATTGCTCTTTTAAGCTAGTGAGATGACACAGCAGTTAAGAGCATATGCTGTTCTTCCAGAGGACCAGAGTTTGGATCCCAGCACCCACTCGGGTGGCTCACAACCACCTGTAACTGTAGCTCCAAGGGTTCCAGTCCCTCTGGCCTCTGTAGCCCCTGTGTTCCCACGCTCATGCCTCCACGCAGGCACGCAGGCATCCACCCATAATTAAAATAAAATCTTTAAATTTTGCAGCTTGTCTTAGAGGAGCGCAAGGACTTTGGGAACCAGGCAGGGCCTGATCACTGAAGCAGGACAGCAGCTGGCTTTCCCAGCAGGAGAAACTGTTGCAGAGTCTTTTATTTATTCTCCCTTATCTCCCTTACCCCACCCCACTCCCAGCCTGCCCTGAGGCAGCCAAGTGGAGGAAAGCCCTTTCCTGCCTGCACACTGAGCCAAAAAGAATCTGGGGTGCATACCTCTACTGAGTGTGAAGTCCTAACTGTAAATACCTAGACGAGTGGATGCCAAAATGATTTAAACCAAGACGTGTGATGCAAAGTGGAGTTATTAATATCAAGAGAAAAGAACATGCTTGGAGACCTGGGAATCAAAAGTTTCAGTCTGCCTCTGCTATGAGGGGGAAACATTTCAGGAGGGAACCTAGAGGTGCAGCACCATGTTTCCTTCGCTCTTTCTGCTGCTTTCACTCACTCACCCAGTCATTTGAGTAATCAACCATGTTACCAGAATCTATCTCTCATGTCTTTTAAAAAGTCTTTACTCAGTAGAACTGTCTTTGGTCCTGCCATGTTTCCTACACTTTCATCCTGTCTCAACCTAACTTATCAACTCCATATACTAAGATAAATGCTGAGTCCATCTTAAGTGGGGGAAAAAAATCCTGAGCAGCCACCTTCACAGGGCTTTCAAAACAAACAAAACCAAAGCCAAATATGGATGTACCCTCCTCCCTCTCCACCCCCAAGCAACAAACAGGGGTACTAGAGACAATATGATATCTTATTATCTAGGACATATTAGGTTTGGTTTTGCTGTATTTGAGTCTCTCATTAAAAGACAGCTCTACTTTCTAATGAATTAATACAATTTTCATTTAGGTAACTTTGAATTTTTTTGTTTAAAGTGATTTTATTGCTATCAAAATCAGGTAGAATTTGGCATCCTTATCCTTTCTGCTCCTCTCAAGATGCTTGCGGACAGAGACCGCTTTCTCAGTCAAATGGCAGTGATGGTCAGGGAGATTAGGGGCAAGGTCTTTAGACTTAAGGATTCTCAAGATTTTATCACCAGTCACCAAAGGGACCTGTGTCACAACATGTGAGTCCCTCAGGATCACGCCTGTTTGTGAGGGAGCCGGGTCTTTCTCGGCCAGTTTGTAAATATGTCCTTTTATGTCAGTGTCTGTCAGCCAGAAGAGCATGCTATGGTGGCAGGAGAGTGCCGACTGGGACAAGCCCCTCCTCGTAGTACGTGTGCAGCCCATGATGGTAGAGGTTTGGCAGTAAAGAGAGTTAGTTCTGAAAACTTCAAAAAATGTTTCATTGGTCCACTGTAGTTACACGTATTTGGAAATGCTATATGATATTCAATATATTTATATATTGTGTAATAACCAGAGAAATCGGTACGCCTATCACCTAAACATTTACCCCTTCCTTGGGTTGAGAACATTCAAGATCTCTCTATAATCATTTTAAAATGTAAAATTGTTGTCAACAACAGTTGCCTTTCTCAGACAAAGTATGATAGACCAGGTTTTGTTTTCTCAGTGGCTTCAAGACAACCAGAACTGCCCGTTCTTGGACCTAGTAGGTCTGTATGTCATACATCCCTGTTCCTGAGATGTCAGCAAGGATCCTGTGCCCAAGACTCCTTCTACGTCAAATGTGGGCAGTATCACCTGGAAGCCAGTGGCTCTACCATCAACACCTCACCAAATCCAGAGGAAAAGGAGATTGGTGCTCCTCCTCATTTTAACTGTGTGAGACATTTCCTGGGGAGACAGCAACAGATGTCCATTTACCCCAGATAGAGAGCCAATGACAGACCAAACAAACAACGGCCTGTGTCCAAGTTGGTGACCCAATGAACATATCGGGATTACCTACAGGAGTATGGATGGATGACTCAAAGGCAGCTATGCCATTGAAAAGTGCAGCTGGGCCTGAGTAACAGCTCAGGAAAGCTGCAGTTTCTGCACTCTGTAAACTTGTAGGCTATTTAACAGGTCAGAGAGTCTCCTCTGCCAGAAACTACTTTTTTTTTTTTTTTGGTTGTTGTTCTTGTAAGCTTAGGAAGTGGCCTTGTGAATCTTGTGAGTTTCAGCTTTCTTGGACTTGGGTCATTGACTTCCTAAGACTCATGAGTTTCCCTCCTCCCTCTCAGAGGAAATGGCTCAATTAGGAGGGATTCTTAGGTAACACTCCCTGGTCATGACCTCAACAATGGCCAGTGGCAGTGTAGACAAGGTCCTGATGGTGAAGGGTGAAGCTACATGCCATTGTGAATTCCCTGGTTATGAAGTAAGCCCATGAGAGCATCCAGTGTTCCTAGCACCAGGCAGGGCTGAAAGATGTTAGTTACCCATGCCGCAAGGGACTCACCCTGGAGGAGATCAAGTACTCTCATGTAGCAGAAGCACTCCAGGAACTAGAGCTTCAGAGTGGACACAGAACAGCACCTTTACCAGCCCGGGGCCACCCAGGAAGTACCTCCCAATTACCCTCTAAGCAGAAGTCAGAGGTAGTCCAGCTCTGGCTCATTCCATAGCCTTACCCAGCCCAAATCCTGGTACTTTAGAGTGCAAAGTGGAAAGAAGGAGAACTCATGAGACACATGGACTCTCTTTGGGCCCAGCCACCTTCCAGAAGTTTCATTCCAAAGGTTATGGCATTCAGACCTACACAGGAGCCCAGAACCCCTCTTCTACTCAGATCATGTGTGCAGCAGCCATGCAAATGGCTGAAGATCCTGTGACCCCCAAGACCTACAGGACGGATACTCCAGTGGTAAAAAGAGCAGAAACAGCTGCTTTTATAACATGGTCTGTAACATGGCACACGTGCTCACTCCACTGGCTTCTAGAGCGATTCTATCCCAGAGACTTGTCTTCAAAACAAAACAAAAAACACAAACAAACAAAAGCCACCTTGCCTCTGACATAGGAACGCTATATCTAAAACAAAGTAAAAACCCTTCCAGGATGATCAGAGGGGGAAACACAGTTGCGTTTTGAGTAGCAATGGTGTAAAGTTTGCCCAGGTATTACACAGACCATTGTATATTGTGTTGAAACTCAGTGAGAAATAATAGCAGTTGTGATATTATATATTTGATATAACCTATTTTTTATATCACTTACCCTGAAGGAGAACTTTGATCAATTACTAGGCAAGCAATGTCTATGACTGTCCAGAGTTGAAGGTTCTTGATTCTTTTACCATGATTAACATGAGCACTGACTAAGCATGGCCTTGAGATGGCCACTAGCTAATGCGCATAGCACTGGTCCTTCTGACATGCTTTACCTTGTCAGCTGGGGAGACTAAGACCTGTTTGAGTGCTGGCAACAGCAAACAACTAAATCTGCCAGAAACCACTTTCTCTAAGTAAAGCCAGGGGTTCCTTGCTTTTTGGTTAGCCTGGGCCACTTTGTCCTGCAGTTAGTTCCCTCTTCCTCTTGCTGCCTGCTGGGACACTTCAGTTGAAGGGTTGCTTCCCTTCATATGTTCAAGAAAAACTCTAGTCTTGCATAGCCTCTCTCTAACTTGAAAGTAAAACTAGTTAAACTCACCATTTGGTTGGAAACATCCTAAAGTATATTAACAAGTGGGCTCCACGTGTTTACTTGCTTGTTGGGTTTGGTTTGCAGTACAGGAGACAGAACGCAGGGCTCTGCTCATGCTAGATGTGAGCTCTACCTCTGAGTTCCACCTTCAACTCCTGGATGGTAAACTGTCTAATAGCAAAAAAGGTAGTGAGTACAGGTCCATCAGAGAGTTGAAGAAACTAAAATTGGTGTCACGTTATTTGGAATCTTTTTTAGATCAGGACCTGAGTTTTTGTCCAGGGAATGAGGCAGGGAGAAGTAACGGTGTTTCTAAAATGAAAGCATTTGCATCAAAATGAGTGCCATGCTTTATGGAGTACATCTTACCAAGGACAGGAAGAAATAACTGCCTTTTCATCTTTTATCTCTGCTGATGTGTCCACTGCCTGGGCCACTTTCTCAGATGCTTGCAGGGTTTTGCTTAAGATGCTATTTGGTTGACATAAGGAGCTGACCTTCTCACAGAAAAGCCCTGTAGTCTAAAAGTCAGAAAATGATGCTGCAACCCTCATATTGATTTTATACACACACACACACACACACACACACACACACACACACACGGAGGGAGAGAGAGAGAATCGGGAGCACACCTTCAAACATTTTTATACTGTGCCATTATGGCAACAGCACATTTCTAAAGGAGAACTTAGAGTGCCTATTTGCCATGTATTCAGGCAAAGCTCCCAACAAAAGATTCCCATTGACACACAGCAGTAAGTGGCTTTTCAATCACAGCTGTGATTATTTTAATCCCTTGTTTGCACTGAAATGCCGTTGCACCTGCATAACTGCCACCTGCTGTTGCTACCCGGAGGACTAGTTCCACAGACCCGGCAAGATGTCTTCTTGGGACATCCTTTCTGATAGGGAAGGTAATTGCCTTGGCCCCCGAGCCATCCCCTTGCCAAGTTGTTCACCTCGGATCTTTCCACTGTTTTTCATCTGATATGCTTGCAATGCCTGAAACTATTTTATATGCGTGACCACTTTCCCAATTCAAAGGCCAGTTCTAACATGAGCCCAAAAGCAGTTTTCCCAAAATGTGATCTACCAACATGCAGAAAAGAGAATTGCCTTTGTTTATCTATTCTTTGTTTCGTTGGAGAATCCTTTAGGTCACCCTGTCAACTCATATTGTGTGGGAAGTCACAAGTTCCTCCCACCTGTACAGAGATGTAATTTTTGGAGAAGACGCAAATCCTAATATTTTATTTTTGTCAAGTATCTTCTAACAGTATTGTTGCCATTTTCCCCTATTGTTGATTGTGCTCAGAAGACTTCTCTCAATTCACATTTTGTTCTGGATGATACAGAAGTCATCCAAGACTCCAGCCAATGTGCTTTTTAAATCTCTATCCAAGTCCTGGGTACACTATTGACTAGCACAGGGCTGGTGTTGAACGAGGTAACACACTAGGAATCCACTTCGTTTTCCCCAGTGTGCACCAAGCTACTTGATCCCAGGGCACTCTCTTTTTGCTTTTGCTTTTCTGTGCTCCCTTTACTTCAGAGTGCATTATTGTCAAGTCCAAATCAGTGGTTTCTATCTCATTCTCTACATTCATCAGATTAGTGACCCACAAGAAATGTGACCCATGCAAATTCCTGTAAGAACAATTGCCTTTTATTAAATCTTTCTAAAATTTCTCTTCACTGTAATGGCTTTTGAGATTGACACTCATCTCTTTAGCCCACATTGAAACCATGATATCAATCACCTGTAAATGCCTGATATGCCTTTGGTAGTCTACAGCTGACTCCTGAAGGACACTGAGAGTGGCTTCAGACGGCTCTGTGGGTAACTCTTTCTCCACCTTCTGGGATGTTGCTCCCAGAGATCATCTGGCCCACTTATTGATCACTACTCAACTGTATTTGCTCTATTCCTGCTCAGATATCAAAATCTGCACACAAATTTAGTCCACCAGTCAATATTTTTTTTAAAAAACATCTGCTATATCTTATGCAATCCTAGAGTCTGAAGGTTAAGTTTGGATAAGGCTTAAAAGGCTGTATGTGTTGTTGACACAATGTCTATGGGTAGCCATTGTGAGGGATGAGTGTGGGCTTGAGGGAGGTATTGCAAGCGTGTGAATAGTGGCAATTGTAGGGCACAGAATGTGGAAGGTAGACTCAAAATGCCAACTTCAGTATGGTGAAGATTGTATAACTTTCTAAAGTTTTTAATTAAAAATTTTATATAAAATATAAAAGCTTTATCGTGTGTATTACATTTATTTGAAACAAGTATATACTATTTAATATCAGAACTGAGTTTATTCAACTCTGAGATTTCATTATACACCTGTAAGAATCAAAAGCACTGTTGACAACTTACGCTGGAGAGGTTGTAAGGTAAAGGGAACACTCCTGCATTGCTGGTGGGAGTGCAAGCTGGCACAGCCCCTTTGGATATGAGTATGGTGATTTCTCAGAAAATTAGGAAGCAACCTTCCTTAAGACCCAGCAATACCACTTTTGGTTATATACCCAAAGGATGCTCAATCATGCCACAAGGACATGTGCTCAACTATGTTCATAGCAGCATTGTTTGACATAGCCAAAACCTGGAAACAACCTAAATGCCCCTCGACTGAAGAATTGATAAGAAAAATGGGTACATTTACACAATGGAGTACAACACAGCAGAAAAAAAATAATGACATCTTGAAATTTGCAGGCAAATGGATGAAGCTAGAAAACATCATAATGAGTGAGGGAACCTAGACCCAGAAGGCAATTATATGTACTCACTCATAGGTGGTTTTTAAACATAAAGCAAAGAAAACCAGCCTACCAATCACAATCCCAGAGAATCTGGGACCATGGCAGAGGGTTGAAAGAGTGTTGAAGGGGAAGGGAAGAGGCAGGGAGGGGAATAGAGAAAAATGTAGAGCTCAATAAAATCAAAAGTGCTCTGTTGTTGTGGTTGCTGGGGATTTAAACTCAGAGCCTCATGTTTGTGTAGCAATCCCTCTTACCCACTAAGCCATCTCCACAGTCCAAAGGTAACAATTGCTTTAGATCCTCCTCATGTTGTATGGTATGTCATGCAGCATTTGATTTTCTGTGCTTGGCTTCTTAAAATGTTACCTGGTTTTCATAGTTCTGTCATAGCATTTCTGCTCATGGCCATCTGGGAATGAACATTGTTATCACTGTGGGCTTTTCCCATGGCTGTGGCTTGTTGTTATCACGTCCCTGAAAGGTTCACATATAAAGGTGTGGTCCCTGGGGTGGCAGAACTGGGAAGTGCTGTGGACCTCTAACAGGTGAGCCTAGTAGGTAGTCCTCAGATCAATGAAAGGTACTATTAAAGAGAGTTATGGGACCCAGCATCTCTTTCTTTCTCTCTTCCTGGCTCAAGATGTGACCACTCCCTCCAACAAATCATCTAGCCATTGGTAGTTTCCACCCTCACTGGAGGCCAAACCAATGGAGTTGCCTGATCCTGAGTGTTCACCATCAAAATGGTCATCCAGAAACATTTGTGTTTATAAGTTAGTTGACTCATTCTTTCCAGTAATGTGAAGCTCACTAGTGCACAGGTGAGCCTATGTTTTGAAATGTTTTCTCTCTGGGTCCTTGACACACTCCTGTGAGATCAGGACACAGGATGGACTTCCTGTTGCTTTGACTTTCTTATGACAACTGAAATCCGACAAAATTAGCTCTCTGCTAGGGAGAGCTATCTGGCTGGGCAGAAAGGGACATGAGACTCCTGTGCTCTCACCAAGTCACTAACCCAGAATGTTCCTGCTAAATGTGATTTGGTAGCAGGGCAATAATCTGAATGCAGGCATGAATGATGGAAGTCAGGGTCCTCAGATGTTATCTTCTATTCAACTAGTACCTCATCATCACCAAAAGTTCTTTGGCAAGAATAGGCACAGATCTGGGGAGAGATGCCACAAGTCACTGGCTCCCTTCACAAAATATTGCAACAAACACATTTTCCAAGTTTTCTTTTTAAAGAGAATCTGTACAGTCTTTCATGGTGGAAAAAAAGGGGTTAAGTTTTTCTATTACTCAGCCTTCCCCTCCCCAAAAAAGACTAGTTTGGTTTAAGTTTGGGTGTTTTTTTTTTTTTTTAAAGAAATATGACAGCACTCATACAGGCTACTTCTCTAAACTTGCTCTACTGTGTAAGCTCTGAGCCACTGTAAACTTGCCAGTAGGATGCCCCAGGTCTACGCCCATGCAACCTGAACCTGTGATAAATTGCACGCCTGGGTGCTTTTTCAATGGAACTGGTCCGACTTGTCAAGGTAGCTGAGGTTGTGGGACAAGGCACCATTGATCACACAGCTGTCAAATGAAAATTGACTTCAGGTATTCAGAGTAATTCTCTTTCTCACTTGCAACATGGATCTTAGATCTTCTTGTCCAGAGAGTCATGACATACTTTAGATTTTATCAAGAAAATAGCCCAGGGTGCCTCAGGAAGTGAACATGAAGTCGAACAGAATTCTTTTTGGTTTTTGTTTGTTTACTCTGAACTTTGGCTTTACTAAGGAAATAATCAAATGAGACTCTCTTTGAGTCTCATACTTCTACAGTACTGGATAGCAACCACCTATTCATAAAGCAGCAGACCTTGGATACATCCGCCAGCCTGGATGCCCAGTTCATATCCAATCCCAAGCACCTGTATCCTGAGAAGCACAGCTGATTAAACTTTCCAAACGAGGCATTCTGTGCAAGTCGGAGCTGTTGAAGCTCAGCCAGGGTGCATATGTGGGCTTACGTGACTATGAACTCTTCCATAGGTGTACGCAACCCTAACCCTAACCTACCCCGTGAGAACCTTGCCATCCACCCAAGTCCAGGCGCCCTTTGAAATCGCCTTAGCCTATGGTCCAGAAGGCATTGCTCTTATGGAGGAGTCTCCACTTGCTAGGCATTCAGCAAAGAAGCATATCAAAGGACTTACCTGATGGATCGCTCCTCTGAAGCTCATCAGAGAAGCTTCAGAGAGCCTTGTGGTCCCCAGATGAAAGGGACAACAGAAGTGCAAATCGTTGGCATCCAATGGGAAAGAAGAACACTGGAGATTCAAGTGCAGTTGGGGCGAAATTAAAACTAAGAACAAAGGGAAGGAAATTAAATTCAGAGCTGCTCCTTAAAAGGTTGGCTTCTGATTTTGATCTTGAAAAAAAAGAAAGTCTCCAGGAAAAAGCTGTTTCCAGCTCAGTCCATCCTCTAACCTTTTTATAGCATCTTTCATCTACTCTATGGTTGGAGGAGAGAACGGAGTTCGGGGTGATCAAGTCACCGCAGGGTTTACCATTTGGAAGTAACGATTTATTTATATGGAAATGATGGCGGTAGTACCCATGGTTCGCAAATAATGTAGGTCAACGCAGAGGATCAAGAGAACAACTCGCCAAAGTCTGATCAAACGGCAGTCGCAAACAGCCTTCTGTTTCTTATGTTCCCCGTTGGTTTATCTCTTTGGCAGAGACATACAGTTTCATTGCAGCTAGAAAATATAAACCATGTCCACACTAGGAACAGCACTGATATCATCATGAATTTCTTTTAAGACTTCTTGTGTGACCCCTCACCCATACCCCGCAACTGCAACTTTTTGTGTCTTCTTTCTTCCTCTATGGGAAGTTTTCAAAAGAGCTTCTTGGTGACGTTACAGTTATAGTTTATGCAGGAACATTTTTAGATTACAAGATAGTGTTGCAAGATTGCTATGGTGCATGCCCTTATTAGTAAATGGGGACTGCATTAAAAAAACACTAGCTCAGACAAAACTGTGTGTGCGTGTGCGTGCATGGGTATTAGCATGAGTCTTAACAATCACAAGAAAAATTTAGATTGCCCTGAGAAAACAACATAAAAATATTCACCTTGTATAAATTTTAGCATCAGTCTAAGTGAACAGGAGAAGAATTTCATTTGTCCGATGACCAGAGCACAAGTTTAGAAAGCTGAAAATCAGCTTCTTGCCTCAGTTTCCCCAATAGTAATGAAAATAATATTATCTGCCGCCTCCCGGCAGTTGCTGAAGAAATTGAATATGGTAGAGGACATGGTGCTTCTCTGGGGTTTTTAATAAACACACAGAGAGATTGTGTGGTCATAGTACCTTTGCATCTGGGTTTTGATGATGAGAAGGGATTCTGGAGGAAGGGATGATGACAAGTGGTGCCCAGCCTTGGGCTAAGCAAGAAGCAATGGGCATCATGTGGGTACCGCTTCCTACAGGAAGTACAGTTCTGCACTCTTCCCCATCACATGTGAATGTCGCAGCCTCGGCCTCCGTCCCCAGCCCGACTGTCCTCACTGTCATGGAAGTCTCACTTGTCATTCTTTCCAGTCTTCCACATTGTCACACAGAAGGCCTTAGCCCATCCGTGGGATGTGTGTGTAGGCAGAGCACACGGGCTCCTGCTCATTCAGTTATTAGTGCCATCTTCAATTTTTTAATCACTGATTCAACAAATATTTTTTTGAACCTTGACTCTGCCAGGTAGTGTCCCCTAACAAGGAATGCGACTGGGAACAAGAGGATCACAGTGTAAGTGCTGTCTGGGAGTACACAGAAGCAGGCGAGCGGCACAATGCAGTCCGGTATCCCGGATCAAACTTCCAGAGACTAAGGAGGTCTTGGGCCGGAGAGGCTGCTGGGAAATCCTGGAGGCAGCTGAGGCTGCTGGGAGATCCTGCAGGCAGCTGAGAGGCTTGATGTTACCACTTGACAGAGTCATGCCCTCCATCTGCAGATCGGGCCCATTCTGTTTTGAAGAAACTGACCGGGAAAGGAGAAAAGGGAACTGACTGGGAGTCATGTGCCCCAGACTGAGCCCCAGTTCTGCTTTTAACCACCTGTGTTTCTCGGGGACTCCTCTCTCCATTGCTGAGCCTCAGCTTTGCCTTCGGGGAAGCATATAATAATATTAGGACTTTTGTGGTCTTTATCAGTTTTCAACTTGTATATCAAAATATTTTTTTCTGATGCCCCAATTCCCCTTTCAAACTGAGGAATAATTTTATAGCTCTAACATTCCCAAAAGGAAGTTCTTCAATATATCTAGAGAATATTTCATTGCCTACCAGTTTGTCCACCAAACTGTGTCTTTGCACTAATCATGACTATGCCTTAACTTTCCTGGGAATCCCTGCTGTGAGGGGTCTTGGTCAGATGAGTGAACATTCACTCTGTGTTGCTAGACAATAGACAATGAGGAAATGTCTACTAGCCCTCAGGGAGACTTAGCAAAGCTGGCCATCTTTATCAGTGTTTCTATACCAGGGTCAGAATCTCTAAATCCACTGTACGTGACAAAAGGAATGTATTTTATTATTGTATTGCATGTGTGCACATATGTACGTACATGCATGGAAGGGCAAACGTGGAGGACAGAGGACAGCTCTGTGGAGTTGGTGCTCTCCTTCCACTTTTACAAGAGTTCTAGGGATAATACTCCACCTGCACAGGACAAAATTGATTCATCTAGCTAATTTTACTCAAATCCGAATCAGATCTGTAAGCTGCACAGCAACCATCCTCCGAACAATGGTGCTTCTAGTGGCAGAGCACGCTATAGAAAATGTGCCCACCAAGATGGAGAGCAGTGAGCTATGACCTTCCTTCCCCAGCAAGCAGGATTCTGAGCTATGTGGGGGGAAGGGCACAGAGGAGGCAGTACAGGAGTAAAGGGGTAGCTTCCCAAATCCAGCTTGCCCATCCTCCTTAGGAGAGATAACAATGATAGCCATAGAAATGGGGGCGGAGACTGCTCAACCTAACGGGGAGAGATGGGGGGGGGTGGGAAGAAGAATGTTCTAAGAATGTTCTGTGCTTGGTTTTCTGGATGTTAGAGTTGTGGGGTGGGGTGTGATACAAGTGTATTACAAGAGAAAACACTGCCAGTCTTATCACTGGGCTTTGCTTACTCTAAAGGGGTGATGTGAAGACACTCACTAGCAGGTCTAACCGATGAATTCTGTGTCATGCAACAGTCTTCCCGACCAAGTTTCAGAGATAGGAGCCTCATGGACCTGCTTCTCTCACGTATATAATTAAAAAGAATAGACACTCTGGGTTACGGGATCCAAAACCTTTACTTCCTCACAGACAAGGAAACTGAGACTCAGTGTGGATAAAATCCTAAGCCAAGAACCAGCAGCTGGTGGGAAACTGACCAAGATCAGAATCCTCACTTGCAGGCTCCAGGCCGTTTCCTCCACTTCCATGTCTAGCCTGATTTTACCTTTTGCATTTGGTTTGTGCATATTTCAAAGATTCTTCAGCCCTCCCGCCACCATGTTGACTCTCCTGCTGTATCTCTGGAAAAGAGAGAAGATTCCCTTTCCCATCCTTCCCCTGACCGCTGCACTCCACCCTATCAACACTCTAGAAGTTTCTCCTCTCAGTGGAAGACCTTTCTGCTAGAGAAAAATGTATGTTTTGTCTTTTTCCTTTCTGGTCTGCCGCTGACCCTGCTTGAAACCCATTGCATCTTGTTTTGACACAGAGCAAGGTTTCTGAAAACCCAGCCATGGGACTTGTTTCTTCACATCTCTGTGCTTTCATGCCTCTCCTGAGATTCCAATGTCATGGCTGTGAACATGCTAAATCTACGGGTGGGGACAGCAAGGCCAGACACAGGCTTCTGTGCCAAGTTGGTGATGTCTTTATTGCAAGTGTGGCCTGAGCCAAACCTTTTCCCTTCCTCCCTGCTCTGAAGGGGTAGGAGTTCAAGCCAGCATGTCCAGCACCCCTGAGCCCCAGCTTTGTCCTCTTGCCTCAGTCCAACCGTAGGATCTTTCCTACAGTTGGACTTTATAAAAAGATCTTTATAAAAACCTGTATAAGACATATGGATTTTAATGAAAATGATTTCTGGAAAATCATTCTTTGCGACAGCGGAGATGTAATTGTGCTTCGCATTCTCTTAAGAGGCAGCAGCAAGGACTTTGGCTACAAAACTGCAGAGGGTCAGTAAGCTAGGAGGAGAGAATATAATGGAAGGTTCTACTGATCTAAAGAAAACAAAGGCAGTTTCAAGTCATAAATATACATGTGTGCCTGCACACATGTACCGGCACGTGTGCGCACACACAGGGGCATACACACTTATCTCAAGAGTTTTGATGCGATCAATAGGCAGTCGCATTACAGATCCATATGAAAAGCACTGTTCTCATAGTTTTCTAAGATACCTGATTTCCCAAAGTCAAGGGTCATTACATGCAGAGAATCTAGAAGGGACAAATAAAGTGGCAAAGTAGCCTACACATGTGCTGACACTGTGAAGCCAAGATCGTGTCTTCCCCCTGTCGGTTATTTTAAGAAGGGGAGTTCAGGCAACAGTTGAGATGCTACCATAATGAACTTGCTCAGTAAGGCCCTAATATGGAGCCCTCTTTCCACGTTTTTCTAAGTGAGCTTGATTTGGGAGGTGTTTCAGGTGACTATTCTCTTCAGAACCATAGAAATTGGCAGGGACTTGCCTCGTGCCCGTGATCTTTTCCTACCTCCAAACTCTCTTCTCTTGCAAGCTAACTGCTGGTCTCAAAGGCCCTTCTATAGCTGGAAGGGTTGGAGAACGCCAAGAGCACAAAAGTAATCTTGTCACCACCTCAGGCGGTTGACACCAGCTCAATTAAACAGAAGCACAACCACATTTTAAAACATCCCCACAGATTTGACAACCATGCTCTCTAACTTCAATCCTAGCCTCCCCTCAGACCCACGATGAACTGAATATCCACATCAACCTGCAAGGCTTCTGTCATGCAAACGGGAAAACTCTTCCTCTGGCAAACGCTCTATGTGTTCTATAGTACGTATCTGCGTGTTGTATTTTCTTTACTGTGGTCAGCTGTAGGTAGAGTCACCTAAGAAGTTTCAAATCATTTTTAAAAATGGCATAAAAGAATTTAACTGCAGTGCTGGCATTAAGAAAAGAGCAATGGGGGCTGGAGAGATGGCTCAGAGGTTAAGAGCAATTGGCTGCTCTTCCAGAGGGCCTGAGTTCAATTCCCTGCAACCACATGGTGGCTCACAACCATCTGTAATGAGATCTGGTGCTCTCATCTGGTGTGTGTATACATAATAGCTAGCTAGCTAGATAATAGATAGATAGATAGATAGATAGATAGATAGATAGATAGATAGATGATGGATGGATAGATAGATGAATAGATAGATGGATAGACAGACAGACAGACAGACAGACAGACAGACAGACAGACAGACAGGGTTTAGGGAAACATTCTCAGAACATGTGTGAGTTCAAATTCCTATCCTCAAATTCTGCTGACCTATACAGGAACCCATCCGGGACCATTGGCATCCAGTTAAGGCTTACTACGAAAATGCATGTGATGGTCAGATTTTAATTGGCTGAATTAAGCGAGGTGTTGCAGTAGAGGCTTTATAGTATCTCCTTCCCGCAACCACTGCCGTTCCTCCTCAGCTGTCTAGCTCTTAAGCCCCAAGCTCAACCCCAAGGCAGCTGGTGACGACTGTAATCTTCACCCTGTGCTCAATCTTAAACCATCCCCTCTAAGCCTGCTGCTCAGGGGAATTCCTTTAAGGTCTTCTGCAGATGGCAATGTGGTTAGAATTGCCTGGAGTTTTCTCCACAGTGTTCTTTGAGTGTACGTTGGCTTGGAGTGATAGTCAGCACCCACTGTAAAAACATTGTTTCTTGATGGCTCGCATCTTCCCTTTGTCTCTGTTGAAAAGTTTGATTTTTATTTGGTGAAATAACTATATACATTTTTATGTGTACTGTCAAGCATCGATGCATACACACATTATATGTAATGATCAAATAGGGGTGATTAGCATACACATTTCTTATTTCTTTGTGGAAAGGATGTTTAAAATCCTTTAACTATTTTGAAACACATAATAAAATATTATTAAAGTCCACTCTACTGTGCAACAGAATGCCAGAAAATGTGAAATGTGTTCCCTGATCTAACTGTGACTTTGTAGTTGTGGAATAATGGTCTTTCTTTGTCCCTTACTTCTAATATTCTTGCAATGCTATTCATAATATAATCTGTGTAAGTGTGCACTGGTGGATGAATGGCTCAAGGATCTCTCTCTCTCTCTCTCTCTCTCTCTCTCTCTCTCTCTCTCTCTCTCTCTCTGGAATATTATTCCATATTGAGAAGGGAAATACTACAATTTTCTCCCAGTTGACTAACCAGGACATTATTTGGAGGGCAGTACGCTTAGTAGAGAAAGACAAACATCACACCAGCATTCACAGCCTTTGATTTTAATAAAACATAGGTCGTCTTGTGAGTTACTGTCCCTGAGTCTGCTAAAATTATTTGATGTTCTAGCCCCTCCCCCTTACTACTTAGTGGTAAATAGACGTTTCCTCATTCACACCCATCAAGACAGACTAAAGATTCAGTTTGGGGTATGAGTGTGACATCTTAGTAAAAAGATTAGCGAGTGGGGGAGGAGATGGGCATTAAATGTCCCTAACATGTTATATAAAAATGTATATAAAGGAATTTGTGTATGAACTATCACAAAGTATCCTATCTGGTGGCTGTAAGAGGTTTTAGATACCAGACACTTCTTTGGCATAACTGTATTACTGAAATAGCACATGTCTTTAATAGATCATTTTGCATGACTGTGGCTTGGGCTTATTGCAGAGGTGACTAACAATTAAATCACTCCTTCTGTGGCCCTGGGTGACTTTCTCTGAGGGGGATATCCTTGTTCTCAGGCTCTGGGCCTGGGACCCCTCTGTCCCAGTGACCTTTGGGAACAAGTTCTCCTGGAAAATTTCTGACCCACTACAGAGGTTGTCTGTCTGCTGAGGGGAGAGCTCAATATGGCTACCACATCTCCCTCGCACAGGTCTCTGCACAGAACCGCAGTTTATTTCACCCAGGCAAGCTTCTTCTGAGAGGAAATGTTGACACCCTCTGTGTGAATGCGAGGGGAAACCAAAGACTTCACTAGTGTAAACAGGCAAATTTAAGTACAAAACACAATTAAACAAAACAATTGTTTTAAATTGAGTTTAAACAAATTGTTTCTCAACTTGAAAACTGGCAAATCCTTCTTCCTTGGCAGTCACTTTCAACACTTTACCAGAAAATCCTGGATCAGCCGAAAGAATCTGCGAGAAATATCTGCGGAAATTCAGTCGCTGAACTCTGTCATATCAAATTGATTTAAAGAATCTACGAGGCCTATTATTTCCCGGCTGAACTCATCCACCGTCCTCGTTGACTGTAACGTGGCATTCAGCAGATATCAAAATAGCAGCCCTCGTCACAAGCTTCTCTTTCCCCCACAGTGACCTTGGATTAACCCTCCTCCCATCACTCCACAGATAATTAAATCCAGTGACGGCTCAGGGAAGCATTCTGCTGTGAAATATTCCGGGAGGGTCTTAAATTCCTTCCTACTTGTCCGATCCACTGTGCTTGTTCCCCCACGGTCCATCCGTTTCAGCGTCTACCAGTATTTTGTCAAAAACCCTCAGTATTGCCATGGTAACATCGTAAACCGGTCCCTCACCCAACTCTTCAAGGAGTTTATAAAAATCCAGCTGTAAAAATTAGCCGGCGGCTCCATGGGCTGCTTGTTTTATGGGTGGTCGTTAACCTCTTTCCCCTTTCATTTTTGCGCCACACCCACGCCAAGTCTGTCATTTAGAAACATGTACAAAATCATTTAACAGGTATGTAGCCATCGGAGAGGAAACCGGGGCTGAGAAAAGTCAGAAAGCGACTTTTTCCAAATGGGACATTGCTAATTCTGGAGTCGAGATGGTCACACCCTGCCTCTTAGCCCTCTGAGTTAATTCTGTTGAAATGAGCTGCGTTCAGCTGTTACCTCTCTCTGATTTTCTATTCCTTGGAAGTCACCACTTCCCCAAGTGTCCTTGAACACACAGGCACAGAAGCAGGCAGTCCCAGGCCTATGAGGGAGGGAATTTTTTTAGCAGGGAACCGCCTTCATTCTGGAACCCAACTCACTAGAAATTGGGTGTGTTTGCTACTCTTCGTTATTTTCTTCAACAAAACGTACCCTAGGAAATCTGTATCTGCAGCATCCCTCATGCCTTCTAGTTCCCTCCTAGGGTTGACGTTGTGTGTGTGCGCGTGCATGCGTGAGCGTGAGCGTGAGCGTGTGCGTGTTCGTGCGCGTGCGCGTGCGCATGCGTGTGCGTGTGCGTGTGTGTGTGTGTGTGTGTGTGTGTGTGTGTGTGTTGAAATTCCATTCATCTCTATCCACTGGCTTTAGATTGGGGTAGGGTTTGTGTCATGGTTTAGAGCCAGAGCTGACTCAGCTGATCCCGGGGCAAAGATGATTCTTAACATCTGTGCATTTTTCAGGCTTTATTCTGTTTTTAAATAAGACAGGTTGTTCAAAAGAAAGCAAACCTGGTGACACACGCCTCTAATCCCAGCTGAGGAAGGGGAATCATAACTTTAAGGCCAGCACAGACTGCACAAGGAGACCTGCTTCAATGTATGAAGGAGGGGACGTGTTTGTAAAGCTTTTAAATGGTTCTGAGAGAGAAAGAACAGCAAAATCCAAGGAATAGTTAAATAAAACCCAACTGGACAAATTCTGTGTTAGACTCTTCAAAAGGTGTTGAGTACATACATTCTCATGTGTTCATACCTATGACATTAGGGACTTTAGAAGCTGGGGCTGGTATCTTAAAGAGCGCAGAAGGAGCTCACGCAGCAGAAGCCTATGAGCAAAGTCGGACGTTTTGATGCACTTTTTCACCTGGGCTAATTTACCTCAGGATGAACATGGAATGCATGCAATTATGTAGGTTCTGGTGAGAGGAGCTTGCATGACCAAAGTCATATAGCCATGGTAAGAAAGGGGGTGAGCTGGGCAGTGGTGGTGGGTGCATGCTTTTAATCTCAGCACCTGAGAGGCAGAGGCAGGTGGATCTCCGTGAGTTTGAGGCTAGCCTGGTCTACAGAGTGAGTTCCAGGACAGCCAGAGTGGTTACACAGAGAAAACTTGTCTTGAAAAAAAAGAAAAGAAAATCAAACAAAAGAAGGGGGCGGTGGTGAAGCAGTAGCAAGCTTGGGTAGGGTCTGTCCTGAGGTTGGCAAGCTAGGCCTTAGGTCGTACGGACATAGAGAGAGATCTGAGTGTAATGAACAGCAATGACATTCCTACAGGCAGAACATGTATGAAGCAAAGAAGCTTGTCCCTGGGCCTGGCTATCAGCTATCACCCTTGCCAATCTCCTTTGCTAAGCACAATGTCTGATACCAAGAATGGACACTCAACACTCAGGGTGTGCGTTCCCTGTGAATGATTGGATGTATTCATTCCTAATTAGTAATAACGTGCAGTGTATTATCTCAGGAACTTTATAATTGCATTTGAAGTCTCTTGAAGTGTAAATGTCCCCAAACTGTCCACCATAGCTGAGTTAATAAGTGAGCTCAACTCGGATGAGAAGAGCGTGCTTGTCTTCCCCATGACAGACTGAGGCACTTACAGCCAAGTCCTCTATCACGGCATGGCAGCTGCAGAATGGGTGCCGTACGATGCTTATCCGATCCGTCAACTTTTCAGAACTATTTTTACGCAGTGTGCACCTAGGAATTTCCCTGCTTCCCCCACCACCTTGATGTCAAGAGTAGCTACACATGTGTGTCAGCTCTGAGGGCCACCGAGTTCATCTAAGTTTTCCCTGGAAATCCCCCAGCGTGAATGTGTTGGCGCAATGGGGTGTGAGGTGATTTTTCTAAGATAGGTATATTTAAGAAAAAAAAATTTCTGAACAAGAAAAAAAAAACAGTCACATCATGTTCTGCAGTGGCAGACTTCTAGAGATGAAACTATGTAGCTCTGAATCACTGGGAAAACAAAATCAAAAATTAAACTAACAAGCAAACTGCTGAGCTTTCTTTGTTGCGATGGTTCCAAGCTGTGCGTTTGGGCAAGATTACGGAGGGGAGGCAGGGGAGAGTCAGTCTTGAGAAATGTCAATATTTAATTGTTAGAAAATGAAAGACAGACTTGAAAGGGGAACTTCAAAAAGTGACCAAAGGATTGGGAGACAAACCAAGAACTCTTGGCTGTTTGCTGAAGCCCATATGGGTGAACACTCTTAAAAGGTGAGTGCAAACAATATTCTTGAATTATCCTATAAAGTTAAGTAAAATAAGAAAAGCAAACAGTTTTGGAGCATGCTAGGTTGATTATTCCCTCTAAAATCCACAGAAGGGATTGTTTACCCCCACTGTGGTTTTGGAGATAGGGGCTTCTAATAAAGTAATTAACATCAAATGAAGTCATAAGGGTGAACCCCAACCCACTCTCACTGATGTCCTTAAAAAATGACCAAGGGAATTTTGGAACAGACATGAAGGGAAGACCTTGAGAAGATCAAGAAAGATGGTACAATGTCCAAGTCAAAAATCCAGGCCTCGGGAAGACCCATCCTGCCCTTACCGGGTTATTGGACTTGCAGCCTCCAGATCTGTAAGGAAATTAATTACTTTGGTTCAAGCCACCAAGTCCCAGGTACTTTGTTATGACAGCTCTTGCAGACCAAACAAACAAAAGAGTCAGAAATGGCATGGGATACGGTGGTCGCAGGAGAATGGATGCCTGGGGAATTTGAGGAACGAACAGAGATAAGAAAATCAGCAGGGCAGGGTCTTGGTAATCATGGAAAGAAATCTGAATGAAAAGAGACTGAGAAAGAGGCAGAGAGTATCCACATCATACACGTTAAACTCGGGTAAGACCATTGATGTAAAAACAAACAAACAAACAAACAAAAAAAACAAAAACAGCGCTTTTCCCATTGAGACAAGAGTCTCACTATGTAGCTCTAGCTGGCCTGGAACTCACTACATAAACCAGGCTGGTCCTGATTTCACAGAGATCGGTGACTAGAATTAAAGGTGTGTGTCACCATGCCTGCCACAGAAGACATCTTAGACAAGCAAAATGTCTCTCAGAGTAAGGAGCAGTGTTATAATTTTATTTTGTCCAGTAATGACAAAAGTTCTAACAAATAAAAGAGGGTACAATTAACCAAACAACCAAGGTCCAGCCAAGTTGCCAACGACCTGGTTTATGTATTTTACTAAAATTGGTCCTCACAGCCTAACGCCTGGAGCCGACTGTGTGTTCAACACAGAGTTACCAGGTGAATGATGAACGATTCCCCACAAGGTAGATATAGCATTCCTGATGTATATATAAGAAGATTAAAACATGTTAAATAACTTCACCAGGATTTCCACAGCAGTAAAAACCAATTAGTAGTGTGGAAACTACTAGGGATATGCCAACCAAAGAAAAGTGCCATATATATATATATAAAATAAGAGGTCAAAACTAGTTTCACTTTGATGTTGCTGTTGAGCATAAAAGATGTCAGGCCAAAAAAGCCATGCCTCAGGGGTGAAAAATACAGGGGGCTTTAAGCTTCTGTGACCAAGGTTACCCTAAGACCACACCCTTATCAATCCATACCTGGAACCTGGGGCCCAGAACTTGGAGTTTTGAGACCCATGTAACAATTATGTGAAAGATCATACGTGGCTATTTTTAACTTTATCTTTGCGCACGCTCAGAGGTGCGAGTAAGGGTTACAGTGTGAAAGAGGAGGTCAGAGGACAATTCTGTAGTCAGTTCTCCCCTCCCACATTTTCCTGGGTTCCAGGGATTGAACTCACCTTGTTCAGTTTACGTGAAAAGAACCTTTCCCAGCTAAGCCATCTTGCCAGCCCCGAAGTGGCTGGTTTTCTTGACTGCATTAGCCTGGATCATTTAAGAAGATATAAAGATGAGGGGAATCATGTCGGACATTATTAATGGAAATGCCTTTTGGAGAAAAACTGATGGGGACAAAAGAGGCTAGAAGAGTCATCAGGCATTGGTAGAGCGCATCAGAAGGAAGGATGCTTAGGAGGGAAGCTTGTTAGGCTGCGGGAGTCTCTAAGAGAACATTGGCAAAGCTATGGGGATTCCTCTGAGCATCAGCAAGTCCGTGTGTTCATCACCAGGGTCCCTGTCATCCAGAAAAGGGCCTCCTGCCAGTCCCTATCAGGCTTGATCTCTGGTAGGAGCCACCTAGCAGTGGGGCCCTATGCTTTGGGATGTGGGGTGCCTCCTTTAGCAGAGCCTTGGCATCACCTGTAGCCAGGATTTCAAGTCATATTATCCTGGCCACCTCATATCCCATGTCTGTTTGTGGCTTCTTACTCAACACATTTCTTTTACACAAATGTGTGAATGGGAAGAAAAGGAAACTGGAAAACCTGTTTAGTGCACTACCGGGATGCCCATGCCAGTACTCCGTAAAATAAGTCACCCGACAGCACCACGCTGAAATTCAAGCAGCTTGGCATGCACCAGTTATTCATTTTGTCATAAATGGTTAAATATTTCCAGTCTCTTGTAAAATGGTGATGTATCATTGTTTTTGAGACAAGGTTTCGCATGCAGCCCAAGTTGACCTTGAACTTGTGGTCTTCCTGATGGTTTAGTCTCTTTTAATAGACACAAACACATGAAGGAGAACTCATTCTTGTCTGCCTTCCAATTGTCTTAAGGAATTAACCAGTCCAGCTCCCAGCCTGCCTTCTCATGTAGCCTTGTCTTCTTCCTGCTTAAAAGCTCCTTCGTGGGTTGATGGAGGATTCTCATTGGCTAATAAACAAACTGCCTTGGCTTTTTGATAGGGCAAAATTTAGATAGGTGGAGTAGACATAACAGGAAAAAGGAAGTGAGGTAGATGGCTCAGACAATTGCCTCGCCTCTCCTCTCTGGGACAGACTGCCGTGCCTCTCCTCAGTGAGAGAGATGCGATGGAGCCAGCCGTTCAGACATGCTGAATCTTTCCCGGTAAGACACCATTTGTGGTGTTACAAAGATTATTAGATATGGGTTAGTCAAGATGTGAGTAAGAGGCTGAAACTAATGGGCCAGGCAGTGTTTAAAAGAATACAATTTGTGTGTTGTTATTTCGGGGCATAAGCTAGCCGGTGGCCAGGAGCTGGGTGGGACGAAAAGCAGGCCGGCCCGCAGCTCAGCACTACAGTGGGTTGATTTTTTTTAACGTCTCTTCCAAAGTCAAACTAAAGTCATTGACTCTCAACGTATTTGTTAGAAGAACCTTCTACCCATAAGTGCCCACTTAAGTTTCACAGGGCTAAGAGTTAGCGATAAAGAACCGAGCAGAGACTGGCTGTGCTACCTCTCTCTACACTGCTGAGCTTCAGCTACCCCCCTGCCCAGTGTTTCCTCCTTCTAACATAGAGACATGATACTTACACACTATTAAGGAGTATAGTAGAATAACTCCACATAGATACACGATATATAGTGACCAGATAGAGGAATAAGCTCCTTTACCCCCTCCCAGCACAAATTGCCTCTGTGTCGACAACTGGGGCTTCCCATTTCCTCTACTTACCTTGCTGTCCTACAGAAAACCTCCGGTAAGTCCTCTCCCCATCTGTAGTTCAGTCTCCAGTAACCACCATGCTACTGTGTTCCTCCATGAGAACTAGCTCCATGTTCCTCTAGCTCCCACACACGAATAAGGATATACTTCAAACCCTTCTATGAGTTAAATCATCCACCACAATGACCTCCAGATCCCCACGCGTGTGCTAAAGGTCAGGTTTCTGCCCGTTCTTATGGATAAACAGCACGACTCCATGTGTTCCCTTTCTAAAGCAGTAAACTGAGTCACAGAAGTGTGGCTTTACTTTTACACTTCCTCAAGAGTAGATGACATGTCAGGAAGGAAACAGAAGGGCTGAGATGGCTCAGGCAGTAAAGCACAGGCATGAAGGTCCGAATTCCACTCTCTAGCGCACACATAAAAAATCAGGCACATGAGCCGGGCGGTGGTGGCGCACGCCTTTAATCCCAGCACTCGGGAGGCAGAGGCAGGCGGATCTCTGTGAGTTCGAGGCCAGCCTGGTCTACAAGAGCTAGTTCCAGGACAGGCTCCAAAACAGCTGCAGAGAAACCCTGTCTCGAAAAACCAAAAAAAGAAAAAAGAAAAAAAAAAAAAAAATCAGGCACATGCTTACAGTCCCAGCACTGGGCAGGCAAAGTCAGGTGGTTCCCTGCAATCATCACTGATCAGCCCGTCAAACTGGATTAGTGAGCTCAAAGATGTGTGTGTGTGTGTGTGTGTGTGTGTGTGTGTGTGTGAGAGAGAGAGAGAGAGAGAGAGAGAGAGAGAGAGAGGGAGGGAGGGAGGGAGGGAGGGAGGAAGACAGACCCTGTCTCAAAAATTAGGTGGACAAGAATTGAGGAAAACAATATCAATCTCTGGCTTCCATATACACATACACACAGGTGCACACAACATGAACACATATACACAGTGAACACACACACACAAAAGTGTTCTCTAAAGTTCCCGAACCTTGAGCTTCCCTAACTTTATGAGTTGAGTTTATTGGTTCCTGTGTCCACAAAAAGATAAACTGATGTTTACAGCTGGGTGTCGATTCCTCAGGGCAATATCATACTGGGCACATTATTTTATTTGAACAAAGTCATTTTTTTTTCACTATTTCAGTGGGGAAAAGATGGCTGCAGGACAGATTTTCTTGGCTCCTAATGATTCAGTTCCTTACATGAGGGCTTCTAGTTTGAATCTAGCAGTAACTGGATTATTTCTGATCTTCTCTCGCTCCTCAGTAACACCCATATGTTAGGGATTTATGCTAGGGAGGAAAGTGGATGGTAGATCAAGGCAAAGCTGGGTTAGTCTGCTTCTCCAGAATAAAGAGGCCAGGGATTAATAGATAACAACGAACCCGCAATGATTCTATTTGCCGGCTGAGGCTTCACCTCTGTATGTGCAGCACAGCCTAGGATCTCTCACTGTCTCTGACACAAAACAAAAACTCTGCAGCACCTCATTAGTAAAGGACTCATTTCCTGGAAGTTGTGAATAGCCATGTCAGAAAGTTGAACATTTCAAAGAATTTAAACCCACAGATCAATTCATATTTTGGAGCGCCAGTATCATAAATCCACAGTCCCAATGCAACATCACTTACTATTTTGTTCAGAATCAGAAACGGTCAAAGTATGGCTGGGAGATTCGAGTCAGAAGAAGAGGGATGGGCTATCCTTGCTGTGCGGGTGGAATGCAATGCTGGGCTTGTTAAGGAGGCTGGACCTGCAGCCTGTGATTGCTGTCCGGATACCAGGAACAGCTGTCAGTTCTTTTTCCTAGGGCACATCTCTTGCGTGTGTTTTGTAACATGTGGTCTTTGGTCAGTAATTCTGGTTTTCCATCCTTATTTGGTTTGGCCAACCTCAGTGGAATCTTATGGAAGAGTTAAACCCAGGTTTCCTGGGCAGATGCAAATCTATGCAATCTTTAACCTAGTTTGCAAAGACTTCAAAGCCCAAGATTATGCAATCTTGGTTCTAGCAAGTCTTTTCCTTTCCTCTTTATATAGGTTCTTAGTCCCTTAAAATGTTTTGTTTTCTTTTTTTTTTTTAAAAAAAAAAATGTTCATGAGGATTTTTTTCTTTAAAAAATTATTAGAAGTTTTTTTCATATGGTTTATTTTGTACATAGCCTTTCCCCTCCCCCGACCCCTCCCAGGTTCCCCACCACCACCCCCAGTTTTCCCACTAACTTGCCATGCTCCAGTAACTACTATTGTCTTAACATTTTACTCGGGGAATTTTATATCCTCAACCCCAACAACAGTCTGAGAGGTCTTCTTTTTATTTATTGATGGAACAAGTTATTTAAGTGTTTGTCTTGGACAAAGCCCATGCTGGGTGCTGTTGGAAATGCTTGCTGTTGACACAGATCCCCAGGCAATGCAGGACATGTTGTGATTGCTGCGGCTCAGCCCTGCTCCCCTGAGTTTGTTTAAAACCCGCATTGTTGACAACATGGAGAAAGAACAGGGCCAGGCTGTCTCTGTGTTGGTCTTTTCCTTGGGGGAAGATGAGAGCAAGGAAAGATCTTTCTAACATCTTCCAGAACTTTCCCGTCCTTTTTTTTTTTTCCTTGTGGTTCTAGGACTAGCTAAACAGGCACTAATAAATGTTCTTATTACAGTGTTACAATGTTTGGCCTAGCCTAACCATTCCCGATAGAGTAGATGTTGGGGAAATGACCACGTGACTACAACAGGCATGTACAAAAAAGTCATAAAATACAAGGATGGAGGGGAGCAAACCAGAAAACAGACCTAGCTGGTGTGATTTGGGCGTTAAACTTTGTCTTTAAGAAAGGGCTAACTTCTGACTTGGTGACTGGGCTTGGGTGTAGAAAAGGGAAAAAGACTTTAATTTGCCAACGAGGCATTAGCAATGGAAAGGAATGGAACATTGACGAGGTGAGAGGTTACCTTCTTTGGCTGAGATAAAGGTGTAAGAGTGTGTCAGGCTTGTTTGCTTCCGCAAGAGTGAAAAACACAGAGCCACCCTTAGACTGCCTTGCTCACAGTAGTTCTATGGCTCAGGTCAGCTGTCTGGGTCTCCTTATCCCTGGACCCAGTCTTGTGAACTAACTCCACACCTAGGACACACTTCTTTCATGGCAGAGAACCGAAATCAAGCCTTTGAGGTTTCTAGGAGCCCAGTGGACTAGAGAACAGTGAGCTGTTCCATTTAAAATCATGTCAGATTTTCTCATCTTAGCACTAAGAAACAAGCCCTGCACCTGGGGACATGTTTGAGCCCTGGAGGCAGCAGATGTCATAAGCAGGTGTGCTGTTGTCGCCAAGCCATCTTTGGGCCAGGAAGTTTTGCAAAGGGCCAAGTGTGAAAGAATCCAACAGTTCCCACACGCTGTGTACTGCTTCACAGCATCAGGGCGTTAGTTTTCTAAGTACGGTGGTGGCTCAAGCACCTGAGACCGTGAATGGGGCCTCCATGTTGATCATGATGTAGACCACTGGAGTTTGAATGCATAACTGCGGTCCTCTACTGCGCTTACCCCCTCTGTTTATGACACCCAGTTGCTGGCTTGCTGTGGATAGAGACTAAGTCTGTGCTCATGAGAACCAATTGCCAGTGGTCTGACTACAGCTGTCTCCATACAATTCTGGCCTTTCCTTTGCTGTTCCAAGCCCTGAATGGTGGCTCTCATTAGCAAACTCTGATCTAGAGCAAAACAACATAATCTTTTCTGTCAGTCAAGGTATAGGAGGTTCTGGGAGAGATGGTGGGAGGCCAAGTTGCCATGGCAACCAGCACAGATAAAGAGAGGGTCCATGATTATAGAAAGAGATCAGGACAGGACTTCTTCATTCTGTGTTTGTCAGATTTCTGTGACATATATATATATATATCACCCATGACAATCCACTTACAAATAGAAAAGATTTATATACATATCAGGTTTGGTAACTTCATGCATTACTTTGGGCCTGGGGTAAAGATGGTATACTACATAGCAGGAGTATATAACCAAGGAAAACCACTCATCTCATGGCCAAATATCAAAAGAAGAAAAGGAAGGGTGGCTCTCATCCCAGGATGCTCCAAAGACCAAAAGACGGTTCATTAGGTCCCAGTCTTCATAGGTTCTACAGTTTCTCAAGAATATTGAGCTAGAAATGAACACTTAAGTGTATGTGTCCAGCTTTAGATGAAGCCCTAAGTGCTATTGTTTAAAGACAATAGGTAGGAAGCTTTAAAACCTTAAATATGAGGCTCTTGGGCTCTGTAGTTGGAAGCATTTATGGCCCTGGCAAAAGACCTGCGTTCATTTCACAGAGCTCACACAGAGATAAGCAAACCAGAAGGTCTGATGCTTTCTTCTGCACGCACTGTGTACAGACACACGTGCAGGCAAATAAATAAGCAGATATTAAAAATAAACATTCAAAACATCAAATACATAGATCAAATAAAATATTTTTAAACTCAAATACATAGTGGCATGCTCATTGGCTTTGAACTGCTTCTCTCTCTCTGTCTCTCTGTCTCTCTCTGTCTCTCTTTCTCTCTCTCTTTTTGTTTGTTTTTCGAGATAGGGTTTCTCTGTAGCTTTGGAGCCTGTCCTGGAACTAGCTCTTGTAGACCAGGCTGGCCTCGAATTCACAGAGCTCCGCCTGCCTCTGCCTCCTGAGTGCTGGGATTAAATGTGTGTGCCACCACTGCCCGGCTCTGTTTCTCATTCTTCATAGGTGACAAAGTGACATGGACCCAACAGAACCATAGCACTTTGCCTTCTGTGTTCCCTATAGCCCGGGATGGAAATGCAGCACATTTAATCCTCACTCGCAAATCCTTTAAACCCATAGTTCATCCTGGCCAGGTGTATTTCATCGCTCTTATTTTAAGATAAGAAAACTGAGCCCTTGAGAGGCTAGTGAGCCAGCTCAACCTCCCTGCGCTAACAGAATCCAAACACTTCCCATTACTGTAGGCCGTTTCCCTTTATGAACTAAGACACAGAGACGGAGTCCTATAACTGCTGGAGGTCATAGGGGCAAGCAACTCAGAGGAGATGGCATCTCCATTTTGTAATAGCGTCTTTAGGAGTGCCTCTGCTCAACAAGGAATTTTCTCAATACCCAGAAATGGGCTAATGTCTGAAAGGGGTGCTCTCACAGTAAAAGCAGGAGAAGAAATAAGATCACATGGCTCACAGGGAATTTAAAGAGTACTATTTTAGTCTACCTTCCAGATGAATGAAATCTAGTAATAATTCCTGATTTAATTGCTATGTACTCCCATGAAACCCAAACGCCAAGAGGACAGTGCTTGGTGTGCTTTTGTATTTCCACCATCTGTTTTCTGAAGCTGTCTCAGTAAAGATCTACTGAGCAAACCCTGGTGTGACTGAGCGACTGACTAAGAATTATATTTGGGTAAGAATTAATGGCTAAGCTTTCCTCTGCCGGTACCATGGTACTGGCCCTTTAAACAGGGAAACTTTCTCACCAGTAACTAGCCAGAGCTGCTGGCAGTAGCTAATACCTCTCTCACCCTCTTCCGGCCTCAATTCTCCCTAATCCCTTACCACAGGGTACGGTATCTGAAACAAAGACCTCATTCATCATACTAGCCGTCCGATGACAGCTCCCCAAAGTCCCTCCATTTACCTCAGAGTTTAATGGTCCACCTGAGACCTCCTTGAGACTGTGCTCACAGCCCAAACTTACAGCTGTGTCTCTCTCACTTCAAAGTCAAGCCAGCGACCAGATGACCTAGACCACATGCTCTGTCCATAGGGGACCATTTGTAATTCCTCATATACTTCAGCATGGCCACCCCTTCTCCACCTGAACTCCAAATTATCCCTCATGACGCAACTCAAATGTCTTGACCGCCACACCCCAGGTGAAGTCTGTTGTCCCTTCTTCTGAGATAAAAGGCACTTTGGTTGTTATCCTGCTCCTCCCGCTTGTGAATTCCCTGTCTCTCTCCCCCAGACACTGAACTCAGAGCTGCTCATCTTTGCATGGGTGGTTCCTAGAGTGGTCCCATGCAGTCCATGGTTGTTCAGCACACAGCGCTTAGACAAGGGAAACTGTCAGTAAGAAATAAGAAGGCTTCTGTTTTGGAGTTTTCATACAAGCTTCACATTATAGTTTGCCCCTGGGTCACTGTAGATAATTTTTTTTCCATGAATGTGTGATGTACAGGTCATGTCTTGCGGTCACAAAACTTCTCCCATAAGGAGCAGTAACATGACAGTGGTGTCCGTGACCAGAGAAGTCCTCACAGGCTGTCCAGTAGCGAGGCTGATAGAGGCTTACATCTCAAATGGTGCCTCTTGGACCAGCCTGATCTGCATTCGTCCTGGGTCTGCTACTCCACTCTCCTTATTGCAAAAGCTAATTTGTGAAAACAGAGCGCAGAGTCCATCATTATGAGAAACGGGCGCTTGTGCTGTGAGTTGCTCAGAGCTGGTCTATCAAAGCATGTTCTCAACAGGGAGCAGCTATGATAGTTTCTAAAGCCCCGTAATGTCAAGCATCTGAACCAGACCTGCTCCCTGTCGGCTGAGAGCTGCTCCCTCTCCTCTGTGGCAAGGATGGGGATGACAGCAAACTTTCATCTTCCCTGACAGGATAACTCAGACATTTTCCCCAGGGAAAGGCGATTGATCATTAGCTTTTGCTCAAGAGAAACGGGAGCGCGCACGGAAGCTCTCACAGAGCTGCATGCTTTGTAGCCGCCTCTTTTGAAAACATGTAAGAACCCACAGGAGATCTCCAGTAGACAAGGAGGCTGTGTGTGTGTGTGTGTGTGTGTGTGTGTGTGTGTGTGAGAGAGAGAGAGAGAGAGAGAGAGAGTGTGTGTGTGAGAGTCTGTGTGTGAGTGTGTGTGTGAGTGTGTGTGAGTGAGTGTGTGTGAGTGTTGTGTGTGTGTGAGTGTGTGTGTGTGAGAGTGTGTGTGTGAGAGTCTGTGTGTGTGTGAGTGTGTGTGAGTGTGTTGTGTGTGTGAGTGAGTGTGTGTGTGAGTGTGTGTGTGTGTGTTTTCCTGAAGGCTTTCTGGTAGTTAGTCCTATGACGGAAGGCCACTTCTGCTACACAATGAAGACTGGCAAAACTCTCCCCACATCCCTAAGCGCAACCCCAAACTAGCTTCTCTGCTATGGGATAGTCATTAACACCCAAGGTTTCCCAATGACAGCAGACCTACAGTGTCCGTGTTGGTAGGTCCTGTGGTGCACACTACAAAGCCAAGTATATAAACACCCTCAGCAAATGCAATTGCGATTGTTTTGCGCACAGGGAGTCAAAGGTACAAGGGAGACTGATTATATGAAGCCAACTTCTTTTCTTTTTTTGTTTTTTTGTGTACAAAACAACCATTGATGGATAGTTGGACACAATTTCATTGGAATAACCTAGGTAACGGACAGTTCTCTATAGCCAATGACACACTAATTCTCTAGCAACCTGAAGCTGGTCCCTAATTCCTGCTAGCAAACTATGCTCTGGCTACAAGACAGCGATACAAAGCTTGCAAAATCAGGAGAATAAAAACTAACGAGGTGACCACAGCATTACAAGAAGTCAAGTCCGAGAATCAATCACCTAAAGGGTTTCAGAAAAGAACAGTTTAGAGAAAGCCTTATCTGCTAAGAGTACAACTCAGATCTAAGTTATTGTCAGAAAATGCTGGAGTGCTAATTGTCAACTCGACAGAATCTAGCTACAATCTCCTGGGAGATGGGCCCCTGGGCATGCTGGGCATGCCTGATAGGCAATTAGCTTGATTAATTGATGTAGGAAGACATATCTTAATGGTGGGAAAGACGATTCTCTGGACAGAGAAACCTGACTGTATAAGTTGACAGAAGGGGCTGAACACTACATGCATGAATTTGTTGCTCTCCTCTTTTGACTCCAAATATAATACCACCCACAGCTTCAAGTTCTTGCTGCCTTGATTTATCATGATGGACTGCATCTTAAGCTATGAGTCAAACCCAGGACAGATGGTTAGAATCAGTATATTATAAAGGAAATCAGGACCATGTTGCATTCTTTCTAAAAAAAAAAAAACTTTTTCATTACGTTTTATTTATGTGTATGCACCCATGCATGGGCAGGCTTGTGTGCCACTGTGCCCACATGGAAGTCAGAGGACAATCTGTGGAAATCATTCTGTCATATGGATCCTGGGGATCGAACTCAGGTTGTCAGTTTTGGTGGCAGATGCCTTTACCCATGGTTGTGGTTAGTTTTTTTGTCAACTTGAAACACACCGGAGTCATTTAGGAAGAGGGAACCTCAACAGAGAGAATGCCTCCATCAGACTGGCATGTAGATGAATCTATAGGACATTTTTCTCCATCAGTGATTGATGTGGGAAGGCCCAACCCATAACAGGCAATACCACTTGTAGGCAGGTGGTCTTGAGTTCTATGAGAAAGCAAGCCGAGCAAGCCAATGAGGACCAAGCAAGTAAACAGTGCATCAGATCTCTGCTCCAGTTCCTGCCTCTGGGTTCCTTCCTGAGTTTCTATGCTGACTTCCGTTCAGGATGGACTGTAATTGAGATGAGGAAGCCAAATAAACTCTTTTTTTCCCCACGTTGTTTTGATCATGATGTTTTATCACAGCGATAGAAAGCAAATGAAGACAGCCACTGAGCCATCCTACTGTGCCTGTGTTCTTCTATGATAGAGCAGATATTAGGCCTGCAAACTCATACTCAGTGGCTTTCTCAGACACACAGCAATGAGGGACTGAGGAATGATGCTCTTTCATTATTATATGCCTTCATTTCTTTCCTCAGAAATTGCACTTTCTTTCTCCTATGGAAAAATTTTCCACTATAGCTACAGTACACAGCTATTAACGTTGTCTTGCTTTTTAATTAGTACATATTAATTTTATATAATGGGTTTCATTATATTTTCATATATGAATGCAATGTATTTTGAACATATTTGCTCTCATTTGCCCTCTCATTCCTTTTTTGCTCCCACTTAGCGCCTTCGTTTTCCCAACTCATTCTTCTAGAACTTTCCTGTCTCTGGTCTCTTGGATGACTTATGAGTTACATTAGGGCAGCTTACAGGAGCATGAGTAAGGGCTGTTTACGGGGTAGCCCTTCCACCCACACACCATCCACTCCCTGAGTCCGTGAGCTCCTTGCGTTCCATGACAGGTTATTGTCCGGCTCAATCTCTTGAAGCTCTTGGGCGGGTGATCACAACTGTCCTGAGTTCAAGCCTGTTCCTGCTTGGCCTTCCCCTGCAGCCAGTCGTCCACACCACCCCCTGACTGTTAAATTCTTTACGACCCTTCCTCCTAGAGATCCCCAGAGTCTTAGTGGGCAGCCTGTGATATAGACGTCAGTTTGCAGCTGGACATTTGTCTGTCATTTGTCCTCAGAGTCACCAGTTATGACTGCTATTTCCTCCTGAGGATGCTTCATGGAGCGGAGCTGGTAGCACAGTAACCTTTGGGTGTAGATTATTTAGAAATTGCACAATGTACACATCATGACCTACAGAAGATTTTGCACCAATACTATACTATCCATTTTCTGGGTCTTTATGTCCAGTAGAATAAAAGAGCCATTTATCTTATTATGTTTAGAAATAAAGATGTTGAAAATGATGAAAGAAGCCAATATGTATGTGGTGACCAGCTTTCTGGTGCTTGGATAAGATTCCTAGGGATAATCAACCTAGAAGGAGAAAGGATTTAATTTAGCTCAAATTTGGGAGGTTCTAGTCTTGACTTGTTCCTTTGTGTCTGTGGTAATAGTGCATGATGAAGTCTGTGGCAGAAAAGTGTGTTTAATTCATGGTGGCTGGAACAAGAGAGATGGGAAGAGGCCAGAGTCCCCAAATCCCTTTCCAGAGCAGGGCCTCAGTGGCCTAACTTCTTTCCCCCAGACCCCACCTCCTGAAAGTTCTGTTGCTTCTCAATCAAGCTTCAAGCTGCTCACCACACCTTTAGCATGAGACTCTTTTGGGGAGACCTTCCAAATCCAAACTAGGGCAATTTATTTTGCTCTACTGTGAGCCACGCTTTCTTTGGCTTTATTGGTTTAGATACATCTCCTTGCATCTATGTTTGCATTTCGGTTCACTAAGAATAGCATTATCTGTGAAGTCAACAGCGATGGGCAACTTCAGTGGTTTGTTTTCCTTCGGGGTAACCTAAGCGCAAGGGTGGGTCTGATGGAGACACAGATACGATCTTAGTTTATCTTTCCCTTTAATTTTCGTGAGCCTGTTTGACCAGTTGGGGCGTGTCAGCTCGTCTGGCGATGTATTTCTCTCCAGGTCCCTGTGTAGTGATCGCTAGGTTCACAGGTTCCCATTCGCTTGCACACTTAAATTTTCCAAAGCCCTGATTTTGAACAGTGACTCACTTAGTGATGATGACTAGGGGCCACTATGGGGAAAATGGAAACGTGGTGGCTATGCACTCCTTCCAGGACTACAAGGGGATTCATAGACAACATATTACTAAAATAATGAGAAAACCCACATGCAGTTAACACGTTCCGAATGAACTCTTTAATGAGCGTGAGAGGCCCTTGATAATTTCCAACTTCTTTGTCTATATCTGTTGAAGGTAGGTGGGTTCTACCATGCTTGGATTTGAAATCTTGGCACACTGTGGAAATAGCAAAAGAGAAACTGCGGGCACTCCAAAGGCTTAAAAATGAATCCCAGACATCCTCAAGAAACTCCCCCTCATAGGGAAATTATTAGCTGGTGAGTAACGCGAAGGCCTTCTCAGCGGATCCCCGTTACATGTCTCAATGTCTCCACTGTTTACTTTTTCGAATGAGCCTTTCTCATGTTTCTCATGGACTCCCAAACACACAGAATGGCCCAACGAAAACAACTGCTCTCTCCACCTCCCCTTTCCTACCAATCCTCATCCTCCCTAGCTCTGTTTTGGCATTTCCCTAGGGGTGTCAGCTTCTCAGAGAACTTACCCTTGGCCAATAGATATTGGAACAAGCTTAGCGAAGGCAATAGGAGGTTAGGGAGCCAGAAAACTTAGTCTTTGATGCCCCTCACCGCCTAAAAAAAAATTCTAAAATGGCCTAGATTTCTAAAAACCTATGATATTTCCTCCATAGAGAAAGCGGGACTTTGCAGAATTCCCTCTCTTCTCTGACTAGTGCAAGAATCTTAGATCCTGGCTTGCAGGGGCAGCTGATTTCCCCGTGGTTGGTGGGCACCGAGTCAAGATGGCTCAATTCCCAAGCTCTCTAGATGTATGTGAAAGTTCTCAGCCTCTACCGGAGCAGTCTGTCTGCCAAGTGGTACGAGAAAACTTGTGAGAACAGGTTTTTCTGAGGTAGTTGATGCATCTGCATCCATCCTGGCCGGAAACCAAAGCAAAAAAAAAAAGACACCTTCTAGAACAGTGTAAGGGGCTTAACGTGAGCTCCCAGCTTGGTGATTGATTATCCCAACAAGTGTGGTTTTCTCTGACTTTCCCTCAGGAGTCCTCACGGTGCTTCTCTGCTACTCCAGCCAACTCCAGCCAGCTGAGACTCGGGCCAGCCTTCTTCATCTGGAAGGATTGCAAGACTTCCCAGTTGAGCATGAACAACCTGTGGCCTGAAAGGTCCTTTTCAACCATGAAGCTGTTGTGGGAACTCAGCCATCTTGATAGCGACAGGTCTGTAGATGGCCAAGGCCTTTCACATGAGCGCTCCCTTTAATCGTAAGGGGAAACGTCTCCATCTGTTGTAAAGGCATTGATTATAATAGCTCGGTTAAAACACGTCTTCCCTCCGATAAGAAATGGAGTCACGAGAGAAATCTCTGTTCTTGGCTTCCTTTGGGAAGGAACTCACTGTTCTCCTTTCCAGGGACAGAGGTCTTGACGGTCAAACCACAAGTGGTTTTAATCTTTATTAACCCTTCCACTTAGATCCAAGAGAGCATCTGTGAAGACTGTCCATCTCTAGGAAGCTGGGTTCCCCATAACTTCGCCTTCTCAGTTCTGCTTAGAAAAACCTGCGGGAGACCAGTTGACCAACACATGTTTTGTGGAGGGCTAGGACCTTTTTTTTTTTTTTTTTTTTTTTTAACACAACCTTTGCCTCTTTGAAAGCCTCCAAATTACCAGCTAGCACAGAGATATGTATTGTTATGCTGTTTGTCTTAGGAAACCTGAAAAATAATGCTTTGAGAGAAAATGTAATCTCTTGTTTTGTAATTGGTGAAAATAACAATATTTCAATGATGTTAACTTGCAAAAAAAAGGGTCTAGATCTTGGATTAGGACTCATACTTGTTGGCTCATTTGAAGAGGGGTAAACCTACCATACCTTTGCTACTCCATGCCCCATCTGGGAATGTTGACATTGCATGGGGGTTGGTTAATGAGTTAGAAGCCAGGCATATGTCAGAATCAGATCCCAAGTGACCTGTGTGTATATATTGAAGTGTGTGGTGTCAAGTCTTGCTCCTCCACATAACTGCTTCCAGCCAAGGGGAAGTTCAGCTGAGGCCTCAAACACAGAGTGATCCAACAAGATGGATATCTCCTCTGACGGGAACATCAGGCAGGCTCAGTTTAATTTTGTATTATTCATCTTCCCTTAATCCCAAGATTCAAATTTCCCCAACTTTTCCAAATCTAGCGAAAGAAAATCTCAATCTGTGCCCAGTTCATCTCAGGGGAGACTGTTCTGTGACTGTTTTGAAGGTTTCTAATGAAAACAAAGCAGGCCATTATTTCTGTTAATATGGGAATCCTAGCTGACATAGTTTGGAGAGAATCCATTTAACTGGATTACTATTGCAGATACTCATGGGTAAGAATTTGTTGTTGTTGTTGTTGTTGTTGTTGAGCAAATCTGCTTATGATAATTGGTGTTTACAAGGGACCAGGAAAGGTAGGCGAGAGAAAGGTAAAAGCCCCCGGGAAAGAGGCTCCGCTCCACTCCCTTGCCTGCCTCCACAAGCGAAGGCTGCACTGCCCCGCCCGTTTTGTCTTTAATGTGTCATTATTTCAATAAAACTGTGTCTGGGATCTTCTCCCCTTTCCGCCTTATAAATTCCACAGAGGATTTATTAGGAAAGCAAACGGTGAGATTTCAGAGACTGCAGAAGTCCAGTTACCCATGCCCCCCAACATCACCTGCCTTCCTGCAGCTGGCATTCCACTGGGTCCAGGAATACTCTCTGATGTTTGGGGGAATCTCTGTGTGCTTGGTTAAGAGTCACAAATGCTCCTGACTTGGGTGACATCTTAGGAAAAAAAAAAAAAAATGTAATCTGGTCCTCAAGTTTAACTTTAGTCTGGGTCCTAGAACTCAAAAATTCGGACTCTACACGACAAAGTGATCCTTGCCCCTCCCCAGGAGAGCTTGTGTTTACCTCCCATGGTGAGTGCCCAGATCTACGTAAAATGTGATCTGGGACAAAGGTCAGACTTCTCTTCTATGCAGGTTGCCACACCTGTGACTCAAAGGCATGCCTCTAGATGCTAAGCCAACTCTCCTTAAGTGAGAGGTAATTTTAAGACATAACAATAATATTATTATTGTGTTTATGTGAATCAAGGCATACATGCCATGACCCACATATGGAGGCCAAAGGACAAGCTCTCATGAGTTGGTGCCCTCCTTCTCCTGTGGGATCCTGAGTTAAACTCAGATCGTCAGCTGTGCCTAGCAAACACCCTTCCAGCTGAGCCATGCATGAGATGAGTTTTAATAGGGTATTCTCATACTCAAGGTATTCAGGACACTTGTCCAAAGTTTGGAACCCAGGTGTATTATTCAACCCTTTTCTCTTCTGGATCTCTGATGATGATCTTTTTTGGTGCTAATACAGCTTGGTCACTTTATAAACCCAAATTCGATGCACTCCATTCCATACCTCATAATTCATCCTTAGCACATTGATTCTACATCATGGACCTCTAGGTATTTTATAAATATCTTCTACTCCAAATCTTCATGTCAGAATAGACAGAAAGCTCTCAAAATCCCACTCCTCTGTTTGTTATTCCTGGGCAAGTTAAAACCACTCCAGTTGACCATTCAGCCTAACTGGAAAGCTCATGTAAGCAACTCCTTTGAAGGAACCAAATCTGAAGATAGCCAAAAGTCTATGTGATACATAAACCCCATCTAAAAAACTGGCGATGTTTAATATTTCTGTCTTAGAATTTACCACAAGGCACATATATAAGAGTTTTTGCCTTTATTCTGAGTTTCCTTCCTTTAAGAGAAGATTCCAAGTAAATATTCCCAAGGCTGGCCTTGAACTCTTTGTGTAGTCCTGGTTGTCCAAGAACTCGAATTTCTCCTGTCTTAATCTCATGTGTGCTGGGAGTACACATGCAGACGAATGTATTTTAAGTATTTTTTTTTAAGGATAAAAAATAGAATTAGCATAGTTTCCTCTTACCCAAAGTTTTACTTTCTCCATATTCTATTAGCCATGGTTAATCAGTATTAACATGATGGAAACTTACGACGCTGTCCAGCTCTGTCCTGCCTGAGACCTGGACCCATGCTGTATATGTTCTCTACTCATGAGCTGCCCTGTAGCATCTCAGTCGTCAGACCAGTTGCTAAAATATGGAAGTGCTTATGTCAAACAACTCTTAGATTTCTTAACGATGTTCCCGAAAGCACAAGAGTAGGGCTGTTGACGGTCCAGATGCACCAAAAAGAAGCTATAAGGTATTTTAATTTATTTCTTTAGGTGCCTTCTCACTATGTAGCCCAGGCTAGCCCTGAACTTTGGCTGTGTAGCTCGTGATGAGACGATGGGTATATACCACTCCATGTGACCTTGAGGTGCTTCCTTCAAGAGATAGGCAGAACATATATGAAAGACCTGATGCAAGCTACGGTTTCTCTGACTCACGGGGCCAGGGATCTTAGGACAAAGTCTCTGGGATTTAAGGGGAGTGATTACTCTCTACCAACAGACAAATTGGATTGTTGCTTTACAATCCAATTAAATTTTCCAGATCACATTTCGGAGGCCTCCTTGTTTGCCTGTAGGAGTTCACTGCAGTAAACACCATACTTGGATCGAATAGCTACCAGCTGGCCAGGGGACACATAATAGGCACTCGGCAACTATTCCTGAATGTCTAATCGTGCCCTTCTGTTCCTGCCTTACCAACGTGTGTCAGTTATCTGAGTTTGTCTTCCAAAGTCTCCAAGGTGCTCCAGAAGATGCAGCATTTCAGACCAAGCTCTTAGTAATTCTGTCCTAAATTAAACACACTGGCTGAGCTGGTTCAGGCTGCCTACCTTACAACAGCTCTTTCCACAGCGAGACGCTTAGCAGCGGCTCTAGGTAAGAAAAAGGGCTTAAGCGGGAAACACTTTAAAAGGGAACAAAAGCTAATAGTATCATGTTTGCCAGTGACATCTTGGAGAACCCATGGGTATTAAACAAAAAACAAAGAGCGCCAATATAATATGCCCTTCATTCAAGTGCACATGTACACACACCAAAACACGGCAATCCCCTTTTAGCGGGAATATTTGTGGTGGAAATAATTACTGTATACTTATTACTGCTGGAGCTGTGGCCCAACAGGGGAAGAGGGCAGAGCTGCTAGGGAGCCAATGGGCATTCAGCAATTTACAAAGGTCTCAGTTTGTTCTACCTGGAGAGAGGGGTGTATATTTTCAAACATCACGTTTAATTAACACTCGAGGAAGGGAATGAAACGGCTCACACCAGTAATCCTAGGCAGCCTTTGTATGGAACAGATGAAGGGGAAAGAAATGTGGTTAGGCGCTGGCCTTAAGTACAGTTTCCGTAGATTTCTGTTCTTCTCTTTACCGTATAATAACACGGCTTAAAATTAGTTCTGACAGCTAATCAGAGCAAGTGGCCTTTTCTTTCCCTGGAGCGGTTAACGAGTGCTGTGCATTGTGCCAACAAACCACACTGCAGCGTCCATGTAGGAAGAGAAGGGGACTGGTTGGTTCCTCCATGGCGGGGAGCTCTGAAACTCCTTTGTCAGATTCAGAGCCTTCTGGGGTTTGAGAGGCTGCCATGGCCCACGGGTCTGGAGTCATCCCAACCCCATCACTGAAAAGGACAGTTCTTCCTTCTCTTCTGGCTCTTACATCCCACCCCATCCTTCTCCGCCATCTCTCCCTCAGTTACTTCTGCCTCTGTGGGCTCACTGGAAATCTGTCCTGTAGAAATAGACTGATGGACTAAATTTAGGCTGTTTGGTGATGGGTGGGAAGAAAGAAATAGAACCAATGGCCTTTCTAAGAGAAGGGCTTAGGAGCCAAGAGGGTGTTTGAGGCTGAGGCTAAACACCTGTGCTTAACTGGGACAAGGTCAGTCAAGTGAGTGGCAAGGCCAGCCAGGTGAGTAGCAAGGCTTTCTTTCTTTCACCAAGGGCTCTCTGTCTTACTCCTATCCAAAGACAGATGTTTGTTTCCCCAAATTCAGAATCTCCTTCCTGGTTTGGGAGGCAAGAGGACAATCATTGCCCAAAGGGAAATGACGGCCTGGGATGGAAGTCAAGATCTCTCCGTGTTCCCAAATGAAAGCAATAACAAAGCTTCCTTTGGTTGCAGTACCTGGTCCCAACCAGTCCACAAGCCCACCCCACATTCAAAATCCTAAGTACCCACAAGATCAGTTCTAGGTATCTTCTCTCTAAGGAGAGGATTAGGGGAAAGGTTCTGGGCTTAAGATTCAAATAAGGCCTGCTGAGGCCTGAAATGTGGGCAGATCCCCTAAGCCCAAAGTAGGTAGGTCGAAGGGAAGATTCTTGGGGGCACAGTCAGGGCCCAGGAGGCTCTTGACTGGATTTAGGGAATAGCTCCCTTTAGAGTTGTTTTGTAAGGGGAAAGAGGAGCTCCTGAGTTCAGTAGTTTTAAAGTTTTACTGGGGTTAGAGTACAACTGTCCTGGCTTCTCAGGGATGTCTGCGACCATGGCCCTGCAAAAAGAGATAAAAAATAAAGCAAAGCTTCAAATCACTTTTAAAAAGGCACACCTGGTATTAATTATAACCAGGCATGATGACACACACCTTAAATTCCAGCTCTTGGGAGACAGAGGCAGGCAGATCTGAGTTCAAGTCCCGGCTTGTCTACATAACAAGTTCTAGGCTATCTGGGGCTACATAAGAAGACCTTGTCCCAACTGGAATCAAGCAAATCACATTAAAAATCAATTGTGATGACACACAGCCAAGCATTTCAGAGGATGGAGCAGAATGTTCTTGAGTGTGAAACCACTCTAGACCATTCTATAAGACTTTCAAAAAGCCAAAAATTCAAAACAGATGAAACTAAAAGCATAGGCTACATCTTAGTTGAATTGATAGTTTCCTTTCTTACTGGATAAAAATATACACAAAACATATTTGAGTCATTTTCAGTGTGCAGCTCAGTGACATCAAATGTATCTGTAAGATCATAAGCCATCAATGCTGTCTTTTCCGGAATGATTTCAATACTCTACAAAAAACACTGTGCGCACTCAGCTACTCCCCATTAGCTGACTGCCTTCTAGTCCCTAGCTAGGACCCATCTGCTTTCTCCTGTCTGTTTGTGCTGGACATTTCATTGCCATGGGCTCATATTAGGTATAAGTTGTTTCCTGTCTTAATTCACAGAGCACCATGTCTTCAAGGTCACTGGTGTTTCAGAATGTCATCTGTGCTTCACTCCAGTACACGTCGTCAAGACCCTGTTTTATTTATGTGTGCAGCAGTCCAGGAATATTTGAGTCGGTTTGATGTGTGAACACTCTTATGAGCACTTGTGTACAACTTTAAAAAAAATTATTGATTTTACATGTGTTTTGCCTGCATATATGTCGACATATCACATGTGTGCTGGGCATTCTTGGAGGTCATAAGAGGGCATCTGATCCCCGGGCACTGGAGCAATGGACAGATGTGAGCCACATGTTGTTGTTGGGACTCAAATCCAGGTCCTCGGGGAGAGCAGCCAGTTGTTCTTCACCACTGAGCCATCTTTCTGTGCAACCTCACACTTGGTTTCCTATCTTCAATTCTTTGGCCATCCCCAGGAGTGGGACTGCTGAGTCATAGGATAATTCTATGTTTAGCATAAATAAATGGTCACATTTTCTTCCACAGAGGCTGGTGCAGTCTCAGCAATGGTGTATGAAGGTGCCAGCTTTGAAACACACACACACACACACACACACACACACACACACACACACACACATCCATCTGCATTGTTGCCATCACCACCATCATTCCAGTGGAGAAGAGCTGTCTCATCACCCCTTTGGTGTGCATTTCCTTGAGAACCATAGGTTCTGAGTTCCTATGCTATGCAACTGCTGGCTATCGCGATGTTTTCTTTGCAGAAACGACTTTTCAAGTTCTTTGCTTATTTTGCTGAGTTGCAGGTATTTATGAATTTTGAGTACTCATACTCGGCCCTTATCAGAACACAACTTACAAATATCCTTTATTTCCATGGATTGTCTATCTATTATAGTCAGATACATGGAATTTTTAAAGCAAAGATTAATTCATTTTTATTTATTTATTTATTTATTTATTTATGTGGATCAATGCTTTGCTTCCACTGCCAGTTTGTCTGGAATCCCTGGAGGGATGCTGTATGCCCTGGGGTTCTGCCGTGTGGAAATACAGATCTGAACTCTGCAAGAACAGAAAATGTACTTAAACCGCTGAGTGTCTCTCCAGCCCCCACATTCTTTTTGAGGGGCGGTGGAGGTTCAAGACAGGGTTTCTTTGTGTAACAGCCCTGGCTGTCCTGGAACTCACTCTATAGGACCAGACTGGCTTAGAATTCACAGAGATCCGCCTGCCTTTGCCTCCCAAGTGCTGGGATTAAAGGCATGTGCAATCACCGCCCAGCAAAGCATTTTTTTTTTTTAAAAGGGTAGATAATGAGCAAAGCCCTCGGGTGCTGCTGGAATGAGTTTTAAGCAGAGAGGTCTCCCCGCATCAATTACTTCTCTCCTGGTCTCTTCTAAGCAGCCCACACCCAACTTTTCTCTAATAACTATGAACCACATACATGGTGTGAAGATTCTCGTCTAAGACCCAAATGTCCTCTGTGTGTTTTCTCCTGTCTGTGTGGGTGCCCTGCCTCAAGTGATAGTACTTCTGTTTTCCAGGTGGTGAAACTGAGGAACAAATACTTCAGTGAATGCCTAGAGGTCTTGCTGCCCATAGCAGCAGAGTCAGGATGCAAACCCAAGTCTAACCAGCCTGACAGCTCGACCAGCCAGCCCATCCACAGTTTGTAAGCTGGTGCTCTGGGGTGCTACAGTGCCTCCATGTGCCGGTGAAGCCTTTCTGCTCACAAGGAGGAGGGATCAGAAGAGGGTTCAGGTCTCCAGAGCCATCATACACCTCAACCACGGCAGCTTTGCTTTGATTTCTTTCATAATTTCGGACTCTGGAATCAGATTTTGGCTGAGAGAAAAGAAAGGAGGAGGATGGCGCTTTTTAAAGGCTTTGGAAAAATCACAGTGAACTCCCGCCACTTTGGAGAACAAATCCCAAAGCCCTTGTCACTTCCTGTCACACAGAGGTTTCAATAAAGGACACCCAGTTCTAAGCTGAGAGACAGAAAGGTAGCATTTGTTTGGGCACGCCCACACCTACACATGTGCACGCATCTTTATCCCCCATTCATGCCCATTTCTGGCCCAGGACAGTGCCAGCTGTAGAAAGAGTTGCCTCTAAACTCCCACTCACTAGAAAAAAAAAAAAGTAGTGGCCTCACCCACACTTCCCGGCAGTCCCAGCTGCCACCATCATCAGTCAGGTATGCTGCCTGCTCACCTGTGAAAGGCTTCTCAGCAGCCAAGCCATTCTCCAAACCCAAGCTTCCCGTCTCTTTCTTTGCCTTTCCATTAGCAAAATGAGTTATCACGAGCCCCCCGGGGAAGCCTTAGCTTTTCATCATCTCTAGTGATGAGGCTGAAATCCAGGAAGAGCCATCCCGAGGAACCCTGACAAGGTGAAGCCAAGTCCCAAGACAAATAGCTTGCAGGTGAGTGTCCCTCCTTCCTGCCTGGCTGCTGGCCAGGACAGAGAAGGCTGAGAGAAATGAGGGGAGGGGCCAATGGACCACCCACTCCCATAGGACAGTTTTTATCTTCCAGATAGAGCTCATCTTAGTAGGGCAGGAAATTCCCCTGGCCACTACAAATCAGGTTGGATCTCTGCGTTTTACCTTGGTGGAAGATTCAGGTAGCTAAGGTGAGTTTTGTGTATGAGGTTCAACAGCCCATGCAGATGAACGGTCGCTGGCAGGGTGAGACTTTGAAGCTGATGGGGAGAGAGGTAGATTTTGTGTAGCTTCCTAGGACTATATCTTGATTTTTCTGAACGTTTTCTGGGTGCCAATAAATCACTACCAGATGTCTGCTCAAATATAGTTCAACTGTGAGATTCTGTGACAAGGTTCAATGCTATTAACTATTTTGGGAACGATGGGAAGAGGTATTGGAGAGTGTCCCTGACCACTAGATAAGTTGGATCCGGAACAGACTATCTTTTTATCTCTATCCCTATCTTTGACTAAACAGTGCATAAGGAAACTTGTTTGCTTGTTACCCCCAAAGATTCCCCAACTGGCTATGGGCATCTAGCAACAATTCTCTAGCTAGATAGTGATTTCTGGTTCCTTTAAGAAAGAGCCAGGGCAGACAGGGACTCACAACCCACAGATAAAAACTGCAGAGTCACAGGTGGTAGGAGGCTGTTCTCAATAGCATCTCCAGTGGCTTGCCTGGGCACCGCTCCTTCTAAACTTTTTCCAACCCCCAGTTATAGTAACTCATTAGCCAACTAACATTGGACTCGTGGGACTGAGAAGGACCCTGGGAAAACATACCTTGTAAGACAAGCTCAGCTGCAGAGTGACCGATTACTCTGGAAGACCTAATCCATACCGATCAAAGTACCTAGGTGTGTCTCACTGCCTCCAGCCACCATACACACCCACACTAGCTGTGCTCAACCCGCCCACCCAGTGTGGCAACTCCAGTCCCCAGACACACCTTTCCCCATCTTTCTTCTGTGCAAAGCTTAGAGACGCAAGTGTAATGTATTCCCGTCTTTGCAAGGGGAAAAGTCTTAGAGTAATACGAAGAAACCTTTAGGGCAGACAAGGCTGCCTGATTTCCAAGATCTCTGATCCTCTGTCATGCTATGGGGCTTAATCTTTCAGTGGCACACAATCCATCTGAGAGCATGGGGGAGAGTGGAGAATGCTGCACACTCCCTACTCTCTCTCTCTCTCTCTCTCTCTCTCTCTCTCTCTCTCTCTCTCTCTCTCACTGATGGGAAACTGCTGTTGACTCTATCATGACAGACATGCATGATGTCTGTCTGCTACATCTGTAACAGTTCTTTGGATTCTCCAGGGATGAAATTAGCTGATAGACCACCTGCAGAGCACAGCAGGGAGGGGGGATGTGTTTGCATGAGTACATGTTAGCTCCAGAAGGAGTGAGGTAGCATGGGATAAGGAAGAACAGCCAAGTGCAATAGGAAGAGACACCATGAAGACGTGATGTTTAAGACTGCCCTTGCTTTTAGGTTTTGTTGTTGTTGTTGTTGTTGTTTTTTGAAGGTACATACATAGCAGACATCAGGGATGCTGGACAGGTGTTCTGGGGATCTGGGTTAGAATATCTCCAGGATTCTGTACCAGGTTTCAATGAAAAGGAAATAGAGATTTACACTTGAGGATATGCATTATTGAAATAAGGAGACAAGAAGTAATCTTTGTTCACATGAAATGAGCCCCCCAAAGTCCTGCTCTTATTAATGGAACCTCATAACAGAGGCTACGGGCAGCAAGTGGAAGAGAAACTGCACACAATCGTACTTGTGTTAGACACTGAGAACGCAGTCAGAGCAGACACGCTCACTCTATTAGCTACAGCATACAAATGAGTATGAACAAAGAGAAAGAGCTGACTAATTATGCTTATTAAATTTGTAAAAGATCATTCCCCTCTTGATCATTTCTCAAAAGGAATAAAGATGATGGGTGTTTAAAAATTACACTAGGTTTTTGTGAAGAAAATACATCTGAAATATTATATTATTTCTAATACACACACACACGCATGCATGTGTAGATAGATAGATAGATAGATAGATAGATAGATAGATAGATAGATAGATAGATAGATAGCTTCATCAGTATACTATTCAGGGTTTGTTTTCATGAAGACCCGTTTTCATGCCGGAATGTGGACAGGGCGAATGTCCTCATCTGCATCTGTAGACTAGTCTTGTTAATCTCAAGGAAACCTGGCTGTGGGAATCAACAGAGTTGTGGCATTTTGCAAGCTGTGATTTCAACACAACAGCATTGTCTGTCCCAATAATTATCCAAGTTATCTGGAAAGGAATGAGCAAATCTTTGTGAAAATAAACAAAGTATTTAAAAAATGGCTTCTGGGAGATTCTCTCAAGAAACCCACACCCGTGCTCTCTGGTGTCATACTAAATGTCTCTTCTTGCCCCTTATGCTTAAAATCTATATCAAAGCATCTTTATTAATCTCACATATATATGCACAGTATCGTAAAGAATATTCATAATATTCGCTGCAATGTTTGTTTTTGGGGAAGGAAGTTTTACTTTCTTTATTTAAAATATGCGTTAGAGTTTTGCCATGGGTGTCAGATCCCCTGGAACTGGAGTTACAGACAGTTGTGAGTTGCCATGCGGGTGCTGGGAATTGAACCCAGGTCCTCTGGAAGCAGCCAGTGCTCTTATCCTCTGAGCTGTCTCTCCAGCCCCAGGAGGTTAAGTTTTAATGCTGAGGTGATAAATTAGAAGGAGAGTTTCATTTTAACGTATACTCCCTTTGCATATTTTTAGTAATTAAACATCATTTCTTGGATCCATACCCAAGGAAAAAAATATTGATTCTTTACTTTTTGTTTGTTTCAAGACAAAGGCATCTTCTGTAGCCCAGGATGCCCTGGGACTTATTATTCAGTCTGCCTGGGTGTATTTAGGTCTGGAGAGTAGGTTCAGCTGAGCACATTTAGATAACAGTGTTTGTGCTCTTGGTCGGGAGCTTCTGTAATGAGATGTGTCTTGGGATCCAGATTCATACTTGACCTAAGTCTCATTAGCTGTGAACCAAAATTTCCAACTGAAATAGTTCCTGTTACCCCCCCCCACACACACACACACATTCCCTCCCTTCTTCCCTCGCTCTGTCTTTTTAGTGTTGTGAGACAGGGTTTCTCTCTGTGGCCCTGACTGTTGTGAAACTCACTTTATAGACCAGGCTGGCCTCAAACTAAGAGATCCACAGGCCTCTGCCTCCTGGGTGCTGGGATTAAAGGTGTGCACCACAGACGCTTGGCTCAACGGAAGTGTTTCTTTATGGAAAGGGCAACAATAGCGCACTTGTACAAATTCAGAAATACTTCTTTGTAGGTATAAGACTGAAATGACAATTTCTAAAAAGACTATTTAGTTTATTTAGGATAGACATACTCAAAGCAAGTTTCTTTGAGAGAGAAATGGAAAATTAATCGTCACTGTTTGGTTTCATGGAAAGATGAATTTACACTCTGCACCAATTACCTCACTCATTCCCATCAGCTCTGGGACCAAGTTCATGCTTTGTGAAGTTTTGTGTTGTGAAGGTTGGGTTGTTTTATCCAGTGCCAAGCTTGTATTAGGGGTCAGCTGATCTTACTTCTCCCACAATCCTGGGTATATGAGGACAGCCTCCATAGGATGAAGGCAAGGTCTCCAGGCAAAGGCTGATTCTCCACCCTTCCTCAGAAAAAATAAGGCACAGTATCTGGGCATGGGGTTGGGGATCCTATTTTCAGACAGCATTCCCATGTACTTCTTATGCACAATTTGATGAATTTTGCTAACCACTGTCAAAAACAGAGGGAAATTTAAGACCAAAAAATTAAACCCACCACACTAGGTGAGGCATGTCTGTAATCGTAGCATGTAGGAGGCTGAGGCAAGAGAACCGGGTGGTTAATTTGAGGCCAATATGGAGCTGGAAGTCAGTAGAGAGACAGTTCCTTGAAAAGAAAACAAGCCCAGACCTGTGGCCTTGACTTTACACTTGTGATCAAGTCAGTGATTGTGACTCTGGTCCCCACGACTCCCCTCCCGTGACCAGAAATGCAGACTGATTACACGGGAACCACACAATACAAGAGGTAAATTCCTAGCAATAAGGGATTTTTAACAAAATGTTACCAGTCTCTCCTCAGTGTCTCAAAGAGACTGGCGACGTCACTACTTACAGAGCCACTGGGATTCAGGTGACAAATATTGTTTTCAACTAGAAATGCTATAAAAGGTGACATAGTTTTGAGTGCACTGGTATCGTGTTCAGAAAGTTTCTGCTCTCAGATTTTCACGTTAGAAGTGCCTCGCCCGTGGAGTCTGTGCAACGTCCCTAAATTGGAATGAATCCGATACACTTCTGCTTCAAAGCATTTCAGAAGAGTTAACAGAGTAACATGGAGGAAACATTCAAAGTGGTGGGTTCTTCAAAATGAGTAAAGAATGGCTTGTTAAAATATGGATCGGCCATAGTTACCAACCAGTAGACATACACGAGGAGCAGAACACAGCTCATTTTTGTAGTGCTAGAACACAAGATCAGGAGAGTTTGGAAAAGAGAGTTCTGTTCCTTCCTCTAGGAGCCTGATAGTTGGGATCAATTAAAACAAGACACAAACTGCAGTGTTACCAGTACATAGTCACATGTGACCCCTCTTAAGACTGATTTGTGGTTTAATTGAAGAAATACCGAAAGGGCTCCATTTCCAGTAAGAGGGTTCCGGCTCCCATTGAGAGGTTAGGTGGGCTGTTGGAAAGCACAAGCCTATAGCAGAAAAATGAAATTCAATTTTTAAAAGGTAAAAAAGAAACTCGAATAAGAAATGGCTTAGATTCAGGAACACAAGGCACATGACATTTTAACAAGAACACATAACATTTTAATGAGGCAACCAATAGCCTCTTACTCTCCAATGAGCTGAAAAATATATTCAAGTTAGTTACTGTTGAGTTCTGCACATGGTTTACCGGATTTTTCACTGAGTTTTGCAGACCGCATCAGTTCTAAGAGTCACGTTTCCTTTGCCTTTTGCTTGCACCGGACACATTAGGGCCACAACAGTCTCTGCACCCTCTCCCTTCCATTCTACCCCACACCCTATCTCACTCACTTCTACCTCTACTTTCACAGGTGCCAAACATCTCTAAAAGTGGGATGATGCTCGTGGGACTTTGGCATTGCTATGGCATAAAAAACTTAAAGAAAGATCTAATTTTAGGTAGCCGTTTCAGGAGACTTCAGCCTGTGGCTGCTGGTTCCACATGCTCAAGCATCCTGAGGGTAGAATCACACGGCGGGGTAGGCTCCTCATTTCTAAGCAGAAAGGCAGCAGACAGAAGAAAACACAGCGAGGACAGCAGTGTAGGATGCAGGCCCCAAGGAGAAGCCCCCAGCGTCCTGCTTTCTAGAGCATCTAGAGGCCCTGCCCTACCTACCTTTCGCTACCTCCCAATAATAATTATCTTGTGAGTTTATCAGGGGATTAATCTGCTTACTCAGAGCCTCAAATTCTAATCTTTCCTAGGGAAATATTCACAGAAAGTCTAGCGATGTGTTTCACTAATGTCCTGGGCATTTCTTCATCTAACAAGTTGACAAATAAGATCAGGTCCCACAGCTTACCCAATGGGCCTAACTTGTCTGACATGACTTCAGATGTGCCAAGTCCTAGGTAAAGTAGGATTGCCCAGTCACCCTAGGGTGGTACTAGCCAACAAGACCAGGCACACAGAACTATTTAAATAAAAATCAATAAAAACACGATGAAAATTTTACATTCTCTGTGGCACTGGTCACACTTCAGGTGCTCGGTGACACACTGTAGCCAGTCGCTATGGCACTCGTCAATGCAAAAACAGAAAACCGTCCTCATTGCAGAAAGTTCCACGGGGTGATGCTGAGCTTGGAGGTTGTTCCTTGCAGTTTTGTATGGCTAGCATCCTTTAAAGCAGCGTACTAATCAGGGATCGGGCCTTCTCGTATGATGAAGATAGTGCACACAGGGCCTGCTGTACCCGAAGACCTGCAGTGAAGGGTTTTTCAGAGTTTCAACCAGGCTTTTGTCTCTGTGCCCTCAATTTGCTTAGCTCACAGGAATGTATGAACACCTGCTGGCTCTCAGTGGAAGTAGGGGCATGACAAAACAAATATTTAATGTATCAGCAAAACACATCACTTGACCCTTTTTAAATCTGTCCACTAAGCATGACAGTCACGTTCATTGTCTTCCGTTTATCGTATCTCCTTTGATGTGCTGCACTGCAGGGCTGATGGCTGATGTGGCTCACAGCTGAGGGAGGGCCGGCATGAGGGAAATTGCTGTTTGCAAATGTGTAACTTGTAACTCCATTGCAACCCTACCCCAAGCATCAGTTGGGTGACAGCTATGTCGCGGTCACAAGTCAGAGGGGCCAGCCCTCTTCCTGAGGGCAAAGGCAAATTAGAATCAGAAGCGGAGACACAAACTGCCTGGGTGTTTAAAGATCGGCTGCTGAAGGACCTCGGTGTGAGCGCAGGGGTTTGTTCACTTCAAAAAATGCTATTGACTATAATGAAACCTGGTGTTTATTGGGAGCTTCCCAAAGGGCGGGCTCTGATCTGCACGCTTTCCGTGGGGAAGTGTGTGGAAATATTATGGGGATCAGAGTGGTGGAAGGAGCCTTGGGGAAAAGGTGACTTTCCATTTCCAAATATTTCTAATAAAACCATAGTTTAAGCAAAGATAAACTCTTGCAAGTTATTTGTAGAGAATCTTATAATAATGTAGATGATGGATTTTCTTTTACTTTTTAGAATGATCATTTCATTTTGGAAAATCTTAGGATTTTGAAAAAAATGCAACCATAGTATACAAAATTCCAGTGGTCTAATAGGGCTCTGGATTGAGATAAACATTGACTCAGTTTCTGCCAATTATTCATCCTGGGAGCCTGGATCAGTTATTTAACTGCTCATGTGTATACTCAGATGGATTTCATCAATTTCAAATGACACAGTAATGTGTGCCTTCATGTTGTAGGAAGGAAAGTCACGAGCGACTGTATGAGAAGTGCTTAGTTCACCTGAACCACTGGTGTGCCTAATAAACATCTCTTTTTATTTATATGAATGGCACATTTACTTTAATAATTTTATGAAAATAATACATAATATTAAATGGACACGTTCTACTAATGCTTACTATATAATTCCCTTTTCTTCCTTAGTCCATTCTTTTCTTAGGTAGAAGAAACTCTTGGAGTTCACAGATGGATCCACCACTTTTTTGTTTTGTATCATTAATGTCCATTTTCCTATTTAAGGAGACAGAGGGAAGCTAGACTTGGTACACCCCTGTCTCTGTCATTCAGGTTGGTTTAGCAAAACACTGTGAACCAAGTAGCTTAGTTGGTCTACCAGAGTCTTAATTCTGTACAGCCATGGGTGATGGGAAGCCAAGATTAAGCTGCCTGTCCAGTCCATTATTTGTGAGGATGCTGACCCTGACCACATCTCCACATGGTGGAGAGAGAGGAAAAGGCTTTCTATGGTCTCTTCTTATAAGAGCATTGATCCTATCAGGAGAGCTCCCCAAAGACCCTATCTCCAAGTACCATCTCACTGGTCAGTGGAGTTCCAACATAAAGATTTGGAAACAGAGGGCACAGAGTCCAAGGCACTCATGCAGGGTAGGAAGCTGGAATGCTCTGTGTTGTAGGGAGAGGGCCTGCTTGTTCATCCTGGCCACCCGGCTAGGTTAGCCCTTGAAATAATCACACAGAATCCATATTAATTAAAACACTGCTTGGCCCATTAGCTCTAGCATCTTATTGACTAACTCTCACATCTTGATTTAACCCATTTCTATCAATCTGTATGTCACCACGAGGTCATGGCCCACCAGAAAAGTTTCATCATGTCTACTTCTGGCCACAGATCCATGACATCTCTCTAACTCTTCTTTCTTCTTCCCAGGATTCAGTTCTGTCTTCTCCACCTACCTAAGTTCTGCCCTATCAGGGGCCCAAAGCAGTTTCTTTATTCATTAACCAATACAAGCAACACATAAAAAGAAGGCCCTCCTACACAAGCTCTGGTCTGGTTTGTTCAGGGACTCACTGGCGAGGGAAAGGAGATTATGGAGCATTGTTGTAGGAGCTCAAAGCAAGGGAACGGTGACTTTCTCTTTGGTGGACCCACCATCTAGCTTCCTATTGTCTGCTTCTGAGCTACAGAAAACGGTGGTGTGATGGAGAAACTGGAGCACCACAGGATACATTTTCCTTAGGTTTCTCAGTTTATCAAAGTCATGCGGACCATTTCCATCTCCAAATAGGAAACAACGACAACAACAAGAACAAAAGCAAGTTTCCCAGTCTGTTGTGGGATCTTTTTAATGTATATTTCCTTCATCATTGGTTTAACATCATGCCTACCACCTGATTTCTTAAGAAAAAAGGTTAAGAGAAAAAGAGGTGCCTGGGAAGAAAGTAGAACACACAAGAGCACGTGTGGTTCCCTCAAAGAAAGAAAAGCCTATTAACTGATCATATTTGGGCTATATATTCAAAATTTGTATTTTTGAGTCCTAAGAATTTGAAAGGTT